>NC_041392.1:42176941-42218098 GCF_002162155.2 Triticum dicoccoides
CCCCCCGCTTTGCTGCCCAAGGTGAGTTCCTTCTTTGTCGATCTCGATTGTGGTTTTTCATCTAAGTATGTGGTGACTTTTTATAGAAAAGGCAGTATGTGGTGATTAATAATGCAAAATTTTATTAGCTTCGATGCCATGGTATACGTAGTGGTTTAAATAACTTGTGTTTCTTATACTGAAAAGTAATTCAGAATTTGTTTCTATTTCAATTAGAGCCCTGATGCAGACAAGGATTGTGTGGTTGTACATGTCACTCGCTATGGGGCGGACGACCTGAATATACGCACTGGGAAAACAGAGTTCTTAGGCTGTTGGGTCCTGGAAGCCATTTGCGGTTATACCAATGAAGAGTTGTATTTCAGCCTCACTGTTGTCAGGCGTGTTGTCCAGGGTGTACTTAAGCACAAGAAGTTCAAAGCTACTCCTTTGTTTGTGAAGAATACTGTTCTTGTCATGCTTACGCAGGAAGATGATGTGGCATGCCTCCACAAACAAGTTTATCAGTGGCAAGGCCACAAGGTTCTCTTCATGAAGGTTCACAGGATTGATGTACTGCGGGACGTCCTCGATGATGTTCATGGCAAGGTCCGTCTTTTGTCCAGCCCAAATTAGATTGAGGCATGAGATAGTTGCCCCAGCTAGTGTTTATTAGTAGTTTGGATTGTGTCTAATTATCCGAACCTTGCCGGTTATCGACCCCTCTGGGGCTAGTACTCTGTTTGAATCCGTCTATGGGAACTGCTGCTACTTTTGTGTGCCCGTGAATCATGTGACAACAATCGTAATTGTTGCCGAAACAGATGCGTCCTCACTAGTTTTTTCATGAATATGGCATGGTAAGACATAAGTTGTCACGGTTTATCATACGAGCAGTGTGTGTTTTGATGAAATAGAGCTTTCAAAAAAAAAGGATCTGTAGTGGAGACCCCTACCCTAGGGTGTCCTAGGTAGCTGCCGCACGCATCATTGTTTTCTCTTTTCTTTATGCTCTTGCGCCCTAGAGTGAAATGATGGTTGCTTTGTCTGTCCAGCTTAATGCGGGAAAGGTGGGGCTTTGTGATTTGACCCCTCGTCGCTCATTTTCTACTACTGCGGCGCTACGACCGGGGTGCCTCCAATTCCAACCGCTGCTCCGAACTATAGTTTGGTGCATCGCACGTGGAACAAGACGGTGGATGAGCCACATGTCGGCCAAAGGGTTCCTGTTAAGTGTGTCGCCATTTCGTGTGCGGTCTGACCCTGCTTGAGTTGCTACGCCAACACGACAGGAGCAGCCTACCACTTGGTTTTTCTCCTTGGTGAATCCCGACTATATTGATCTAAAAAGATATGTGCTGAACTACCCTCTCCGTCTCGGTTTTTTAATTTTTAGGCATCTCGATTTATAGGGCCTGCACGTAGTTCTAGGTCGTCCATTTGACTAACTAAATATGAGTTACTATGTCACAAAAAGTATATCATTGGATTCTTAAGCGGATGTAGTTGTATTTAAAAGCCGAGGGCAGGGCTTTTCCTGCGCGGTAGGCGGCGGGGCAGTTTCGCCTAGTCGGTTCGACAAAGACGTGAGAAGACGAGGGAGTAGGCTGTTGCAAACGTAGGGCTGTGTGATTTGACAGCGAGTTACTGCTGGACAGGTGGGGCCCCATGATTTGACTTGCCATTATCATTTTAACTACGGCGCTACGACCGGCGTGAGTCTCCCAGATTCCTGACCACCTCCATACAGGTGCCTCTCCCAATGCTCCACCATGTAGTAGAGGCTGGCTCTTGCATGAGAGCCCACTTCTCCACTTTTTCCTTGCCTCTCTTTCCTCCACATATGCAAAAATGCCATGTAAAGCGCACTATTGTACTTACTTTCACTTGCTCCTACAGGTGCTTAAGCTTGCCACATAGGCATAAAGTCTGATGTGGCAAGTTAATCAAGAAGAGAGAGACTAGTTTGGTGACCCAAGGAAGAAACGGTGCTAAGCACGTGTACCTAGGTGAAAAGACAATTTTGAGTCTATAGATAATTAAATGAAGCAAACTTAGCAACACCATTTCATTGGAAGAGGTCACTCCTTGGCAAATGCAATAAATACACACGCTTAGCACCATTTCTTCCTTGAGTACGAAGAAAGAGATAGAGAGGAGTAAGAAAAAACACTTAGAGCCAACCTTGTTGTAGTATGAGTGACTAAGTGATGACTATGTATGCCATGCCAACATCAGATAGCCTAACGCACTGTGTTAAATCTCCAAGGGTGCGACCGCACAAGTGACGCAACGGTCGTGGTAGGCGCGACCATGATACGGGCTCCTGGCAGCCCTTGGATCTGAGATCAAACGGTCGCATGCTAAGTTGCTGAAAATTTGCAGAATAACCCTCCAGGATAGGATATTCACCCATAGGTCTAGAATCACGCCATGCAACCGTTCGATCTCAGATCCAAGGGCTCTCAGAAGCCCGTATCATGGGAGAATGGAAAGCCACTACCCTGCCTTTCGCACGCTGGCAGTTCGCTCCTACTCGTCCCCGCACGTCCTTCAATACTATGGCGGTTCGCTCCTAGTCGTCTCGTCCATTCACATTACGGCAGTTCCACTAATCCTAACCCTCCTCCCAAATCCATGGCGTCCCAAATCTCCACGATCGGCGGTGAGTACAAGGTTAGAACCATCACCGGCGATGAGTTCGACGTCATCTACACCCATTCTTCCATGACGGTGAAAGGATGCCTTTCTCGCTTCAGACGCATGTTCGAAAACTCAGATGATGAGTGGGTCGCTGGGCTAGATGTGGAGTACACCATAGTCCTGGGACGAGAGAAGGATCTAAAGGATGAAGAGAGGAAGAAGCCCGCTGTGATCCAGGTTTGCGTACATAACGTTTGCTTGGTCTACCACATATGCCATGCCGACGTTGAGTGCCAGGATTTTAAGAACTTCCTCAAGGACAAAACAGTGAAATTCGTTACTGTAGACTTTACGAACGATGAAGAAGTCCTAGGCCAGATAGGCCTCATTGTAGGCAACCCCTTCAACCTCCAGAAGAATCGGCTGGTGCCCTCTCGTCAGCCTTCAATGCTGACCCTGCCAGGAGCCATGATTCATCCTTCGTACGGAAAACTGGAGAAACCTCCATACACGTTTCATCATCATGCATGGTAGCGGAATGTACTAGATATAGACCACATCCACTACGGTGCAATGGATTGCTACCTTTGTTTCAATATTTACAAGGGTTGGATGAAGAGGAACAACCAAGTGTGCGGTTCAAGCAAAGAAGTATCGGCCAAGAGGAATAGGGACAAGGACGAAGTCGAGGACGTGGACGAGGACTCCGAGTAAGGTGGCAGTGTCGTTGCTCATGGTGGTTCTAAACTTCTTATGCAGTGTCTACCGGATTAGTTGCATAGTTTAATTTCAGATGTGCTTAGTTTAATTTGAGGGGTGTGTTGTGCTGAGCCCCCAGCAGAACTATGTTATGTTTCTTCTCTTTACTTTAACTCTTCAGTATGTACATACTACTAGTATTACTTTAATAGAATTTAGCACCCCAATTAAGCACGTACTAGCTTTTTTAATAGTACTATATGCATATTTTGGCGACGAGCGCTCTCTATATGTACCACCTTTTTTTTAATTTCAATTTTTGCTCCATGGCGCAATCCATCGATAGTACGACTGCACAAAAGTATACATTTTTTAAAAGGCTAGAGTACTGTTCATCACATATATAGCCAATTAAATTCTCAACCTAGAACGCCGTGCATGCCATATAGTAAACCGATATGGAGGAAGTATAGTAAAAATGAGGTGATTTTACCGAGCGATCGGCGGGGGAGCATGGCCTGTCATGTGGTCCCAAGTGTCATGATGTACCAAGGTGATGCGCGTGTCCCTCTTGAGGCAGAAGCAATACTAGTACGTGGTTTGAGATGATGGCGAACCAAAGTGTGAAATAATGGTTGCTTCGTCCGTCTGGGAAAGTGCGACACTGTGATTTGACGTCTCATTGCTCATTACTACTACTGGGCCGGTACGAGTGGGGTGCGTCCCCCTGCTGTTCTGCACTGTTATTTGGTGCTTGACACGTCGACCCGGTTGCTATATGTCCCACATGTCGGCGACAGGAACTACAGAATTCATGAAAGGGAGCGTCGACGGAGGAGTATACTACAGAATTCATGAAAGGGAACAACTTAGTTTTGGAAAAAAACTGTTTTACGGAGTACGTACCCACTAGGGTTTATAGGGCTCATCTAAAAAACATTCGTTTTTCTGTTTGATAAGTCTCAATTCTACTATACTAGTAGTAGTACCATTACATGTTGGATTTCGAGGTGCATTAGATCACCTGACGCAAGCAGTGTCAAGAGGAAACTAACCAATGCATGTACAAGTTCATGGAAATTTAGTCTTCATTCATGCATTCGTTCTAATTAATGCCTCGGTAAACATAACTTCTTGAGAAAAACGAGCGTACTAATTACTTGTGCAAACTACAAAATTAATTCGACCACTAACCGTCTACCTTGGTTGGAGAGATTTTGAAATTGAGCCATAAACTGGAAAGGAGGGAGTAGTAACTTTTATCTCGATTACTATTTGTGGCCTTGTATAGATGCAAAATGTATTTTTTTATAGTGGCCTTGTATAAGTAAATGGAGGGAGTACTAACCAAAGTACGTAGTAGGGACGAGGAGTAAATAGAGGGAGTAGTAAAATTTTCTCCTCGTGCTGCGAGCCACCGCGCGCGTGGGCGAGGGAGCGGGCGTAAGGCTAACCATAGTGGGGGTAACTTAGGTAGTAACTTAACACCACTAGTGCAGAACCGGGCAATAGCACCGCTGCGTAAGGCCCTTTAGTGCCGGTTCCATAACCGGCACTAAAGTGTGGGCACTAAAGGCCCCCCCCTTTAGTACCGGTTCAGCATGAACCGGTGCTAAAGGGAAACCACGTGGCACGAGCCAGCTCTGGGGGCCGGGAGCCCTTTAGTACCGGTTGGTGTTACCAACCGGTACTAAATGTTTGTGGGTTTTTGTTTTATTTTGTATTTTTCAATTAAATTTGTGTTATCAATTTAATTTAGGATTGTTTTACGTTATAATGAGTTGTAGTCGTCATCATCATCATCATCATCATCATCATCATCATCATCATCGCATATTAATAAATAAATAAACTCTAGCTAGCTAAAAATCATCGTAGTCGTCTAATTACCACTATTTAATCATCATAGTCATTACCGCTAGCTATCTAATCATCACCAACACTGGCTAGCTTAAAGTGGAAACATTCACTTTGTAACAGAAGCAAAGATATCATCGAGTTCAACATAATCATCACCAACATCGAAGTTCAGGACACGGACATGAGACACTAATTAAGAGCATGAACTAGTGCTGCTCCCTCTCAGGTAGAATAGCATGGAACATGTATAGCTCTCCTGATTCATCATACTGGAGCATGCAGATGAATCTGTCTCCTAATCTTGGGTTGCGCTTCTTCTTGCTGCCCCCTAGTACTTCTCTGCGATCGTTAACAATTTTGCTCCAATCTTTCACTATTAAGCATTCTTCGTTTTCAGAAATCCTGAATGCACTCATGTGCAATGTAGGATATCTTGGCCGTAAGCTAACCATTGACATGTCACCTTTAGTCTCGATCCACTAAGACACAACTGTCATCGGAAGTCCCTGTTGAAGAACATCGTATAGTAATTAATATACTAAGCAATGAAAGTTTAGTTTCAAAAATAATGTATGCAAAAGATGCACTAATTAAGGACAAATAGTTAAAATCTTACCATCTTTCGATTATAGATGTGACCGTAGTTCAATACGATCACCATTGGTCGCACATTTTGAGTACTAACATTTCTAAGTTCAGGAAAAAAATTTGTCTTGACAGTATTAAGATCCTCAAGCCATGAAACATAATGACTTATCTCCTCGCAGTTTAGTTGAGCCCTGGGGCAGTAGTAGGTCCTGTCTACCAAGCGCCGGACATGTTTGCTTGAACCGAAATAAGCTGACAATACAAATTAGTTGTCAACAATTTTTGAATAAACTGTATCAAAGACATAAACATATGCATGCATGGTTGAGAAAAACTCACATAATGGTAGAACTGGAGGCGTTTGCATATCGACCCAGATGTCTATATTACCTTCAATATCATCTTTCGGACGAATATCAAAGGTGACAACCATACCAGGCTCAAATGCATAAGCCTTGCATATTGCTTGCCAAGTTTTGTATTCAGAATGGGTGTATGTGTCTCCATTATATAATTTGACGTTGAAAGTATACCCATGCTCCGTCTTCAAGTAAACTCTCTTTACCCCATATCATCTATAGCACTAAAACCTATCTTATCCAAGACAAAAATTCTTGCATGGCAGGGGATGCGCTAGTAGAATAGTGAAAATTTAAAATTATAAGTTGAAGCAAATGAAGCATAAGTTTTGCATTCAAATAATAATTGACAAAGTGACTTACTGTATCAACTTCGAATGTCTCATCCAGCTTGATGCTGAAGCGCCTACCATCAACAAGGAAATTTCTGTCGCACAGGCCGCACTGGTCTTCACAGTGTTCGCACATAATGAAATCTTTTTCGTCGTCAGATGACATTTTCTATGTTCATATAGGTGAAACATTAAACACCTATTACTATCTAACATTAATTAATATCTAGCCAAATATATATTCATCTAAAATTTGAATAAATATATCTAACTATATTCATCTCTAACAATTGACATTACTATATATTTCACTTTTCTATCTAATTCATCTAACATTCGACATTAATCTAACATTATATAAACTCAAAATATATAAAAAATTAAATAAACAGAAAAACTCATTAACAAATAATATTTAAATTAGATCATCAAATCTCAGATACCTAAATTTTCTTACTAAAAATAAACTAGTTATATTAATTATTGAACTAGTTCACATCTCATATATCTAAATAAACTAGTTATATTAATTATTGAACTAGTTCAAATCTCATATACCTAAATAAACTAGTTGGACAATTTTCTTACTAAAAATAAACTAGTTATATTAATTATTGAACTAGTTCAAATCTCATATACCTAAATAAACTAGTTCGATAATTTTCTTACTAAAAATAAACTAGTTATATTAATTATTCAACTAGTTCAAATCTCTAGTTCGATAATTTTCTATCTAACTAATTCATCTAACATTCGACATTAATTAAACATTTGATCATCTAATTAACTTTTCTAAAAAACAGAAAATAAGTAAAAAAATGTGTGTGTGTCTATGTGTGTGTGTAGTGTGTACGTATATATGTGTGTGTATGTGTGTATGTGTGCGGCCCCGTACGCCGCCGCCCCGTGAGCGGGGGCGCCGACGTACGGGGCGGGGGCGGCGGCGTACGTACGTGCGGGGGCGGCGGCGTACGGGCCGGGTGCGATGACGACGAACGATGGCACGGTGGGTATACGCGAGAGCGAGAGACGTACGGGACCACGGCAGGACAACGACGGACGGCGGCGCGCGGCGTTTGGGGCGGCGGCGCGAGACGGTAACGACGACGGGCGGCGGCGGGGACAGCGACGACGACGACAGACGACGGGCGACGGGCGGTGAGGACGGGTTCGAGCGGCGCGCGAGAGGTTGGATACGAAAGAAGTGGGGAGATCTAACTGAATTTTCGTAAGTGTTGTATATATAGGAGAGGCCTTTAGTACCAGTTGGAGCCACCAACCGGTACTAAAGGCCAACTTTGGCCAGGCCAAGAGGCGGGAAGAGCAGGCCTTTAGTACCGGTTGATGGCTCGAACCGGTACTAAAGGGTGGTCTTTAGTACCGGTTGGAGCCACCAACCGGTACTAAAGGCCTCGCGCTGCCACCCCAAAGTTTAGTCCCACCTCGCCGGGCGAAGGGCAGCCGCACTAGTATATAAACCCAGCCGCGGCTACCTCTTCGAACTCCTCTATATTGCAGGCTTGCAGGCCTAAACTCTGCGCGCTGTCCTGTGAGTCTGCTGGGCCTTTAAGGCCTGTAATTGCACGACTGTGGCCTAGCAGGCCCACAGGGCAGCGCCCCAATTTTTTTAATAGTTTTTTTCTTTTCTGCTTTATTTTCTTCTATTTATTTCTGCGTAGTTTTTTGTATAGTTTTTTCTTTTCTGTTATATTTATTTTCTTCTATTTATTTGTGAGTAGTTTTATTCATCTAGTTTGCCAATATTCAACATTTTCAGAGTTCATTTTGTAGTGATTTTCAATTTCACGGTCATTTTGTGAACGATTGAAAAATAGCAAATATAATTTTTTTCTTTTCTGCTTTATTTTTTCTTCTATTTATTTCTGAGTAGTTTTTTCTTTTCTGCTATATTTATTTTCTTCTATTTATTTCTGAGTAGTTTTTTATATAGTTTTTTTCTTTTCAGCTATAGTTTTTTTTCTTTTCTGCTATTTTTTCTTTTCTGCAAAACTTGATGGTCAAAGTCTGGAGTTATGACCAAAGTTTTAAAAAAAGAAATGCCGACGTGCAATTAGTTTTTGCCATAACAGAAGAAGTCCGGAGTTGTAATAAGTTATTAAAAATAAAAAAGAGGTGCAATGCTCGTTAATTTACTTCAAGCCTTTCGGAATAGTGTAAACTGCACGGCGCGTAGCTCCGTGCAATCTACCATATTCCTGAAGGCTTGAAGCTAAGCAACATGAGCATTGAGCCTCTTCTTCATCGTCTCTGCACTCAGGGCTTATAAACCGCTCCTAGTCCCTCTCTTTTGGCGAGGTGGGACTAAAAACAGCTTGCCATAACCTCATTAGTACCGGTTCGTGGTACGAACCAGCACTAAATGGTGATGGTGGGGCCATAGCCTGACCGCAGGCTGACACAGCCTCTTTAGTACCGGTTCGTGGCATGAACCGGTACTAAAGGTTCGCCACAAACCGGTGCTATTGATCGCCGCCACAAACCGGTGCTATTGTACACATTAGTGCCGGCTGAAATTCAAACCGGCACTATTGTGCTTCATGTTTGACCCTTTTTCTACTAGTGCACATCACAAGACAATTTTGCTTATGTGGCAAGTATTTAATGAGGATAGAGGTGCTTGGAGTAACATAATATGTTACTGTAACATAGCGCTTCCCGAGGTAAAATGAGTCTATAAGGCAATAAATGGAACAAACTATGACACTACTACTAAGATACTTTGCACTATGGGGGTAGTAACTTAGACTAGTGTCATGCATATGACACTAGTCTAAGTTACTCCCCATTATGACCAGCCTAAGGCGTAGTAAGCAAGCTTCACCTCATCCTGCGAGCCACCGCGCCCGTGGGCGGGGGAGACGGTGTACTAAGCAAGCTTCTCCTTGTTCTGCGAGTTGACAGGACACATCAAAAGTACTCCAGTGTATAGAGCCTTGCCTCTAAGGTAGGCCCCACATGGTTTGCCTCTTTTTTTAATTTAACATAACGTGTCAAGTCGCAATTTGTTTGTTCACCCGTGGTAGATGATCCTCCCTCCACCAAGTGGACAACCAGTACACGTGCCAAATTACCACGTGGGCTACCTTTTTCGTACAGAAATGAGCTCCACCGTGTACCCACGCAGGTGTGGTTGGGAAAGAGAAGGGAGTACGTGCGCCGTGCGTGCACCTCTTCTCTTCGTGCACGTCCCCCACCTACGTGGGTGTGTGTGAGAGAGATACAAACCTAGACATAATGCACCGTCCATCCCCATGCCTCCGCCCAGTCCGACCACCAGTCACCACCACGCCCCACTCCTCCCCACCTTATCTCTCATCTTTCTCCCTACATTTTATATACAAGGGGCCACTATCAAAATTACAATTTGCAGATATACAAGGCCACTAACACTAATCGATGCAATATTAATGGTGTTTGCCTCGTGGTACTAGCAAAGGAGGACATTAATTATCCCTTGCATGCATGCGGGAGTTTGTAAAAAAATGCATCTTGATGTTCCATGCAATGCACGAGCATCTTGCTAGTCCATGAAAACAACACATGGCAAAATTCCACGGCGAACGAGGGATTTGAATCTATTGGGAGGGCTGTTTGGATGTTGCCCGGGGTAGCCAAAATATTGGCGACCCTTTTGTCCACCGGTGCCTTTGCCACCGATGAACGAGGAATGGATCGGGTGCTCATGCTGTCATGCACCCTCCAGCGCGCACGTTGGAGATGAGCTCGCATGAGCTGTGTTTTTTTGTCCCACAACGCCGCCCGAGCCGCCCGAAGAACGACCGGCGACCCGCAAATTACGCCATCCAACCGTAGCCGCACACATTATGACAGCAACTCAACCAACCGGACGAAATTCACGCAAACACGTAGACAAACTGATATTTCATATAAACAACGACGAAAATCATATAAAATACCGGATTTTCATACAAACATGACGGATTTCATTACATTCAAATGAACTACGCGGTGCTAGTACTAGACATCACAGGTATATAATACCTGGCCTAAATGGTCGTCCGTCGATCGATTTGTGTTCCTCATGTCTGGCAGCACGATCACCGGACTGCCGGGAGCCCCAGAGGTATATGGTTCAGCGCAAAGGACGACTCGCTTCCCCACTGCCCAACTGATATCATTCGCTAGTGTCAAAGATGATGGTGGCCGGCACCGGTTCGAGTTCATCACCGGCCACTACTTTGCCATGGCCGGCACCGGCTCGAGTTCATCCTAACATTCCCCTCTTCCGTGGAGCCCATGCGGGGTCGACGAAGGTCCTCGCAAAAAAAGGATCCGGCAGGACACCTGCTGTGTACGCCGGCGTCGCCTCCGCGGTGGCCTTCATGGGACCGAAGCGGCGGCAGCCTCCCGTGTTCTACTTCTCCTTGATGATGGCGGCGGACGCGGAGGCGCTGGCCACCGACTCGTCACTCTCCGCGTACCCGGCTTCTGTCGCTGCTTGCATGGCGCGGCCACCGACATGGGAATCTCAGCCACAGAAATGGGAGACGCGGTACGAGGCGGAGGCGTGGACGGCAGCAACGATGCCTGTGCGCCGCTCCTTGTCGAGCTGGCCTGGAGGGGCGAGTTGCTGAACCACGCGCCGGCTCGGGGCGGCAACTGGCTCCGTCGGGCGAGGGGAGGGAGGTGGATGAGCGAGTTGCATAGCTCGTATCCGGTGGGCTACCCAGCCGGCTTGGATGTGGAGTAACTACTCTTCGTAAGCCAGTGTAAGAGTGGACAAAATGGTGGAGGAGATAGGGGAGCGGCGGAGGTGTGCGATTCTTTGCCGGCGTTTGGCCTTGTTTAAATAGGAGATTAAATAGATGGCGGATGGGAGGAGCTCGTCCGGCGTTGCGTTTAACGCCGGCCCGGTCATGAACAGACGTGTGTCCAGAGTGGGTTTCTCGGCTTCCACACGGGCGGGTTTCATGGAGGCGTTTGAATGCGGCACGGAGGCGTGTTCAGCCGGGCGTGCCGCGAGTGGCGCCCTCGACCCTGACCTGTGGGCTCTTTGGGTGCATGGCATGCATGTCAGTGACCCAACATAGGCAGTGCACAGCAGAGGAACCTTTGGTGGGCCAGGGCGGTCAGAAGCGGGCATTTCATAAACCGATGATTGTTCATTGAGTGTGACATCATCTTTTTTCAAGTAGATAAGCCTACTATGTTGATAGCCCGTTTGATACGTTGTGATTCATAAAGACCGCTGCAAACATCAATGTTCTGCTTATCACAGATAAGATTGATTAATACCCGTAACAATCCATGTCCTTAACAAAGGGTGCATGCACGTATAGGTTGAACACGTGTCTTGCGTCGTGTGCTATGTGCATGCGGGCGTGTGAGTGTTGCATGCGTGAAAGGGTATGTTTCAGTGTTGCATGCATGGGTGCGTACGTGCTTGTGTTCGTGAGTGCATGTGTACGTGTCAGTGTTGGATGCCAGCATGCGTGCGTGTGTACGTGTCAGTGTTGCACGCCTACATGCGTGCGTGTCTTGCGTGCGTGCATGTGTACGTGCGGGGTGAGGCTACACATCAGTCGACTAACTTTTTCATCTCTGGTCATTAGATTTTCCAGCCGTTGGATACGAAATCAAGGGCCTCCAGTTTATCATCAAACTCCACCCCCTGAGCCGCCAGCCACCATCGGCCGAACCGCCAGCCCCCGCCGCCCGCGGCCGGCCCGCCCTCCCCGAAACCACTCCCCACCGCCGGTCCGCTGCCGCACCGGCCATCCCCCTAGCCCCCCCGCCGAGCTTTTTCTCCGGGGATCCCCACCCCACCGCCCAATGAACGGCCCTCCAACTGCCGGTGACTGCCAACCAGAGGTCTCACGACTTTGAATACCCACCGACCACTAATTTATTACCATTTCTGTCCTTCATATACGCGCTGACGGGTGGGCCCTATGGTAATGTGCGCTGCTGAATGTGGACCGTTTGACCGGTCAATTGATCGTGTTATCAACAAATTACGGAGCTGTATGGTGAGCCAATGACCGTATGATCACCCTAAAATGTACTCCTATTTTATTAACACAGTACAGACTCAAACTACCATTTCTTTCTTTCATATACGAGCTGACAGGTGGGCCCCACGGTTACGCGCCCCGATGGTGCAACACTAGTTGCGCCGCGTGGAACATTTGACTGGTCAATTGATTGTGTCATCAACAAAATACGGAGTTGTACGGGTGAGCCAGTGACCGTATAATCATGATATGTATTTGTTTAACACGGTACAGACACAAGGGCTCATATATACGCGCAAGCACTCACCGCTATAAGCGCACACACGTGAACCCTACCCCTATGAGCACCTTCAAGAGAGTGGGCCATCATATATGATCTTGAGATTTTATGAAGTCACCATAGGTGCCTCATAGTCGAGTGGAACGTCTCCTCCCACTGAACGTACGTCGCCGGAAAATACTGAAATTAACACAAGATAAATGCGAGCACTGGGACTTTAACCTTGGTGGGCTCGAGAAACCACTGTCCTCTAACCATCCAACCTCATGTTGGTTAGCACGACAAAATGTATGTGGTGACCGTGATGAGCTTATTCTGAAGTCCAGTGACCCTATCGTGCTTTCGCTTCAAATACAATGACCGTAAGTGTCGTCAACAAAATACGGAGCACGCATCAAATGCAAAGTCCGTCAGTGTCATCAATAAAATAGGAGACGTATCGTGAGCTAGATACCATTGTACTATTGTATATGCTTTTTTTCTTAGTGGCCGATTGCGTGTGTGGTGTGGTGGGCACATCATTTCTAGTTGTGGTGGGTCAACATGAAGACTCATGGGTCGGTTCCATCCTAGGCCACATATAGGTTGGACCGAGACGTGTTATACGAACACCCATGTGGAGGACTCGGCGTACAACACGAAGTTACCAGAGTCGCGGAGGACTCTATCCCCATTGGTGATAAGCCGACTATATATGATTTGTAACCCTAGGCCCTTAGTATGTTATACAAGCTTGGGGGCTAGTTCGTTAATAGTATACACATGCACAATGCCTGGTATTCACGTGTAGTTTGTACACACCCCTATCACTAGTGTACAGTACCAGGAGTAGGCTCTTTCTTCAACTGCAATTGAATTCTAGCATGTGCATGTGTTTATTTCATATTATCGATCCATAGAGTGAGAGCGGTTCGAAATACAGGCAATGGATGCTTTTGCAATTCATATATAAACATTAATTAGTTCACTCCATGTTGTTAGTGTGAAGCACTTTATACATTTGTCACTTGCATGGATACATTCCAAATTGCTAGCTACGAAATAGAATACATGTCGAATTCAACATAAAGGGGGTTTCGAAGATTCAAATTCATAGGAAGTGCATTCATCTATTTGAACCCGAGATAATGGCATTTGTAAATCAGATGTAAAAGGGGGCATCAATCTTTGTTGTGAGTTTGAACATGCTACATATATTCATACACATATCTAACTCTTTTTTTTGCAACCAAGGAGATTATATCTGGAATCATGCATGAACTGAGGTAAGTTGCATATTTTTTAATATATACTCGTGTACAATGTATATTCAAATGTAACCCTCCATTCCAAAATAATCGTAGCTTTAGGATTTTCAAGAGTAAAGATTTTTGAAGTTTGACAAATCCCGAAAGTTCAATTCAAGAGAACCGAAAACGTTAATGCTTCTGCTCCCAAATATTGAACGAAGCACCAAATAGGCCTCTGGTCACCCGAAACCACGCGAGACTAATGTTTTGGTGGTAGGAAATTACTGTCCCTACTCTGGCCCGTGTAGCCTATCGGCCCGATGTCCAAAGGTCTAAACCAGGGTAGGTTTGTAACTTCACCAAGACGCCAGAGAAGCATTCATACGCCGTGGGCGCCTACCCATGCGCTCGGCCAAAATCTATCCCGCCCACATTTGGGACACCTGACATGACTGTCCTACCCCCAACCTGCAATATGTCTGAAATTTTAGATGGGGGGAAAGTTTGTAACTTTCCCCAAATTTCAAACAAGCGTGTCTCAAACCGAAACATTGTCCCCCCTTAGTTCCCCGCTTCCCTCTGTTTCCCCATTCATACTCCGTGGGCGCGAGAACGCTCTCTCCACCATCCGCGAAACCCCAGCCTCCTCCGTCCTCCACCCCATAGCGGCCAATCCACCGCCGCCCTCCTCCATCACGCTGGAGCCGATACCCCGACGTCGTCGTCCAACGCAACCGCAACCGCAATGCCCTCAAGGACTTAGCAGCTGAAGCCGAGGCAGAGCTGCCTCCATGACGCCGACGCCGACGTGCGCCGTACCAGAACCACTCCGACCACGCCGTCCTGCGCCTCATTGCTGCGGCTCCACTGTCGCAACCATCCACCGTACCAGAGTTGTTCCCGCTATGCCGTCGTTCGCCGCCTCGGATCTGCTTCCCCGCCGCCGACAGACGGCCACCGCACCACACTCAACAACTTGGCCATGGGTTCGACCAAGGCTCCACCGTCCTCCACAACTTCTGGTTTCCGGCGAACAACAAGAAGATCGTCGAAAAACAGAAGGAGGACACAGCACTGCCAGCAGAAAGAGGTACTCCTCTTCTCTTATTCGTGCAAATCTTACGTCTCCACTCACAACGTATTCATCCCACGAAAGAAACTAGTTGAGCACTTCTTACTGCATCTTCTTCGCGATACCAAATGCACAAGGTTTCCTCCCTTTTACTATTTCACCTTTGCTAGAGGTTAGTAGCCCGCCTGGATTTCAATTCAGGGTCAGTCGAACTGCAATTAAAAGAAGCAGCACCCGCTTAGGCGCGCGGAGCTCCTAGTCCGCTTGTTCCCCGGGAAAGCGGCGCATCGGTGTCTATCGTAGGGGTGTGGGGCGCAGGAGCTGCTTGCGCCCGATCTGGAGGTCGGCGGGGCTTGAATGGAAGGCCGTGGGGTGGTGCCAAGCACGGCGGTGCGGTGAGGTCGAGGGGAGGGCGCAGGCAGGGGAGGAATACTGGGCTGGTGGTCGCTGGCGTTTCGAGGAAGATCGTCAACACTGACTCGCTGGAGGTAGATAAAGGCGATCTGCCCGTTCTTTGTACATCGGACGGTGTAGAAAAAAAGGACTGACCTATTTGCTTTCAGTCGACTGTTAGTTTCATAGAATCCTGTAGTAATTTAGTGTGGCATGCATGTTGTAGAGCTATCATATGTCTCCCGTCATTTATTTCTCACCGACCTGCTATCTCCTACCTTTACAATGTACTAATTGTGCACACACTTCACCCATACTCACACTATTGTTTCTTTATGCATGGGTATTTCAGACTCAGACGCGGTGTTGATGAATGCAGAAAAGAAAAGACAGAAGTCGCTCCAGTGTAATTCGAAGATAAGCACTAAGCATTCCAGAGCTCTAAGGGGTGCAGTGTCAGCAGTTGGAGACAGTAAACGTAGCTCTGCAGTTGATGATCTCAATTGCCACACACAACCATCCCAGGTGCTTGCTTTAACTTCGCGCTGTCAAATGTGGTTGCATGTTGCATATGGTGTCTAGCTTGTATTGCTTCCAATTTGGTTAAATTGCATCTGCTTACTTTACACATTATACCTTTGATAATGACATGCCTTCCTGTTTTTGATACATACTACATATGTCTATTAACCATTTTCATACATCAAACTAATGCTCTTTTGTATCCCTCGTCAATCACTTATGATGAGACAGTCACCCGGGTGGGTTTCTGTGAGACGCCATACTCGTTTAAAGTGTGCAATGTCATCCTCCCCACATGATTCTCAAGAAACAGCAAGGCTAAATGAAGACAGTCAACGTAGCTCTCTAGTTGATCACCACAATTCCCCCACACCACCATTGCAGGTGCTTGCTCTTACTTGGCAGTGTGATATGTAGTGTTCGTCTTACATGAAAGTCGTGTTCGTCAGTATCATGCATCAATGAGTTCTGAAGAGAAAATTTTATTCCTTTTTCTTGTGGGTTTGACTTGACAAGGCAAAATCAAGAAAGAGGAAGGAAAAGAGTAAGGAAGGCGATGATGGTGGTCCTCTGTAGCAACGTAAACGGAGCATCTGTACCGATTCTCCTTGTACTGATAGTGCATTACAAGGTCCAAGTCTCCGCTCCCCTACTCCACCATCCAAGGTGCTTGCTCTAACTTGGCAGTGTGATATCTGGTTGCATGTTGCATATGGTGTCTAGCTCGTATTGCTCCTAATTAGTGTAAACTGCATCTGCTTAGCTTACACATGATACATGTGAATATGACACGCTTTCCTATTTTAGGTACACACTATATCTTATGATAAGGCACCTTTAAGTCGCCACTTTGATATTGGTTGTGTCTTGCATATGATTTCTAGCATGTACTGTTTCTAATTTGTTGAAACGCCATACAGTTTGAACTTGGCAGAGTGATATTGGTTGCATCTTTCATATGGTGTCTAGCTTGTAGTGCTTCTAATTTGTTGAAATGCCTTCTGCTTAGTTACCACATCATAGGTGTGAATATGTCACACCATCCTGTTTTTCATACATATTCCATCCTCGCATCATGTGTTTGCCTTTCATCCGAGTAGTGTTTGTCAGTATCATGCATGAATGAGTTCTGAAGAGAGAATTTTATTCCTTTTTCTTATCAGTTTGACTTCACAATGCAAAATCATTACAGCTGAAGGAAATTAGTCCGACAGTGGATGATGGTGGTCCTTCGGAGCAACTCAAATAGGGTGTCTCTATAGAGTCTACTCCGCCATCCTCCCAACAAGATTCGCAAGACAACACAAGGCTGGACAGTCAACGTAGCTGTGTAGATGATGAGCACATCTCCCCTACTCCACCATCATAGGTGCTTGCTCTAACTTGATACTATTATATGTGGTTGCATGTTGCGTATGATGTCTAGCTTGTATTGCTTCTAACTTGAATTGCATATGCTTACTTTACACATAATGCCTGTGAATATGACACGTGTTCCTGTTTCTAGAACATACGTGTACATGATGAGCACATCTCCCCTACTCCACCATCACAGGTGCTTGCTCTTACTTGGAACTGTTATACGTGGTTGCATTTTCTGTATGATGTCTAGTTTGTATTGCTTCTGATTATGTTGAATTGCATCTGCGTAGCTTACAACTTATACCTGCAACGATCACTTAACAATAAGACATATATAACTTGGGACTATGATGTAGGTTGCATCTTGCATTGTCTTCTAGCTTGTACTACTTCTAATTTCTTGAAATGTCACTTACGACGAGACACTTTTTACCTGATAGAGTGATATTGGTTGCATGTTCATATGGTTCCTAGCTTTCATTTCTTCTAATTTTGTTGAACTGCCTTCCGCTTACTGTATTTTCATACATATTCCATCCTCCTATCGTACGTGTGAATATGAAACGCTGTCTTTTTTTGTATATATCCCATCCTCCTATCCTGCGCTTGCCTTACATCAAAGTAGTGTTCGTCTGTATCATGCATCAACCAGTTATGCAGAGCTAATTTTATTCATCTTCTTGTGGTTTTGAATTCATAAGGAAATATGAGAAAATAGGAAGGAAAAGAGTAAGTTAGGAGAAGTTGGTGGTCCTCTGCACCGACGCAAACAGATACTCTCTAGATTTGCCACTGCTACTACTAATGAAGTTGAAGTCCCAAGTCTACATGATGAGTTCATCTCCCGTACTCCACCATCGCAGGTGCTTGCTCTAAGTTGACAGCGTGATAATTGGTTTCATGTTGCATATGTTGTCTAGCCTGCATTTCTCCTATTTTGATTAAATTGCACCTGCTGAGTTTATACGTTATACATGTGCATATGAAATGGCTTTTTGTGTCTAGAATACACTGCATCTATCTATCATACCATGTTCTTACATCAAAGTACTGTTGTTGTGTATCCCGCATCAGTCACTCATGATTGGACGCTTTTAACATGGCAGTTTGATAGTGGTTGCATCTTGCATTGATTTCTATGTTGTACTGCTTCTAATTTTTCGAATTGCCACTTATTACAAGACACTTTTAACTTGGCAGAGTAATATTGGTTGCATCTTTCATATGGTGTCGAGCTTGCATTACTTCTATTTTCTTGAAAATCCTTCTACTTAGTTTGCACATTGTAGCTATGAATATGTCATGCCGTCCTATTTTTCTTACATATTCCATCCTCATACGGTTGTCTTACATCAAAGTATTGCTTGTCTGTATCATGCATCAATGAGTTCTGAAGAGTGATTTTATTCTTTTGTGTTGTGGGTACAGCTTGACATGGCAAAGTCAAAAAAGAGCAAGGAAAATAATATAGTAGGGAGTGTTGTTACTCGTCGGGTGAAACGGAAAAGGTTCTGCTGTCGAGATTCTGCTGGTACGTATAGTGCAGTAGAAGGTCCAAGTCCACCGGCTAAATCTACAAACACAGTATCACCTACTCCACCAGCTGCAGCATCCGCTTCAACTGTACTAGCATCTCAACCAGTTACTCGTTCGTTTGCTCCGGAACTGGCCAGTTCCCAAGCTGCCTTCACACCTAACACTACTTCCGAAGCCCTGATGACACAACAGGACTTGGCAAGATCAAATGAACCTCATGAGCATCAACACCAAGACTGTACCTGACCGAGTCAAGTTGCAGTTGCATGCTCCTTTACATGTACTCTCACAGTTTGATGTACACTAACACTTTTCATATTCGTTGTTGAACTAGCACCACGGCACAAGCGGAAACAGACATCAGGGATAATGCTTGACAGATTAACAAAATCTAAAGGAGGAAGAATGGAGATCCATTTTGAGGCAGGTTTTAAAAGGCCATGTGATGCTACAGAGTCAGCCAAGTTACTATCAGAGGCAGCCGTTGCCGTTAGGTGTCATGCACGTATCCTCCCAACGTGGATCCAGTACAGGAATGAGAAAGACAATACCCAGTTTAACACCTTCCTTGACCATTTATCCGTAAGTAATGTTATTCATTGCAATTAGTAATATTGCCTTGCTCTGTCCCATACTTTCTAGCTTCTTCCTAATAAGACTCACATTCTTTTTTCAACAGATGAGGTTCAAGTTGGATCCGAAAGATGATGCAACTAGACAAGCATGCACTCATGTTTTTCAGTCTGCTCTGCGACAGTATCGGTACCACTTTAGAAAATCTCACTTTGAAGGCAAGGCTAACAATGAAATCGCCCAAACATCTCCAGTGGAATATATTACAGATGAAGACTGGACAACCCTCGTTAAACACTGGTCTGATCCAAAGTATCAGGTAGGCTATATGTATTTGATCATACCACATATTGAACTTGTATTTATGTATGTGCCTTACAAGTGTATCTTCTTCTACACTAACTGTTTGAAGAACAAAACCAACCGTTCTAAAGTGAAATTCCAACAGACCACAGGATCTCGTAGCTATATTGCACACTGCGAGGCTCTTGTAAATAGCTGCTACTTCCTTCTTTTTTGTGCCATATTATCGTATCTATATTGACTTGTTCCAAATACAGAGGAAATCCCATGCGGACCAAAAAGAACCTGAACTGAATGCAGTGCAAATCTTCAAGGATTGCCACACAAACAAGATGAAGGGCATGAGCACACCAGTTCAAGATGCTGTTGTAAGTCCTTACTCCTCCTGCCTTGAACTGATTGGTACTGTGATGTGTTCATTTAACTACTTGGTTTGCAGCCAATTTCAGTTACTCTGTTCACTTTTATTCACAGTTGTCTTAACATATCATTTCACCTTACATGGTTTAAAAGAGATGAAGGATATTCTTTTGGTCTTGATTTGTAATCTAGTTGTTATGTTCACGTGCGCACACAATGATAAAATAGCCTGTTTGTTTTATATCTGTTTGCCCATGATATGAATGATGTCACACTATGTTCATCCTACTTTAAACCATGTCTCTTTATCCTTAGATGTCAACGAATGTGAGGAAATAGACAATATAGTAGGCATGCTACATGGACATATGTTTCGACGGTGATTTTATTATGTAGTTGGCACTACAATGCATGCTAATGTATTACAGTAGTTCACCAAAATAAGTTATGTATAAACGTTTAACCTACTTTGTTTGTTTTTATCTCATTAGTAACTTATCTGGTACACTAATCTACAAGTTCAAACTTTCAGGAAGCTATGGAACAAATGATTGAATAGCCATAACCACCTGAAGGTGACGAGGCTACTACAGGCACAATGTCACCTCTTGCTGCAGTGCGTCAGTATCTCTCCACTAACAGTGCAAAAAGCACCTTCCCGCGTAATTCTTGGTTGGTTGTCAAGGTAACCTCGTCCAAATCGCCCATTGAACAAAATCTTCCTGCTAGACAGAGTGATATATCTGTGCTCCAGACACAAGTCCAATCCCTAATGGACGTTGTTTCGGAAACAAGAATAGTGGTTGAGAAATGTCGTCAAGATATGAATGGTTTTGAAACCAGACTATCAGACATTCGCTTCGTTGTTCAAGAGCAATGGCGGAAAAAAGGTAGAGATCGTGCTGCTCCATCAGATTCTACAGCCTGAAACATTAGCACTCAGGTCAAATGATCTGTGCTTTTATACATCTGATGGTGCTTCTATCTGGAAGGACTGTAAACTTGATGCTAACAAGCCTTTTGTTGTATGGTTGGAATTTATTTTTTTGTGATACAACATTTATGATGATGCCCCAGGCTGCAGTAATTATGACGCTATTTTTGTATAGTGTAGGTTTATCTTAGTAATGTATTCGGCCCAAAGCTTCGTCGGAGCCCAACATGCCAACATTCGTCGGGCCCATTCCAATTTGGCTAAAAATGATTACATGCCGAAATTGGCATGTAGCCCACTAAAAATATCTGGGCCTAAATCAGCTTTCATATTTTTCTGGTAGGCCTATGCACAGAGTGGGCCTTTAACAGGCCTAAACATAATTTGGGCCCTTAGTAAAAATAGGCAGTTTACATGTGTAAATATCTCGAGCCCATAAAATACATGGGCCTTTAATAGACCGAAAGTGAGATTGGGCCCTGATTGTGCCAAATAACCCACTAGACATTAACAGGCCGAAATTCGGACGGGCCGTAAATGCGCCGACCTAATACACGGGCCTTTAACAGGCCGGAACTTCGGTCGGGCTAGATTATCGTCATTTTTATATGGGCCGTTAATGGGCCTGATATGACGTTGGGCCACAAATGGCCCATGGTTTACGTCCCGGGTTAACAGGCCGAAAATGACAATAGGCCGAAAGTGGCCCAAAGCTATAGTGGGCCTCTAACAGGCCGAATGTCAGACATGGCCGAATATGACCCAAATCCTTCACGGTCGTTTATGGGCAAAAAGTTTAGATGGCCTGTAAATGGGCCCAAATGAAGCCGGACCTTTAATAGGCCGGAAATACACCAGGCCGTAATTCGGCCCAATTACTTAGCGGACTGTTAATGGGCCAGAAGTGACCATGGGCCGCGTTGATGACAAGTTTAGGATAGGCCATTGACGGGCCGATTTGACACAGAATGGTGGCCTTTAGCTGGGCTGACCCATTATGGTCGGCAGAATCTTGTGGGCCTTTAGCAGGGCCGGCCCATTGTGGTCCGCAAAATCTTGTGGGCCTTTAGCTGGGCCGACCCATTATGGTCTGCAAAATCGTGTGGGCCTATAGCTGGGCCGGCCCATTATGGTCCGCTAAATTTTGTGGGCCTTTAGCTTGGCCAGCCCATTATGGTCCGCTAAATGTTATGGGCCTTCGGTTGGGCCGGCCCATTTAATCTTTGTGGGCCACTTTTGGGCTAGTCCACGTGTCAACATATCATAGGCCCATCTTAACCGTTGGATGAGTGACACCTGTGCCAACGTGGAGCTGACGCGTGGATCCATCAGACAATGAGAATTTTACACGTGGAAAATCGGTATTAGTTGTGGCTGTTAACGGGTTATCGGATCCAAAATCCGACACGATAGCTTAACGGCGTTCCGTTACGGTGGATGCCACGTGTCGGTCACCCTTGACGAAAGCACTTCTGTGACACGCGATTTATCGTCATGGAAGTGGACACTTCCATGATGATAATTTTGACAATGTCATGGAAC
This sequence comes from Triticum dicoccoides, assembly GCF_002162155.2. Classification (NCBI taxonomy): domain Eukaryota; kingdom Viridiplantae; phylum Streptophyta; class Magnoliopsida; order Poales; family Poaceae; genus Triticum; species Triticum dicoccoides. The sequence continues at coordinate 42,199,504 of NC_041392.1, forward strand.
ACTTCTACGGCAGCACAGGTATGACTATCTTGATTCTGTCATAAATTTGTCATGGATGTACATGCATGACAGAACACGCGACCTATTGTGACAAACACGTATCATCACGGAAGTGTATTTTTTTTGTAGTGACCGTATCCACCAACAAAGAAGAATTGAGTATCTGGTATGGGCACCCCCTTGGCAACCGCCAAACTTGGGGGAGTGCCCTGGTATCGTATCACCATCACTTTTATCTGTACCGTTTTCTTAGTTCGATCCTTTTGGTAATATCTTGATCCAGTAGAATAAAAGTTCTTAGTATGATCTAGTTGTGAGTTTTTCCTTATAATCCTTGTATGTAATCGAGTCCGTGAGCTATATAATAAAGATTAGTGTTGAGTCAAGGGCTTGATTATTTTGCCATGATCTTAAGTGAGTAAAAGAATAGAGAAAGGAATAAAAAGAAACAAAGAGATCTTGTGAGTCTTATGGAGAGTAATGAGCTCACATAGAAAATGTATGATGAATAAAAGTTGTTGAGGGTTGACAAACATAGTTTCGGTAATCGTTGCAATTAATAGGAAGTAATAAAGAAAGAGAGGTCTTCACATATAGATATACTATCCTGGACATCTCTTATGATCGTGAGCACTCATTAAAATATGACATGCTAAAAGAGTTAACGTTGGACAAGGAAGACAACGTACTGGGTTATGTTTTCTTACATCTGAGATAAATTATATTGTCATGGATCATACAACATGGTTGAGCTTGCCATTCCCCCTCGTGCTAGCCAAATTCATCGCACCAAGTAGAGATACTACTTGTGCTTCCAAATACCCTTAAACCAGTTTTGCCATCAGAGTCCACCATACCTACCTATGGATTGAGTAAGATCCTCCAAGTAAGTTATCATTGGTGCAAGCAATAAAAATTGCTCTCTAAATATGTATGACTTATTAGTGTGGGAGGAAATAAGCTTTATACGATCATGTGATATGGAAGAAATAAAAGCGACAAACTGCATAATAAAGGTCCATATCACCAGTGGCAATATAAAGTGATGTTCTTTCGCATTAAGAGTTTGTGCATCCAACCATAAAAGCGCATGACAACCTCTTATTCCCTCTGCGAAGGGCTTATCTTTTACTTTTATCTCCTACATTGCATAAGAGTGATGGTGATCTTCACCCTTCCTTTTTACATTTTATCCTTTGGCAAGCACGGTATGTTGGAAAGATCCCGGTATATATGACTAATTGGATGTGAGTTTTCATGAACTATTACTATTGACATTACCCTTGAGGTAAAATGTTAGGAGGCAAAACTATAAGCCCCTATCTTTCTCTGTGTCCGATTAAAATTCCATACCCATAAGTATTGTGTGAGTGTCAGCAATTGTGAAAGACTATTTTATAGTTGAGTATGTGGACTTGCTGAAAAGGTCTTATACATTGACTCTTTCCCATGTTATGATAAATTGCGATTGCTCCAATGACTGAGATTATAGTTTGTTTTCAATGAAGTTTACTATTCATACTTGAGATTGTGATTGAATTATTACTTTAGCATAAGAAATCATATGACGAGAATCTTCTATTTACTAATTGGAGGCATCTTTCAAGTACTCTCATTAATCCACATCATCGAAATTAATTATACCATTGGATTGTAGAATTTACGTCCAGGATAAAAACAAAACTCACGTAACACAAATTGTGCTCTCCCACAAAAAACTGCACCTGACACGTCCAACGTTAGTGGTATACAGAATAACTTATGCCTCAATTTGTTCCCTCAAAATAAAAACTCAAGCCTCACTTAGTTTTCTAAAAAGTGAAGCCTCATGTAACAAAAAAATATTAAAGCCCGGATCTGTTGCCTCACGTTAGTTTACCCCAAAAAAAAGCTTGACGTAAAAAAGGAAGGAATGCCTGGATCCGTTCCATAAAAAAAAGGAAAGCCTCGAAACAAAAGGAAAGTACCCATCCGAATTAAAACTCCAATAAGAAAAGTATCTGTAGCCTCACTTTAGTTAAAAAAACAGTAAAGCCTCACGTCAAAAAAGGAAAGCCTCAAAATAAAAGGAATGTGTCTATCTGAATAAAAAACTCCAAAGAGAGAAAGGAAAGAATCCACGACCCAACTGATTTCCCATAAAAGACTCCATGTATTGAATATTCTACAAAGTAAAATCAGCTTGGAGTCTTCTACATGGCCGCTGCCTCCACCTGTCAGACAATCCCCCCTCTACATGGCTGGTGGCTGTCATTTTTGACAGTCATATCAAGTGTACGTTTGACTCTCCCAATGGTGTTCCTCTCCATGCTTTTAATCTCTCTTTTCCAACTAGAACAATCCATTATGTATATAAATAATGTTCCACCTCATCCTTGGAATCTCACTTTTCAAGTGAAGATCCATCACGTATACGTACATGATTTTACTCCATGATGCTGATTTAGCAGGTCAGATAAGATCCTATCAAGCAATCTAGCATGTATATTACACTACATGATATTATCTTATGATATGTTGATTTGAAATGTACCAAGAACTCAAAAATGTGGGATCTCCTATCTATGCTCTTCGGCCTTTCAATCTCAGTTTTCCAAGTATGGACAATATTACAGTTCCTTATTTTATCCCACAATGTTTTAGTTGCCAAAAGGAGCTGTTTGAACTTTGAGCAGATGGAGCCAAATGTATTAAGCTATGGGTTTTATAGTTACATTTTTCTTTTCTCACAATGCAATCCATCATGTTAAGATATCTTAGAATCTTCTAGATGGTTTGTGCGGTTGGTAGAGATAGGATGAATAACGAATCTGTTGAGATTGTTTCGTACGTCTCAAGTATGTAATGAACCTTTTCTTGTTATATAAGTTGATGTTCTAAGAATGATCATGATGCCCTCACGTCCGTATTTTATTTTTATCGACACCTCTATCTCTAAACATGTGGACATATTTTTCGATTTCGGCTTTTCGCTTGAGGACAAATGAGGTCTAAGCTTGGGGGAGTTGATACGTCTATTTTGCATCATGCTTTTATTTCGATATTTATTGCTTTATGGGCTGTTATTACACATTATGTCACAATACTTATGCCTATTCTCTCTTATTTTACAAGGTTTACATAAAGAGGGAGAATGCCGGCGGCTGGGATTCTGGGATGGAAAAGAAGCAAATATTAGAGACCTATTTTGCACAGCTCCAAAAGTCCTGAAACTTCACGGAAGACGTTTTTCAAATACCTAAAAAATACTGAGAGAAAGAACTTCACCAGGAGGGCCACACCCTGCCCACGAGGGTGGGGGCGCGCCCTACCCCCCTGGGCACGCCCCCTACCTCGTGGGCCCCCTGGTGGCCCTCCGGTGGCCATCTTCTGCTATATGAAATCTTTCGTTGGGAAAAAAATAATAAGCCATCTTCTCGGACGAAACTCTGCCGCCATGAGGCGGAACCTTGGCGGAACTAATCTAGGGCTCTGGCGGAGCTGTTCTGCCGGGGAAAGTTCCCTCCCGGAGGGGGATATCATCGCCATCGTCATCACTAACGCTCATCTCATCGGGAGAGGGCAATCTCCATCAACATCTTCATCAGCACCATCTCCTCTCAAAACCCTAGTTCATCTCTTGTATCCAATTCTTGTCTCCAAGTCTGGGATTGGTGCTAGTAGGTTGCTAGTAGTGTTAATTACTCCTTGTAGTTGATGCTAGTTGGTTTAATTGGTGGAAGATCTTATGTTCAGATCCTATATGCATATTAATACCCCTCTGATTATGAACTTGTTTATGCTTTGTGAGTAGTTATTTTTGTTCCTTAGGACATGGGAGAAGTCTTGCTATTAGTAGTCATGTGAATTTGGTATTCGTTCGATATTTTGATGAGATGTATGTTGTCTCTCCTCTAGTGGTGTTATGTGAACGTCGACTACATGACACTTCACCATTATTTGGGCCTAGAGGAAGGCATTGGGAGGTAATAAGTAGATGATGGGTTGCTAGAGTGACAGAAGCTTAAACCCTAGTTTATGCGTTGCTTCGTAAGGGGCTGATTTGGATTCATATGTTTCATGCTATGGTTAGGTTTACCTTAATACTTTTGTTGTAGTTGCGGATGCTTGCAATAGAGGTTAATCATAAGTGGGATGCTTGTCCAAGTAAGGATAGTACCCAAGCACTGGTCCACCCACATACCAAATTATCAAAGTGCCGAACGCGAATCATATGAGCGTGATGAAAACTAGCTTGACGATATTCCCATGTGTCCTCGGGAGCGCTTTTCTCTATATAAGAGTTTGTCTAGGCTTGTCCTTTGCTACAAAAAGGATAGGGCCACCTTGATGCACTTTATTTACTTTTGTTACTTGTTGCTCGTTACAAATTATCCTGTCATAAAACTATCTGTTACCACTTATTTCAGTACTTGCAGAGAATACTTTGCTGGAAATCGCTTATCATTTCCTTCTCCTCCTTGTTGGGTTCGACACTCTTACTTATAGAAAGGACTACGATAGATCCCCTATACTTGTGGGTCATTAGTAATGAACATGAACCTAGTGATAATGTTAGTCATGATGTTCATATTGATGCTCAACCTAGCAATAACAATGATGTAGAGATTGAACCTGCCATTGATCTTGATAACCCACAATCAAAGAATCAATGTTATGATAAGAGAGACTTCATTGCTTGGAAGCACGGTAAAGAAAGAGAACCATGGGTTCAGAAACCCATGCCTTTTCCTCCTAAACCATCCGAGAAAAGGGATGATGAGGATTTTGAGCGCTTTGCTGAAATGATTAGACCTATCTTTTTGCGTATGTGTTTGACTTATATTCTTAAAATGAATCATTATGCTAAGTATATGAAAGATATTCTTACAAATAAAAGAAAGATACCGAAAGCTGAAATTTCCACCATGCTTGCCAATTATACTTTTAAAGGTGAAATACCAAAGAAACTAGGAGATCCTGGAGTACCAACTATACCATGCTCCATTAAAAGAAACTATGTTAAAACTGCTTTATGTGATCTTGGAGCCGGTGTTAGTGTTATGCCTCTCTCTTTATATCATAGACTTGATGTGAATAAGTTGACACCCGCTGAAATATCTTTGCAAATGGCCGATAAATCAACTGCTATACATGTCGGTATCTGTGAGGATGTGCCTGTTGTGGTTGCAAACGTTACTATTTTAACGGGCTTTGTTATTCTTGATATTCCCGAGGATGATAGTATGTTGATTATCCTTGGTAGACCCTTTTCGAATACTGCAGGGGCTGTTATTGATTTCAACAAAGGCAATGTCACTTTTCATGTTAATGGTATTGAGCATATGGTACACTTTCCGAGGAAACAATCTCAAGTCCACAGGATCAATTATATTTGAAAATTTTCAACGATTACTATTGGAGGTTTTGAATTCCCTCGTCCTGCTGTGAAGAAGAAATATCATATTCTTATTGATGGGGACATGCATATCCCCGTTCAGGTAACCTAGTGTTATTCGAAAATTCTCTGATTTCATGTGATTTGGAAAGAGTTAGTTAACAAGACTTGATCAACCTTGTTAGTGGATTCCTTTTAATGAGCATGAGATGGACGAAGTTAGAAAGCACAACTCTCTGTACCCTCCTTTTTACTTTCTGTTATTTACATTAAAAAAAGAAAAAAAATAGTATTTTCGGACTGTTTTTTGAATTATCCTTGCAATAAAAATACCCCGAACATAAAAGTTCTCCAAATGTCCTGAAAATGAAATATGATTTTTTGTAGAATATTTAAGAATTTTTGGCACTGAGAACACACCTGGGGCGCGACCCCTGCTTCGTGGGCCCCACGTGGGCCCCCTCCACTCATTCCAGCACCCACTCACTTTGTCTTCCTCCAGAAAAAATCCTCCCATAGCTCAAACCTGTGTTCTAGATCGTCTTGCTGCCATTTTCGATCTCTTTGCTCAAAGCTCCATTCACAAAACTGTTTCGGGGATTGTTCTTCGGTATGTGACTCCTCCAATGGTCCAATTAGTTTTTGTTCTAGTGCTTTATTTATTGCAAATTTTTGCTTCCTAGGTGACCCTGTTCTTGAGCTTGCATATCAAATTTATGTGGTCCAAAGTAGTTTTAATGCATGATATAGCCTCTAGGCACTTGTGGGAGTAGTTGCTATCAATCTTGTTGAGTTTGATTCACTTTTATTTTGTGTCACTAAAAATTTTCAGAAATTTTTCAGAGAAAGGAAATGATGAAGAGATTGTCGAGGGGCTCTTCGAGCCGAAGCTTGAAGGATAAGCAGAATGAGGAGAATAAAAAGCCCAAATACAATCTTCCTCGCACTGTAGAGGTTCGGTCGTGTGAATGGCCTTGTGATGCGTTCTTGAGAGCCGCCGGAATTTACGATAACTTTTATTACTTGGCTGAGAATGTAGGCCTCACCGACTTCCTCCACAACCAACGCGAACAGTATCTCCTACTCACTAATATTTTCATGCAAAATTTTTATTTCCATGCTAAGAAATCACCACCTTTAGTGGAGTTTCACCTATATGATGAGGTTAAGGAGATGTCACTCCATGATTTTTGTCGGGTCTACAAGATACCCTTTGTGGGCAGCATCAAGGAACCACATCATAGTGATGTGGATGGATTTATTGATAGAATTGTTATAGGGGAAATGAGGAAAGTTTCTGATGTAAGAATTACTAGTATACATTTCCTGGTCTACGTTACTTTGCGATATTTGCTAGTAGATGCTTAATTGGTCGCGGGAACAGTGGAAATCTTAGTGCTCCTGATCTTATCATTTCGTGCCATGCTTTGTTTCGTGATACAACTTTCAGCCTAGGTGCTATTGTTGCTAAACGATTAAGTCTAAACCGTACAAAGGGCCCCATCTTCGGAGGCATCTTTCCTTCATGCCTTGCTGAACACTTTGATATATCTATTAGGCATTATGAGAAAGAGGAAAAGTTGTTGCCCCCTGTTTTTCTAGATTATAAGAGTATGGTAGCACATGAATTTATTGTTAAAAATAAGAAGAAGATGCTTAAGTATAATTTGATATTTGATAAAACTCACTGAGAGATTATTACCTTGCCTGCACCCTCTTTGTTTAACATACTTTCAGGCACGTACCTCATCTTGCCAGAGGCCATTTATACTAGAGGCTGACACAAGTCCCAGAGCCTGAGCCTAAGCCACCACTTGACCCTTATCGACAATCTGTTTATCAGTGGGATCCAGAGGAGATCGCCTACCAGTGGCACCCTAAGGACCCTCCTCAGTACACCGGAGAGATTAGCTTCGATCCGTGGGCATAGACCAACTTAGGCCAAAAGCCTAAGCTTGGGGGAGTACGTATTTCTCACCGACATTACATTCATGTTCACACAACATTCTAGTTGTCGGTGCTCATACTTTTTCATTGTACTATCCATGCTAGTTTATTTTATTTTCTAAGCCTTCTTGTGTGTTTGAAAAAACCTTAAGAAAAAACAAAAATATTAGTTGTTGCTTTTAGCTAGTTTACTTTCCATGCCTGTAGTAGTAGTAATTAAAAGAAAACCCCAAAAAAGATTTCTCGTTCTTCTTTTGCTTGTTGGGAGCATTCCTGTGTAAATAGTTTTATTTCTTTTCTTACTCTTTGGGGGTCGAGAGGTGAACACCAAGATGAAAATGTTGAGTGCTTCTCATATGCATTATTGTTGATTTAGCCAAGAGCCCATATTATCTTATCTTCTCTATTGTATTAAATGCTTGCAGATTCTAGCTTAGTCCAATGCATGTTCACTATTATTATTATCCACACCGTTTGGTCGTGCGAGTGAAAGGCAATAATGACGATATATGATGGACTGAATGAGATGAGAGAAGCTGGCATGAACTTGTTGGGGATATAGCTACCAGGTATGACCCGCCCAGGAGGGGTCGGGTCAACCCCAATGACGGGTTACAAAAGAAGCCCAGTAATATTCAAGGTGATGGTTTATTAAAAACTTGTAGAAGGCCTAAGCCCAGAGGCGACTTAAGGCCCAATATTGTAAACCGTCGTATGTAAAGAAAGACTTGTAAAGAAAGGCATACAAAGAAGTCACCAAGCCAGTCTCGTTTTATGAGCCGGCCGGGACTCTGTAGGCCGCCAGGCGTCAACCCGTGTATATAAGGGGACGACCCAGTGGCGGCTTAGGGCAAGAAACAAGAACTCGAAGCCAGGCAAAGCGGATTCGCTCCCAGGTCATCGAAATCCCAGCAATTCCAACACAACTAGACATAGGCTTTTACCTTCATCGTAAGGGGCCGAACTAGTATAAACCACTCGTGTCCTTTGTCCCGATTAACCCCTTTAAGCTTCCTAGTTGCGATGGCCCTAAGACTAAGTCCTTTTGCTAGGACATCTGTCGTGACAATTCCACGACAGTTGGCGCCCACCGTGGGGCCAGCGCACGGTGGATTTGAGTTCTTGAAGGGCAACTTCGAAGGGCTCAAGGGATACACTGTGGGCCGGATGACCAAGAGTCGTCGCGGCAAGCTCTACATCGACGACGAAGGCTGGGGCCCCGAGGCCGGCTCAATTGAGTACGGGTACCGGGTCCCCTTCGGTGTAATCCATGTCTTCATTGGCCAGATCGGCGAGTCAGGCCCTGTGCTGGACATCTACACCAACCTCATCAAGGCAACTCAGCGCGCGAGATCCGCCCGGGCTCAACCTGCCGTGAGGCATGCCTTCGTGGGTTGCATCCATGCAGGTGAATTCTCTGAAGGATCAGTGGATGGCAGTGAGATGGCCATCTGTTCCAATGCTACGTCATCAACAGGGGAGACAGATTCTTTGTATCAGCTGCAAGATGGCATGCTTGGGGGCTGTTCCGATGGCAGAAGTATTTCGGACCCCTTTGAGCCGCCGAATCGAACCGGAGTCTTCATGGCTGGCACTCAACCCGGGCAGAACTCCACGGCTGCAGCAACAATAACCACCGGGTCGGCAGCGGCTGGGTCAGGAGACCCCGCACGCCCGCGCGCCCCCGGCTCAGATGCTAATGGACCTCATGGATAAGTTGACGGCTCTGTTGACTGCTGTGGTGGAGCTAGCGGATAAGGCTCAGCATGATGCGGAGGTGGCACGGCTACGCGAAGAGAAGGCACAGGCCAAGGAAAATTTAGCAGTAGAAGATGTCAGGATGGCCACAGAGCGGGCGGCTTTGGATGCTCGTGCTCAGCAGCTTCAAGGGGAGACTTTTCGGCTCTCGATGGATCTGAACGCATCAAACGAGGTCATGAGGAGAAGGCACAAAAAAACTCTCAGTCACGTCTGCCTCTGATGTACGATCCTATGAACCTTTTCCACACACCCGGGGCTGGTCCAAGTAACCCGCCGAAGGCAAACCGGATCACGACACACGGGGCTGGGGCACCGGTTCAACCGCGGGCCATGGAACCACCTCGTATGAATACCGCTCCGCCTCATTACACACCAATACTTCCAAGACACTTTTCTAACCCTTTGGAGAATCTCATTGCTGTGTTGGCTCGTTTGACGGCTCTCCCGATGGAAGGCAACTCTCCGACGACAATTGAAACACGAAGGGTGAGAGAACTTCTTCAGGCGGCTCTGGCATAGCAGGATGCGTAGTCTTATAGTCGAGACAGAATCCATTCAACCCCTTGCCCAAGGCGGAGCCCGAGCTATAGCAGGCATATGGACTCAGCCGCTATGTCGAGCAACGCTCAACGCCGTAACCAACCGCGTAGGCATGAGCCGGCGCAGTGTGGAGCCCTTAACTTGGCAGATCAGGAGAGGATCCGTCAAGAGGCTGAGCGGGCGGCTCAACTGGCAGCTGAGCAGGCGGCTCATCAGGCTTTTCCGGTTTATCCGGCAACCTATGTTGAGGCAGGAGTAGCCACAAGAACAGGAGGTGTCCCTTGCCTGGTGCTGGCTATACGTAAGGGGCCTTGTAAGGTGCCTAATTACACGGTCGACTTGCAGCCTGGGGCATGGATTGAAAGTTATGAGATGGCGATGGAGCTGTTGCAGGTCAGGACGCAGCAATGGCTAAGTATTTCACTATGATGTTGGATGGAACGGCTCGCACTTGGTTGAAAGGGTTGCCACCCAATTCCATCGGCTCATGGGTGGAGTTAAATGCCCGGTTCATTCAAAACTTCAATGACACATGTAAACAACCTATGTCAATCGTGGACCTGACTAATTGTAAGCAAGAGGAAGGTGAGTCCACAACCCATTGGGTGCGCCGGGTCAAGGAGATAATACATTCATCTGATAAGATGGATGCCGTCTCGGCGGTCTTAATGTTGGAGAAAAAAATGCCATTTTGAACCTCTGAAACAGAAGCTGGGGCAGCTCAAGCGTGACTGTAATGACATGGGCCAATTGATGGCGGCCCTGGTCAAATATGCTGATTCTGACAGTACCAAGGATCCCGTGTCTAATGAAGAAAAAACAGGGAAGGGAAAGAAGAACGGCAACCGCAAGGGTCACCAGCATAACCCGGCGAATCAAGGAGGTAATAAACGTAAGGCTGACGAGTTTGTGCCTAACACCAATACACAGGGCAACAACCAATGGCGCAAGGGTAGGCCACCACCTCGGTCAGGCGGGTCAGGTCCCACCCTCGAACAACTACTGAATGAACCTTGTCCAATACACGACACCCGGGAGAAGCCCGTGTTGGGGATCGTAGCAATAATTCAAAAATTTCTACCCATCACCAAGAAATCTATGGAGTAATATAGCAACGAGGGGAAGGGGAGTGCATCTACATACCCTTGTAGATCGCTAAGTGGAAGTGTTACTAGAACGCGGATGAGGTAGTCGTACTCGTAGCGATTCAGATCACGGTCAATTCCGATCTAAGCGCCAAACAATGGCGCCTCCGCGTTCAACACACGTGCAGCCCGGTGACGTCTCCCATGCCTTGATCAAGCAAGGAGAGAGGGAGAGGTTGGGGAAGACTCCGTCCAGCAGCAGCACGATGGCGTGGTGATGGTGGAGGAGCGCGGGACTCCAGCAGGGCTTCGCCAAGTACTACGAGAGACGAGGAGGGAGAGAGGTAGGGCTGCGCCAAGAAGAAGATCAAATCATGTGTTGGGCAGCCCCCAATACCTCAAGTATATATAGGGGGAGGGGAGGGGCTGCGCCGCCTTCTAGGGTTCCCTCCCTAGGGGGCGGCATCCCTAGATGCCATCTAGGGTGGCGGCCAAAGGGGAGAGGGAGAGGGGGGCGCACCAGAGTGGGCCCTAGGGCCCATCTGTCCTAGGGTTTGCCCCCTCCCCTCTTGGAGCGCCTTGGGCCTTGGTGAGAGGCGCCCTAGCCCACCTAGGGGCTAGTCCCTTCCCACTGTTGGCCCACGTAGGCCTCCGGGGCTGGTGGCCCCTCCCGGTGGACCCCCGGACCCTTCCGGTGATCCCGATACATTACTGGTGATGCCCGGAACACTTCCGGTGGCCAAATCCTCACTTCCTATATATCGATCTTTACTTCCGGGCCATTTCGGAACTCCTCGTGACGTCCAGAATCTCATCCGGGACTCCGAACAACATTTAGTAACCGCATACATACTTTCCCTATAACCCTAGCGTCATCGAACCTTAAGTGTGTAGACCCTACGGGCTCGGGAATCATGCAGACATGACCAAGACATCTCTCTTGTCAATAACCAACAGCGGGATCTAGATACCCATGTTGGCTCCCACATGTTCCACGATGATCTCATCGGATGAACCACGATGTCAAGGATTCAATCAATCCCGTATACAATTCCCTTTGTCTACCAGTATAGTACTTGCCCGAGATTCGATCGTCGGTATCCCGATACCTTGTTTAATCTCGTTACCGGCAAGTCTCTTTACTTGTTCTGTAACACATCATCCCGTGATCAACTCCTTGGTCACATTGTGCACATTATGATGATGTCCTACCGAGTGGGCCCAGAGATACCTCTCCATTTACATGGAGTGACAAATCCCAGTCTCGATTCGTGCCAACCCAACAGACACTTTCGGAGATACCCGTAGTGCACCTTTATAGCCACCCAGTTACGTTGTGGCATTTGGTACACCCAAAGCATTCCTACGGTATCCGGGAGTTGCACAATATCATGGTCTAAGGAAGCGATACTTGACATTAGAAAAGCTTTAGCAGACGAACTATACGATCTTGTGCTAGGCTTAGGATTGGGTCTTGTCCATCACATCATTCTCCTAATGATGTGATCCCGTTATCAATGACATCCAATGTCCATGGTCAGGAAACCATGACCATCTATTAATCAACGAGCTAGTCAACTAGAGGCTTACTAGGGACATGTTGTGGTCTATGTATTCACACATGTATTACGGTTTCCGGTTAATACAATTATAGCATGAACAATATACAATTATCATGAACAAGGAACTACAACAATAACCATTTTATTATTGCCTCTAGGGCATATTTCCAACAGTCTCCCACTTGCACTAGAGTCAACAATCTAGTTCACATCACTATGTGATTGTAATGAATCCAACACCAATGGGGTTTGTTCATATCTCGCTTGTGAGAGAGGTTTATTAGTCAATGAGTTTGAACCTTTCAGATCCATGTGTGCTTTACAAATCTCTATGTCATCTTGTAGATGCAGCTACCACGTGCTACTTGGAGCTATTCCAAATAACTGTTCTACTATACGAATCCGGTTTACTACTCAGAGTCATCTGGATTAGTGTCAAAGTTTGCATCGACGTAACCCTTTACGACGAACTCTTTTACCACCTCCATAATCGAGAAAATTCCTTAGTCCACTAGTTACTAAGGATAAGTTCGACCGCTGTCGTGTGATCCATTCCTGGATCACTCTTGTACCCCTCGACTGACTCATGGCAAGGCACACTTCAGGTGCGGTACACAGCATAGCATACTGTAGAGCCTACGTCTAAAGCATAGGGGACAACCTTCGTCCTTTCTCTCTCTTCTGCCGTGGTCAGGTCTTGAGTCTTACTCAATATTCACACCTTGTAACACAAATAAGAACTCCTTCTTTGCTGGTCTATTTTGAACTCCTTCAAAATCTTGTCACGGTATGTATTCATTCGAAAGTACTATTAAGCGTTTTTGATCTATCCTTATAGATCTTGATCCTCAATGTTCAATTAGCTTAACCCAGATTTTCCATTGAAAAACACTTTTCAAATAACCCTGCATGCTTTCAAGAAATTCTACATCATTTCTGATAAGCAATATGTTAACAACATATAGTCATCAAAAATTCTATAGTGCTCCAACTCACTTCTTTGGAAATATAAGTTTCTCATAAACTTTGTATAAACCCAAAATCTTTGATCATCTCATCAAAGCGTACATTCCAACTCCGAGATGCTTACTCCAGTCCTTAGAAGGATTGCTGGAGCTTTGCATACTTGTCAGCATCTTTCAGGATTGACAAAACCTTCTGGTTGTATCACATACAACCTTTCCTCAAGAAAAATGTCGAGCAAACAATGTTTTTACATCCTATCTGCAAGATTTCATAAATAATGCAGTAACTGCTAAGATAATTCCAATAGACTCTTAGCATCGCTACGAGTGAGAAAGTCCCATCGTAGTCAACTCCTTGAACTTGTCGGGAAACATCTTAACGACAAGTCGAGCTTTCTTAATGGTGATACTTACCATCGTTGTCTGTCTTCATTTTTAAAATCCATCTTCACCCAACAGCCTTACGACCATCAAGTGGTTCTTTCAAAGTCTACACTTTCTTTTATACATGGATCCTCTCTCGGATTTTATGGCCTCGAGACATTCTTCGGAATTTGGGCCCACCATCACTTCTCCATAGCTCATAGGTTCATTGTTGTCTAGCAACATGACTTCCAAGATAGGATTATGTACCACTCTAAAGTAGTATGCATCCTTGTCGACCTATGAGGTTTGGTAGTGACTTGATCCGAAGTTTCTTGATCACTATCATAAGCTTCCACTTCAATTGGTGTAGGTGCCACAGGAACAACTTCATGTGCCCTGCTACACAGTAGTTGAAGTGACGGTTCAATAACCTCATCAAGTCTCCACCATCTTCCCACTCAATTCTTTTGAGAGAAACTTTTCCTCGAGAAAGGACCCGTTTCTAGAAACAATCACTTTTGCTTCCGGATCTGAAATAGGAGGTATACCCAACTATTTTTGGGTATTCTATGAAGATCCATTTATCCGCTTTGGGTTCGAGCTTATCAGCTTGAAACTTTTTCACATAAGCATCGCAACCCCAAACTTTTAAGAAAGACAACTTAGGTTTGTCTAAACCATACGGTGTCGTCTCAACGGAATTATGTGGTGCCCTATTTAAATTGAGTGCGGTTGTCTCTAATGCCTAACCCATAAATGATAGTGGTAATTCGATAAGAGACATCATGGTATGCACCATATCCAATAGGGTGCAGTTGTGATGTTCGGACACACCGTCACACTATGGTGGTCCAGGCGGTATTAGTTGTGAAACAATTTCCACAATGTCTTAATTGTGTGCCAAACTCGTAACTCAGATATTCATCTCTATGATCATATCATAGACATTTTATCATCTTGTCACGACGATCTTCAACTTCACTCTAAAATTACTTAAACCTTTCAATAATTCAGACTTGTGTTTCATCAAGTAAATATACTCAGCATCTACTCAAATCATCTTTGAAGTAAGAACATAACGATATCCACTGCGTGCCTCAGCACTCATTGGACTGCACACATCAAAATGTATTACTTCCAACAAGTTGCTTCTTGTTCCATCTTACTGAAAATGAGGCCTTTCAGTCATCTTGACCATGTGGTATGATTTGCATGTCTCAAGTGATTCAAAAACAAGTGAGTCCAAACGATCCATCTGCATGGAGTTTCTTCATGCATATCTACCAATAGACATGGTTCGCATGTCTCAATCTTTTAAAAAATGAGTGAGTCCAAAGATCCATCAACATGGAGCTTCTTCATGCGTTTTATACCAACATGACTCAAATGGCAGTGCCACAAGTAAGTGGTACTATCATTACTATCTTATATCTTTTGGCACGAACATGTGTGTCACTACGATCGAGATTCAATAAACCATTCATTTTAGGTGCAAGACCATTGAAGGTATTATTCAAATAAACAAATTAACCATTATTCTCCTTAAATGAGTAACCGTGTGGCGATAAACATAATCCAATCATGTCTATGCTCAATGCAAATACGAAATAACAATTATTTCGGTTTGACACCAATCCCGATGGTAGAGGGAGCATGCGATGTTTGATCACATCAACCTTGGAAACACTTCCAACACATATCATCATCTCACCTTTAGCTAGTCACCGCAACCTTTTATTTCGAGTTACTAACGCTTAGCAACCGAACCGGTATTTATTACCCTGGTGCTACTTGGAGTACTAGTAAAGTACACAATAATATGACGTATATCCAAAATACTTCTGTCGACCTTGCCAGCCTTCTCATCTACCAAGTATCTAGGGTAGTTCTGCTTCAGTGACCGTTCCCCTCATTATAGAAGCACTTAGTCTCGGGTTTGGTTCAACCTTGGGTTTCTTCACTAGAGCAGCAACTGATTTGCCGTCTCATGAAGTATCCCTTCTTTCCCTTGCCCTTCTTGAAACTAGTGATTTAACCATCAACAATTGATGCTCCTACTTGATTTCTACTTTCGCGGTGTCAAACATCGCGAGTTGCTGAAGGATCATCATGTCTATCCCTGATATGTTATAGTTCATCACGAAGCTCCAATAGCTTGGTGGTAGTGACTATGGAGAACCATCACTATCTCATCTGGAAGATTAACTCCCACTCGATTCAAGCGATTGCAGTACTCAGACAATTTGAGCACATGCTCAATGATTGAGTTTTTCTCCCTTAGTTTGCAGGCTTAAGAAACTTGTCAGAGGTCTCATACCTCTTGACGTGGGCACTAGTCTAAAATTCCAATTTCAGTCTTTGGAACATCTCATATGTTCTGCGACGTTTCAAAAACGTCTTTGGTGCCACAATTCTAAACCGTTAGTATTACGTACTGAACTATCACGTAGTCATCAAAACGTGTATGTCAGATGTTTCCCAACATCTACAGACGATGCTCGAGGTTCAACACACTGAGTGGTGCATTAAGGACATAACCGTTTTGTGCAGCAATGAGGACAATCCTTAGTTCACGGACCCAGTCCGCATAATTGCTACTGTCAACTCTCAAATAAATTTTCTCTAGGAACATATCTAAAATAGTAGAACCAAAGCGTGAGCTACGACATAATTTGCAAAGACCTTTTGACTATGTTCATGATAATTAAGTTCATCTAATCAAATTATTCAATGAACTCCCACTTAGATAGATATCCCTCTAGTCATCTAAGTGATACATGATCCGAGTCAACTAGGCCGTGTCCGATCATCACGTGAGATGGACTAGTCATCATCGGTGAACATCTTCATGTTGATCGTATCCACTATATGACTCATGTTCGACCTTTTGGTCTTCCGTGTTCTGAGGCCATGTCTGTACATGCTAGGCTCGTCAAGTTAACCTAAGTGTATTGCGTGTGTAAATCTAGCTTACACCCGTTGTATGCGAACGTTAGAACCTATCACACCCGATCATCAGGTGGTGCTTGGGAACAACGGACCTTAGCAACGGTGCACAGTTAGGGGAAACACTTTCTTGAAATTATTGCGAGGGATCATCTTATTTATGCTACCTTCGTTCTAAGCAAATAAGATGTAAACATGACAAACATCACATGCAAATCATAAAGTGACATGATATGGCCAATATCATCTTGCGCCTTTGATCTCCATCTTCGAGGCGCGACATGAACACCATCGTCACCGGCATGACACCATGATCTCCATCATCGTGTCTTCATGAAGTTGCCTCGCCAACTATTACTTCTACTACTATGGCTAAAGGTTAGCAATAAAGTAAAGTAATTACATGGCGTTTTCATTGACACGCAGGTCATAAATAAATTAAGACAATTCCTATGGCTCCTGCCGGTTGTCATACTCATCGACATGCAAGTCGTGATTCCTATTACAAGAACATGATCGATCTCATACATCACATATATCATTCATCACATCCTTTTGGCCATATCACAACACATAGCATACCCTGCAAAAACAAGTTAGACGTCCTCTAATTGTTGTTGCATGTTTTACGTGGCTGCTATGGGTTTCAAGCAAGAACGTTTCTTACCTACGCAATACCACAACGATGATATGCCAATTGCTATTTACCCTTCATAAGGACCCTTTTCATCGAATCCGATCCGACTAAAGTGGGAGAGACAGACACCCGCCAGCCACCTTATGCATCAAGTGCATGTCAGTCAGTGGAACCTGTCTCACGTAAGTGTACGTGTAAGGTCGGTCCGGGCCGCTTCATCCCACAATGCCGCCGAATCCAGATAAGACTAGTAACGGCAAGCAAATTGAATAAATCATCGCCCACAGCTACTTTGTGTTCTTCTCGTGCATAGAATCTACGCATAGACCTGCCTCATGATGCCACTGTTGGGGATCGTAGCAATAATTCAAAAAAAATTCTACGCATCACCAAGATCAATCTATGGAGTAATCTAGCAAAGAGGGGAAGGGGAGTGCATCTACATACCCTTGTAGATCGCTAAGCGGAAGCGTTACTAGAACGCGGATGAGGTAGTCATACTCGTAGCGATTCAGATCGCGGTCGATTGCGATCTAAGCGCTGAACAACGGCACCTCCGCGTTCAACACACGTGCCGCCCGGTGACGTCTCCCATTCCTTGATCCAGCAAGGAGAGAGGGAGAGGTTGGGGAAGACTCCGTCCAGCAGCAGCACGATGGCGTGGTGATGGTGGAGGAGCACGGGACTCCAGCAGGGCTTCGCCAAGCACTACGAGAGACGAGGAGGGAGAGATGTAGGGCTGCGCCAAGAGGGAGATCAAATCATGTGTTGGGCAGCCCCCAATACCTCAAGTATATATAGGGGGAGGGGAGGGGCTGTGCCCCCTTCTAGGGTTCCCTCCCTAGGATGGCGGCCAAAGGGGAGAGGGAGATGGGGGCGCACCAGAGTGGGCCCTAGGGCCCATCTGTCCTAGGGTTTGCCCCCTCCCCACTTGCACTACTAGGGAAAACCTTATACACAGAAGTTTATCAGTAGCGCGGTTTAAAAATGGGCGCTACTGCTAATTAGTAGTAGCGAGGGGTACAAAAACCGCGCTACTACTAAGTTGATAGTAGTAGCGAGGGGTATAAACCCGAGCTGCTACTAAATGGTCTCCAACAATGCCCCCGGGATTGGCCATAGTAGTACCGAGGGCTATAAAACCGGTGCTACTGCTAAGTAAGTAGTAGTAGCGCAGGTAAGACCCCCGCTACTATGAAGCATGTCCACCCCGGCCCGATCCACACTCCCACCCCACCAACCGTCCCACACCACCCACCCCCGTCTATCTCAAAAAAAATCACGCAGCCCGATCTATATCCCCAACCTCCTCTCCTCTGCCAACCCACTCGCTGCCGGCCTCCCCTCCAACTCCTCTCCTCCGCCCGTTCACCCACATGCCCCCCGCCGTGTGCGCCACGCCGGCGACC
>NC_041392.1:42218584-42266616 GCF_002162155.2 Triticum dicoccoides
CTCCCCCGCCAAATCCGCCGCCCCCGCGCTCCCCCAGCCTGCCCCCGTGCCGATCCGCCGGAATCCGCAGCAAAGGCGGAGCCTTTCCAGCTTTCCAAGGAGATCTGGGCCGTCCTCGACGAGGGCGGCTGCGGCCCCCTACCGCGCCCAACGGCGGCGACGCCGCCATCGCCACCCGCCCCAAGACCAAGGGGAAGGACGGCGGGGACGCGACGTCGGCGGGGACGACTCCGAGCAGTCCAAGCTGAGGGTCGGCCTCAACTCCGCCATCATCACTGAGAAGCCCAACATCAAGTGGAACAATGTCGCCGGGCTCGAGAGCGCCAAGCAGGTGCTGTAGGAGGCTATCATGTTGCCCGTCAAGTTCCTTTAGTTCTTCACAGGTGAGCTTGTGCAAGTGAATCCAGTAATTCTACCTATTTTTTCATAGCCAAGGATGACGCGATTGCAGTTGTTGCAGCTAGATCGTATAGATAAGCCCTATGCATCTTGATCTCGATTGAATCTGATTGGATGAGCATGAATTATTCCATTCTCGAGTCCAGGTAGAAATATGCCACACAAGCTGGCTTTTGTCTGCGGAATAAGAATAATTTTGAGCCGCCATGAGTGCGTCTACTAGATCGATTTGTATTTAACAAACTTAGTTGGTTTAGCACAGGAATCTCTAGCGAATTATGTTCAGGAACCTTGTTGACTTCTCAATCCTCGCAAAGAAACTTTCTAAGCTAAACTTATAATTACCTCGCCCTTGTACGAGATAATAGTATTGAGTAGAGCCATATGCATCTTGATCTGGATTGAATTTGATTGGGTGAGCATGAATATTTGCTACTGGAGTGCAGGTCAAAAGTATGCTACACATGCTATTTTTCTGCAGATAAGCATGATTTTGAGCCACCAAAGTGCATCCATCGATTTGTGTTGAACCAACTTAGTGGATGTCTGGCCAATTATATTCTACAACTTCTTTGACACATCAATCCTCGCAAAAGAACCTTGCTAAACTTATAATTACCTCTCTTGTACCAGATAACAGTATAGAGTAGAGCCAATTGTGGTGGTAGTCTGAATTAAAAGATGACTACTTAACCAAGTGGAATAAAAAATTCCATTTTAACCATAAAGCCATAGAAACATTGGTGTCTTACTACAGCTAGGTGGTTAAAACTTAAAAATGCATCAGATTGTAGATAGATCAATATCTGAACTACTTGGTATGGGTATCTATTGTTTATATGAAGAGCTAGTTTCATTTCTGAACTGTTTGTTTTCCTTGCGCATTCAGCAACCTAAGTTTACATGTTTTGATTGAAAATCAGGACATTTTCCAAATACTATCACAACTGGTATCTATTCTAGGGTTTTTTCCTTAACTACTTAACTAAACCTTGTGTGCTTTTCTTTAGTTTCTCCTGATGTGCAACTAATGAAGTATCTTATATTGGATAGTGATTTTCTTTAGTTTCTCCTGATTACGTGGTTGCATGATTTGCTTGATTCTGTGTTTCTTTTGAGCTTTATGTTTTTCTATGCACTTGTCGAATCTATATGCGTTCTTATATAACTATTCTCTGCACTTTTCACTACAAGGAAATAGCTTATAGCTTCAATTGTGCATTACAGCTTAAATAAGAATCTCTGGAAAAAATGTTGCACATTGGCATCTACATGTACCGCATTGTTTTTTCGTGCCATTCTTCTGAAGAATCTGAAGTTTCTGAACCTTTGTTTGTAATGTTGCAGGGTTCTGGTAGCGACGATGACGGTCGTCGAGAGGTTCGTGGACTAGACGGTGTCCTGGCTGCCGATGTACAGAGAAGCGAAGCTGCTGCTCATTCTCTACCTCTGTCACCCCAGCACACGGGTAAGCAGTCGACCAGACACCCCGAGCCCGAGAGATGATCAACATTTATATATACTTGATTCGATATGTGGCCAATTCTGAATCTGAATCTTAATGATGTTTGGGTTTCAGAGTGCGGGGAGTGGGGCACGTGTAGGATGGCTTCCTCCGTTCGCTGGTGGCGAGGCACAAGGACGACATCGACCGGCCCTGTTGGAGCTGAGGGCCAGAGCGAGGGACGTGACTGAGTCGCAACTCAAGGCGGTGGCTGCCGTTAGTCAGGTGTGGCTCTTCGAGGCTATCCAATGTGTTTCGTCGCAGCTGCAAGCTGCGAGATCTGGCTGGGCAGGCGCCTCACACTGACGAGTGATCCAATTTTTGGATCGGGCCATAACAACTTACGTAGGTAGTTGCTTATGTAACTGTGCGATAGAAAGGAATTATACATGAGTTGCTGCTACAAGGAGGAACGTAGTTGCTTATGTAACTATGCGATAGAATGAAATTATACATGAGTTGCTGCTACAACGAGGAACTGGAGAAGATACGACAACTGTGTGATAGAATGAATTTGGTTGATTTTTTTTAATTCCTGATAAGTTACTAGTGGCGTGGGGGATAAAATGGCGCGCTGCTAGTATTTAGGATACTAGTGGCGTTGGGACTATAGACACGCTTCTACTATTTCATTAGTAGTAGCGCGGTTCATAATAGCAGTAGCGCGGATCGAACCCTCGCTGCTACTAATGAAGTTAGTAGTACCGCGGGTTCGCCCCCCCCCCCCCAACCACTAACTTTTAGCTGTAGCGCGATACTAGTAGCGCAAGTACCCGCGCTACTAGTAGCCATTTTACCCGCGCTGCTAGTAGCCTTTTCCCTAGTAGTGTTGGAGGCGCCTTGGGCCTTGGTGAGAGGTGCCCCAGCCCACCTAGCGGCTGGTCCCTTCCCACTGTTGGCCCACGTAGGCCTCCGGGGCTGGTGGCCCCTCCCGGTGGACCCCTAGACCCTTCCGGTGGTCCCAATACATTACCGGTGATGCCCGGAACACTTCCGGTGGCCAAATCCTCACTTCCTATATATCAATCTTTACCTCCGGACCATTCCGGAACTCCACGTGACATCCGGGATCTCATCCGGGACTCCGAACAACATTCGGTAACCGCGTACATACTTTCGCTATAACCCTAGCGTCATCGAACCTTAAGTGTGTAGACCCTACAGGGTAGGGAATCATGCAGACATGACCGAGACATCTCTCTGGTCAATAACCAACAGCAGGATCTGGATACCCATGTTGGCTCCCACATGTTCCACGATGATCTCATCGGATGAACCACGATGTCAAGGATTCAATCAATCCCGTATACAATTCCCTTTGTCTACCGGTATAGTACTTGCCCGAGATTCGATCGTCGGTATCCCGATACCTTGTTCAATCTCGTTACCGGCAAGTCTCTTTACTTGTTCTGTAACACATCATCCCGTGATCAACTCCTTGGTCACATTGTGCACATTATGATGATGTCCTACCGAGTGGGCCCAGAGATATCTCTCCGTTTACATGGAGTGACAAATCCCAGTCTCGATTCGTGCCAACCCAACAGACACTTTCGGAGATACCCGTACTGCACCTTTATAGCCACCCAGTTACGTTGTGGCGTTTGGTACACCCAAAGCATTCCTACGGTATCTGGGAGTTGCACAATCTCATGGTCTAAGGAAATGATATGTTACATTAGAAAAGCTTTAGCAGACGAACTATACGATCTTGTGCTAGGCTTAGGATTGGGTCTTGTCCATCACATCATTCTCCTAATGATGTGATCCCATTATCAATAACATCCAATGTCCATGGTGAGGAAACCATGACCATCTATTAATCAACGAGCTAGTCAACTAGAGGCTTACTAGGGACATGTTGTGGTCTATGTATTCACACATGTATTACGATTTCCGGTTAATACAATTATAGCATGAACAATAGACAATTATCATGAACAAGGAAATACAACAATAGCCATTTTATTATTGCCTCTAGGGCATATTTCCAACAGCCAGCTACCCATCTGTGGAAGGACTGTACTATCATGAAGGCATTTAAAAATCCCACCATGTTTGATGGTAGCCATGGGCCTGGCGGCAATTCAGGCGGAGGCGGCTTTCGTGGTCCGGGCGCCGGTTCAGGCGTGGGCGGTTTTCACGGTCAGGGCCATCCGGGTAACCAGGGTGGCTATAATCAGCAACCCGGCCAAAGTAATCAGCAGCAACAGCAGCAACAACCCGGGTATCTGAGTAATCCAAAACAGTTGAATAGTGGGTTGTACCACATATTTACCACTAGTTTATGCAAAAGGGACTAGAAGCTTCATAACAGGGCTGTCAATGTTATTAAGCCGGTGATTCCACGTTATTTGAGGTGGTCAGAACATCCTATTGTGTGGAGTAGGGAAGATCACCCTCCCCGGGTTGATAATTAGGGTCACTTGGCCTTGGTGGTGGCACCTCAGGTGGGTGGATATAAGTTCACTAAGGTGCTCATGGATGGAGGTAGTAGCATCAACATCCTCTATTATGAGACGTTTTGTCCGAAGGGGTTGACTGATAAGAGTCTTAAACAATCCAACACAGTTTTTCATGGTTTTGTGCCTGGTAAGTCGGCATACCCAGTTTGTAAGATTGAATTGGAAGTAGCCTTCGGGGATGAATATGATTTCAGGGCTAAGAAGTTAACTTTTGAGGTGGTTAAGATCAAAAGCCCATATCATGCTCTATTTGGATGGCCGGCTTATGCCAAGTTCATGGCTCGGCCCTGTTATGTGCATCTACAGCTCAAGATGCCGGGTTATAAAGGCACCATCATAGTACATGGAAGCCGGAAAATAGCCCTGGAATGTGAAAAACGTGATGCCGCTTATGCTGAGTCTGTTTGTGCGACAGAGGAGTTAAAGTTTTATAAAGATAATGTTGACCCAACAGACATGATGTCTTTGAAGAAGCCAACTACAGAGCATGAACCAGTGTTGAAATTCAAGTCAGCTGACGACACCAAGATGGTTGATTTTGTGCCTGGCGACTCATCCAAACAGTTCATCATCAGTGCCAACTTGGATCCAAGATAGGAAAGCACGCTCATCGAGTTCATCCATGAGAACCGGGACATCTTTGCATGGAAACCTTCTGACATGCCGGGTGTCCCGAGAGAACTCGCTGAGCACACTCTTAATATTGATTCGAAGTTCAAGCCGGTCAGGCAGTTTCTTCGATGGTTTAACGAGGAAAGGCGCAAGGCCATTGGAGAAGAGGTGGCCCGGCTCTTGGTGGCCAGGTTCATTGTTGAAGTTTTTCACCCAGAGTGGTTGGCTAACCCGGTGCTTGTACTCAAGAAGAATGGCACCTGGCGTATGTGCGTGGATTACACCGATTTGAACAAGGCTTGTCCGGCCAATCCTTTTGCTCTCCCTCGTATTGATCAGATCATTGATTCTACGACGGGTTGCGAGCGTTTGAGTTTTTTGGATGCATATTTAGGTTATCATCAGATCAAGATGGCAGTTAAGGACTAGGAGAAGATGGCTTTCATCACTCCGTTTGGAGCTTTCTGCTATGTGTCTATGCCTTTTGGACTGAAAAGTGCCCAGGCGACTTATCAACGATGTGTACAGAATTGTCTTCATAGTCAGATTGGGCGTAATGTTCATGCTTATGAGGATGACATAGTGGTGAAATCTAGAGAGAAGGAAACCTTGGTAATTGATCTGAAGGAGACCTTTGAGAACCTCCGGGTCTACAAGATGATGCTTAACCCAGCCAATTGTGTTTTGCAGTCCCAGCTGGCAAACTTTTGGGTTTTTTGGTGTCTAATAGAGGTATTGAGGCTAATCCGGAGATAATTAAGGCAATTACATCTCTGGCCAAACCGGTGTGCATCAATGACGTTCAGCGTTTAGCGGGTCGCGTCGCTGCCTTGAGCCATTTCATAAGCCGGTTAGGGGAAAAAGTGATGCATCTGTATCAAATGATGAAAAAGGCGGATGATTTTGTCTGGAGTGACGCTGCTAACTCTGCTTTTGAGGATCTAAAGAAACAGCTCGCTGAGCCACCGGTTCTTGCTACTCCGATTGAGAAAGAGCCATTGTTGTTATATGTAGCTCCTAACTCACGTGATGTCAGTGTGGCCATTTTTGTGGAGCGTAAGGAGGCTGGCAAGGAACATCCGGTCCAACGGCCGGTTTACTACGTCAGCGAGGTGCTCATTGAATCTAAACAAAGATATCCACATTGGCAAAAGCTCGTGTACGGGGTGTTCATGGCTAGCCGGAAGCTCAAACATTACTTTCAGAGTCACCCAATCACTGTGGTTAGCTCTGCTCCTCTAGGAGACATCATTCAAAGTAGAGAAGCCACAGGAGGAGTCGCCAAGTGGCTATTGAACTTGGGTCTCATGGTTTGAAGTATATGCCACGTACTGCGATCAAGTCTCAAGCGCTGCTTGACTTCATTGACGACTGGACAGAGTTCCAGATGCTAGAGGAGAAACCTGACGACACATATTGGACGATTCATTTTGATGGGTCCAGACAGTTGGAAGGCTCGGGGGCCCGAGTTTTTTTAACTTCTCCTCGAGGGGACAAGTTTTGTTATGTATTGCAATTGATGTTTCCTTTTGTACTAACAACGCAGCAGAATACGAAGCCTTGCTCGATGGTCTTCGAATGGCTAAAGATATGAGTCTGAGCCGGGTCCAGTGCCTTGGCGATTCAGATTCGGTGGCTCAGCATGTGTCATGCAAGTGGGATTCCAAGGATCCTCTCATGGCGGCTTATCGCCGCGAGGTCGACGCTGTTGCAGGGCATTTTAAGGGTTATCAAGTGGAACATATTGACCACAAAAAGAACGAAGCGGTCGATGATTTAAGCCGGTTGGGATCTCAGCGTAAGCCGGTACCACCTAACACCTTTTTGGATGTTTTACATAACCCGTCTGTTAAGTTGCCTACAAAGGAAGATTTGGCCATTCCTGACCCGGAGGCACAGTTAGTGGCGGCTATTCATGTTATTCCAGATTGGATAGTACCAATCCTGGCTTACATGGCCTGGGGCGAGTTGCCAGAGGACGATACCCTGGCCCGACAGATAACCCGGCGGTCCAAGTCAATGACGATTTCTGACGGAGAGTTGTACCATCGCAGCGTCACTGGAGCGTTTCAGCATTGTGTTTCTCCTGAAGAAGGCCAATAAATACTTCATGAGATCCATGAACGGGATTGCGGTCATCATGTCGGGTTAAAGTATCTTGTGGACAAAGCTTTCCGTCATGGTTTTTATTGGTTAACGGCTCACGGTGATGTGGAGGATCTGGTCAGTAGGTGTGATGGATGTCAAAAATTTGCACGACGAGCGCATGTGCCGGCTCAAGAGTAGCGGATGATTCCAATCACTTGGCTGTTTGTAGTTTGGTGGCTTGACATGGTTGGACCTTTCAAAAGGTCCAAGGATAAAAAGACACATCTTTTAGTGGCAGTTGACAAGTTCACAAAATGGGTTGAGGCAGAGCCAGTGAGTAAGTGTGATGCAGCCACGACGGTTCAGTTCATGAAAAAGGTGGTTTTTCTCTTTGGTTTTCCACATAGCATTATCACTGACAATGGCACTAATTTGTCCCAAGGTGCTATGGAGGAGTTTTGTCAACGAGAGCACATCCGTCTTGATGTGTCTTCCGTAGCTCACCCTCAGTCTAATGGTCAGGCTGAGAGAGCAAATCAGGAAATCTTAAAAGGTCTCAAGCCCCGGCTTATGGTTCCCTTACAACGGACGCCGGGTTGTTGGGTAGAGGAATTACCTTCGGTGCTTTGGAGTATCAACACCACTCCTAACAGGTCTATAGGTTATACACCTTTCTTCATGGTTTATGGAGCGGAAGCGGTGCTAACCAGTGACATCCGTCATGACTCGCCTCGCGTGGCAGCTTACGTTGAAGCTAATAATGAACATGCCCGACAGGATGCACTTGACTTGTTAGATGAGGAGAGAGACTTGGCGGCGGCTCCATCGGCAATTTATTAACAGGACCCGCGCCGTTATCACAGCCGCCGGGTTAAGTCCAGGACCTTTCAAGAAGGTGAGCTGGTGCTCTGGCTCATTCAGGATCTATCGGATGCACACAAACTATCCCCGCCTTGGGACCTTTTGTGGTCAGCAAGAATATAAACAACAGGTCATATTACCTCATTGACGTTCGAGATCACAAAGACTCACGTTAGTCGGAACATTGCTCAGCTTTGGCCATACTACACCTGAGCTACCGGCCGTGGAACATTGCTCAGCTTTGGCCATACTACACCTGAGCTACCGGCTCTAGTCATGTACATACTTTGATGTTGTATATATTATGATAAGTAATAAAGCAGGACCTCTGTCTGTTTTCTCTTCAAAGGTCATATATCTTTACTATTTTCATTATTTAAATGACCATTAAGGAGATGATCATATCTGAATATAGTTTAACCTTTTTGGTCGGGCTTATGATCGTATTCAAATCTAGCTGTAAACCTCATGATCACTTGGGGGCTTCTTGTTCAAACATAGGTCGTATTCGAACCAAAGAGAACATAGCTGTTGTAACCCTCTTGATCGGCTCAAAGCCAAACTCACTAGGGGGCTTCTTGATCGTATACGAATCATAGCTTAACCCCTTTTGGGTCCGACTTGGATCGTATTTGAATCAGGGTCGTTAAAAACCTCTCAAGGTCATTTGGGGGCTTCCTGTTCAAACATAGGTCGTACTTGAACCAAAGAGAACATAGATGTCTGTACTCTCTTGATCGGCGCAACGCCAAAGCCATTGGGGGCTATATGATCGTATTCTAATCTTAGCTTAACCCCTTTGGTCTGGTTTAATGATCGTATTCGAATCAGAAACCCCCAAAATTATGTTGTTTGAAATCTACTATTTTGCCTTCCTGGTTTTCATTATCTCAAATCTAAACTATCAGTATGGTTTTTATTTAAGCCGGTTTGACAATAAGCCGCCAAGGCATGATAGTCATCAGGTGTATGGAAGCATTGACTTCTCAAAAAGATTGGATTATGAAAACCGGTAGTCAAGAAACACAGGTATGACGGTGTTGTTCACGAACAAGTTTTTTCAGCCTTGTTCATCTTTTCCAATATGACAACTCATAGACATCTATCGGGTGTTTTTTTGACCCGTCCGGTGTTAAGCCGCCAGGCCAGTTCTTTCACTTTTTGTAGGAGCAAAGTTACAACATTGCAGATGTAATCAAAAATGTGCTGGCAAAGAGTAGTATGCAACATTTTGTGTGTGATGACATAAGCAACACATACAATTTCAAGCTAAATCTATTACAAGGCTTTAAGAGCCCATAAGATGGTTATGACTCTCCCCTCGCCGGTTCACCTCCTTCTACTGATTGGAAGCTGGGATTAGACCAGTCAAAGCCATTCAGGGCAATGAACTCTGCTTCATCATCAATCAGGCCGGCCGGATCAACTTCCGGGGCAAAAGTATGTTGACGAACCGGCGGGATAAGATCTGTCACCTTATAAGAGGGAGTCGCCATCTTCTTGTTCTCCATATCAAAACCCGGCTGATATTTATCAATGTTGGTTTCATCTCCAAGAATGGTAGCTTGAGGTCGAACCCCCCTCGCACAGGTAATGAAATCATCTTGCTCAAATAGAGCCCCGTCTTCCTTCATGGTAGGGTACCCCTTAGCTACATCCACCGGGTCTAGATCTGGCACCCATGCTTTGGAGTGGCTCAGGGCAGTCAGGGCTCCGGCTCTGGCACAAGATCGTTTGACCTCTTGAAACCTGGCGGGTAAGATTGACAACTTCTTCAAGACATCGCTCAACCAATTGGGTCCTTGGTTGGCAGGGGAGATGGTGGCAAGTGCCTGTTGAGCGCCAGTATAAAATTGCTCCACCAAGGTATAAACCGCCTTCAATTTGGTCACACTATCTTGGCTCAAATTTTTGCTTCGTGGACCTGTAAGTGTTTTTTAAACAAAGGCTCATCAGGCGGCTTATATTCCAGGTCAAAAGAAGGTATAAGTGATTAATACAGATGACTTACCAAAGATGGCGGAAACCATTTGAGACACCCGGTTTTTTAAGCCGGTGAGCTCCGTGGTAACCTCCTCAAGAGCCGCTTCAGCTGTTTCAGCACATTGTATTAGCAGCATCTTTTCTTCGGCCTAGGATTTCTTCTTTGCAGTCAAGCTAGTCTTCAATTTTTCTGTATCGGAAAGACTCAATTGGAGTTTAGAGTCAGCATTCTTGATTTTTGCTTCTTGATCCGTCAGCCGGGTCTTTGCATCAGTTAATTGGGAGCTCAATTCAGATAGGGCGTTCTACAAAACATACACAGGTGTGTCAAGGTTTAAACTAGAAGATATAAGGGTTTACGTCTCAAGTACTATGCACCGCAATACCACTTGACACTTGGGGGCTAATGTCTGCCAATGCTTTTTATGACTCTTATATGTTTTAAGTCCCAAGTGCTTTACAAAGTAACATCATTTGGCACTTGGGGGCTAATGCATGATATTCAAAAAGTTTCTCAAGATTAAGCCAGATTGCAATACTTATTGGGACTAGTAAAAGACAGTTATGAAGTTAAGTACCGGTTCATTTATGATAAGTAACTCAACCTATCTTGTTTTTGTAAATATGATTAGTTCATTGTTCCTGATTTAGCCTATTATGAATGAAACAAGTTTGCAATGACAATTAGAGATTATAGTTGCACATGCCATGCTTAATTATCTAGGAGTTTAAAATGGTTTACCTTGCGTGCCAACATGCTATTAAAATGGTTGTGATGTGGTATGATAGGGTGGTATCCTCCTTTGAACGATTTGAGTGGTTGTGATGTGGTATGATAGGGTGGTATCCTCCTTTGAACGATTCGAGTGGCTTGACTTGGCACACGTTCATACATGTAGTTGAAACAAAATCAACATAGCCTTCATGATATTTATGTTCATGGTGATTTATATCCTACCCATGCTTGCACTCATTGTTGATTAATTTTAATGCATGTTCATGACTGTTGTCGCTCTCTAGTTGGTCGCTTCCCAGTCTCATTCTAGCCTTCACTTGTACTAAGCGGGAATACTGCTTGTGCATCCAGTTCCATAAACCCCAATGTTATTCCATATGAGTCCACCATACCTTCCTATATGCGGTATTGATGTCTACTACACAACCTTCTTCTTGTAGACGTTGTTGGGCCTCCAAGTGCAGAGGTTTGTAGGACAGTAGCAAAATTCCCTCAAGTGGATGACCTAAAGTTTATCAATCCGTAGGAGGCGTAGGATGAAGAAGGTCTCTCTCAAGCAACCCTGCAACCAAATAACAAAGTGTCTCTTGTCTCCCCAACACACCCAATACAATGGTAAATTGTATAGGTGCACTAGTTCGGCGAAGAGATGGTGATACAAGTTGTATATGGATGGTAGGTATAGGTTTTTGTAATCTGAAAATATAAAAACAGCAAGGTAACTAATGACAAAAGTGAGCAGAAACGGTATTGCAATGTTAGGAAACAAGGCCTAGGGTTCGTACTTTCACTAGTGCAAGTTCTCTCAACAAGAATAACATAATTGGATCACATAACTATCCCTCAACATGCAACAAAGAGTCACTCCAAAGTCACTAATAGCGGAGAACAAACGAAGAGATTATGGTAGGGTACGAAACCACCTCAAAGTTATTCTTTCCAATCAATCCGTTGGGCTATTCCTATAAGTGTCACAAACAGCCCTAGAGTTCGTACTAGAATAACACCTTAAGACACAAATCAACCAAAACCCTAATGTCACCTAGATACTCCAATGTCACCTCAAGTATCCGTGGGTATGATTATACGATATGCATCACACAATCTCAGATTCATCTATTCAACCAACACATAGAACCTCAAAGAGTGCCCCAAAGTTTCTACCGGAGAATCACGAAGAAAACGTGTGCCAACCCCTATGCATAGGTTCATGGGTGGAACCCGCAAGTTGATCACCAAAACATACATCACGTGATATCCCATTGTCACCACAGATACACACGGCAAGACATACATCAAGTGTTATAATATATTTAAAGACTCAATCCGATAAGATAACTTCAAAGGGGAAACTCAATCCATTACAAGAGAGTAGAGGGGGGAGAAAACATCATAAGATCCAACTATAATAGCAAAGCTCGCGATACATCAATGTGGCACCCCGGCTCAGAGTGACCGGTTTGCCATGCATTACCAGCCCAGAGACCATGTCTTCTGCCAACACAGAACATATTGGTACAGAAAAACAACCGCTTTATTGATGCTAGCGAAACAGAGTTTACATTACAACAGCTGTCGAGGCCAAGCGGCACACCCGGTGCGGCTTAAAAATATGTACATTATTTAGTGAACATAAAGGGGCCTCGATCCGAACATCTACGTGGCAGCGGAATAACATGATGGCGGAAGCTCCATATCATAGGGACACCGATGTGGACACGATCTAGACTCGAACAATGCTCCTCTCCAAGGATACTTTCCTGAAATCTGGCATGACACGCCAGGTCAGTACTTTGAATGTACTTGCAAGCTCACAACAGGCATAATCATAATGGCAAAAAATATCATGATATTTAACCAATTATTAATAATGCAACACTATATGTCAACATGCTGTGATCCTGCTCGAACATCCCTCGGGACAACTTACCAACTGTAATCATCCCTGGATCACCAACAAACCACCAACGTGGTCTTTCACAAGAACAACTTGTGATCCTTACAGCGATCACAACCACGACCATCATCTGGTCCCAAATGCCTCGATGGTCTTTCTGCCATCCATCACCAATGCAAAGTTCATAGCTTAGGGTGCAATTTTTATTAATCGTTGATTCATGGTGTGACCTACTACGAGGTGTCTGTAATTGTGGACTCAACTATCGATAGATTATACACTCTACAGAGGTAGCACACTATACCCACACCACGGAACCCATGGCCTCGCACTCCCATTCGGGTGGACCAACGGCATTTCGACAAAACCCTTCCATTGCCACGGCACTCTCCCGGCCACTCTGACCCACTCCCCAACGGGCTGGTCCTGGGTGGCCCTGTGTCTACCAAAGACACCCCGACCACCGTCGTGGTCAAAACAATCCCACTCGGGGACTCGGTACCATAATATCATCAATGAGCACACAACATTATGCCTGCTTACCGGGCCAGGGCAAGCACGTCATAACCTTCCCTAGTTGGAGGCACCGACCAGAGGCCATGTCAATGGACCGAATCAAGGCCTTCCCAAAAAGGGAAATGTGGTTGCACTGGGAAAGAAACTCGATTCAGCGGCACCATGACCCAGTCAACGGTATATTCAAGTTGAGTTATATTCGGGTTCAACTTCAAAATGAAAATGACCGGTGTCATAGCATGCCATGAAATGCAAAACTACACATGCATCAAATAATAATAAAAATGACAGAGGTCATCCATATACACAACAAGCATAAACATCAACAACTCATATCACTTTACTACTCAAAATGACTCACAACTTAACCAAAATATATTTTGCAACAAGTTTTATTAATTTCTCATGCAAGAAAGTAACTCCGATAAATTTTCTCATATGCTTGACAAAAGATTTCACTATCAATAACTCTTAATTTCTTTATCAACTAAGTTGGGTTCAAACATTCTGTAAGACAAGTAAAATGATTAAACAAGTATTTAACAGAGTATTTTCTAGCAAATTTTTATCAATTTATGTAGGCAAGAACACAGCTTTAAATAATTACTAACATGCATAACAAAATCATTTCGAACATCACCACAAATAAACCTTAACTTGTTTTACCCACTAAACTTGTTTCAGTCATTCTGTAAATCAAGAATGACAACTAACCAATATTTAACAGAATACAAATAACACAATAATTAGTTAAATGCATGGATTAATCATTTCATTCAAGTAAGAAAATCACAAATATTGAAATGACACCATGAAAATGTTGATGTGGCTTCCCTTAGTGCAGATGAGGTTCACAAGCCTTATGGTGACCCTGAAGACAAGCCTCACCCTCTGAAAATAAATTTAAACACAAAAAGCAAATATCAAGAACACTTCTGAAAATCACCAGAAATTCTAAAAAGCTCAGAAAAATCTCATCTTTGGTGAGCTACTAGATTTCTTTTCAAAGAACACAATGCAAAAAGAAACAATTCATTTGGACTTATGGTTTAAGAGTTATAACTGTTTGAAGCTCTCTAGAATATAAATGATTTTGAATTTAAATAAACAACTTAGGGGGGGTGACATCGAAGGTGTAAAACGTCAGGGCGCTACCACTCGTACCACTTCGCGCGCGTACAGAGTGGCTGACTAGCGGGCTCCGCTAGTCAGGTGGGGGAGGGGAAGAAAGAAACAGAGAAGGCCGCCGCTTTGCCGGAGCTCTCGCTGGCGACGAGGGCTTCTTGGCCCAAATGAGAGGGAGGGATTTAGAGAGGGGACGATGGTGCACCTGCCCGTACCCGTAGCATGGCTAGGGGTGGTCGGACGGCGTCGGAAACAAGCTCGCAAGCGGAGGCAGAACGCGGAGGTTGCCGGAGTTGAGGAAGACGGCCAACGGAGGCCACTCCAGGGGTTCCAAGCGGGCGAGATGACCTCACCGGAGAGAGGCGGAAGCCCTGGAGGGGTTGCCCTGGCCAGCGAGAGGCTAGAGCTTCCGCGGCGAATAGAGGGGATCGCTGGCGAGCTCGAGCCTGGGGACGGTGGCCTGAGGCCTGCCCGGCCAGGCTACGGCTTCCTACGCAGTCGTGGAGTGTGTGGGAGTGCTGGATGGTGCTCGAGGAGGCTGCGGGTGGCCCCATTTATAGGCTAGCGACGAGGGAGCTTCGGGCTCCGCCGGTGGACACCTGTCCATGGTGCCCGACGGTTTGCGGCGTCAGTGAGAGGGGGAGAAGGCGACGGAGGTCACGCGACAACTGTGGGCGAACGGAGACAAGCACAGGGTTGAGAGGATGGCGACGAGCATAGTGCGCTCTGCACTGTTGGGCTGGCCGGACCTTGCCCGTGCTCGCTGCGGCGAGTTTCGGCGCGGGAGAGCGCCAGAGGAAGGTTAAGGGCTTAGAGACGAAGATGGTGGCGCGGTTTGGCATGCTCGGGCAGGCGAGGGAAGCGAGCATGCACGAACAGAGCGCTCGGCGACGCTCAGAGAGCGTCGACACATATGCCAACACCCCTGGACGAACGTGGGCACCGCATGAACTATGACATCAGGCTGACCTAAGCACAAACTTGATGTCTGGCATGATGTTCGTGGTATATTTGAGTGTTACCACGAATTTGTTTGTATCGAAGTGCAGTAGAGAGGTTTTTACACGCGAGGTAAGTTTCTGATCAGTAACTTTGAACAGTTACTGTGGTCAAACGGCTGGGAGATTGAGGCCGTGCTTTGGAGGCTAGTTATAAATTACTAAGGTAAAGATGCACAAGAAAGTTTAGGTCAAATGGAGCAAGTAAAATGGTAGGGGCGACCTAAGCACAAACTCGATGTCTGGCATGATGTTCGTGGTAGATTTGAGTGTTACCACGAATTGGTTTGGATCCAGGTGCAGTAGAGAGGTTTTTACACGCCAGGTAAGTTTCTGATCAGTAACTTTGAACATTTACTGTGGTCAAACGGCTGGGAGATTGAGGCCGTGCTTTGGAGGCTAGTTATAAATTACTAAGGTAAAGATGCACAAGAAAGTTCAGGTCAAATGGAGCAAGTAAAATGGTAGTTGCTGTAGAAACCACCATTTTTGTCCTGAACAGAAAATATTTTCTGTAGCAAAAATATTCAAAAAGTGATGAAATATTTTTGCTCAGGAAGGTGCCCTAGGGTTCATAGAATATTTGTGAATTATCTCAGATTTTCTGAGCCATAAAAATTAGCGTTGCTTTGAAGCAAACAGATCTGGCTAGGGTTTCTGAGAAAAAATGAATATTTTTCATTTAAGAAAAATATTCCAAAGATTATTTTGGGGTGGATCAGAAGTGAAATGATGATTTAGGAGGGAAGTGAAGCACTTGGGTGAAAGCCAAGGATGCCCAAGGGTTTAAGTCCTTATGAAAAGATTCAAGAACTCCAAGTTCCAGAAATTTTTCAAATGAAAATCAAGCAAATTAGAGAGGGCAAAAACCAGGCTGTCACAATCAAGATCGTGCCAAATCAAGAACACGAGAGAGAGAGAGAGAGAGAGAGAGAGAGAGAGAGATCAAACACATAGCTACTGGTACATACCCTCAGGCCCGAGGGAGAACTACTCCTTCCTCGTCATGGAGAGCACCAAGATGATGAAGATGGCCATCGGAGAGGGATTCCCTCTCCGGTAGGGTGCTGAAACGGGTCTAGATTGGTTTTCGGTGGCTACGAAGCCTTCTGGCGGCGGAACTCCCGATCTATTGTGCTCCCCGATCATTTTAGGGTATATGGAGATATATAGGTGGAAGAAGTACGTCAGGGGGGCACGAGGGGCCCACGAGGGTGGAGGGCGTGCCCCCCTACCTCATGGCTTCCTCGAAGCTTTCTTGACATGGACTCCAAGTCTCCCGGGTTGCTTTTCTTCCAAAAATAAGTTCCGTGAAGTTTCAGGTCAATTGGACTCCGTTTGATTTTCATTTTCCGCGATACTCTAAAACAAGGAAAAAACTGAAAATGGCACTGGGCTCTAGATTAATACGTTAGTCCAAAAAATAATATAAAAGTGTATAATAAAGCCCAAAAACATCCAAAACACATAATATAATAGCATGGAACAATCAAAAATTATAGATACGATGGAGACGTATCAGCATCCCCAAGCTTAATTCCTGCTCGTCCTCGAGTAGGTAAATGATAAAAGCAGAAGTTTTGATGTGGAATGCTACTTGGCATAATTTCAATGTAATTCTTCTTAATTGTGCTATGAATATTCAGATCTGAAAGATTCAAGATAAGAGTTCATATTGACAGAAAAATAATAATACTTCAAGCATACTAACTAAGCAATTATGTCTTCTCAAAATAACATGGCCAAAGAAAGTTCAGCCCTACAAAATCATGTAATTTAGTCATGCTCCATTTTCATCACACAAGAATGCTCTCATCATGCACAACCGCGATGACAAGCCAAGCAATTGTTTCATACTTTACTAATCTCAAACTTTGTAAACCTTCACGCGATACATGAGCGCGAGCCATGGATATAAAACTATGGGTGGAATAGAATATGATGATGGGGGTTATGTGGAGAAGACAAAAAGGAGAAAGTCTCACATCAACGAGGGTAATCAAAGAAGCACAAGAGAAACTAACCAAAGATGGCGCTCCCACCCCCCACCATGGCTCTCCCACCCTCTCTGGCGATCTCCCTCTTTCTCCAGTAATTTGTGGATTCTTACCGATCATCTGCTCTGGCGTCCTCTTTGGATCAAGGAAATACCCATCTCCAATGGGTTCTTCTGGTGGATCTACCCTTGGCTTGGATTTCTCCAAGGGTAGGGTTTTTGCAGATGAGGTTTTCAGATCTACTGGGCATACGGTCCACCCTTCAGGACACAGGAGGTCATTCATCTTATTGGTTTCATGCAGCCGCCATGCCTTTCGTCTCTCAGAGGATTCTGTGGCCGCGGTTTTGGAGGCAGTAATTGGAGGTTCGGCAATTGATCTTCATGTTGATCACATCAAAGATAAGGTTTACTCCTTTCATGTATCTTGCAAGCAAGTTGGTTTTATTATTATGGATCTCCATTCCTATGCATGTGATCTGAGTGCTATTTTCATTTGTGGGGAAATGGGGGACCTAATTGGATTAGAGAGCTCTGGATCTGGAGGAAGGAATGTGATGTTGAATGGATTCTAGTTAGTCCTACTAAGCGTCGATCATCTTTAGGTCTTTTGGCCATGAATAAGCCTCCGGTTAGATCAGCTCTTAAGACTGCTGCATCTGCTCATAAAAAGCTTTCTTTTGCCACGTTTGAGCGATACTCTGCTTGCAAGGGATATAGATATCCGTCTACGCAAGAGTGCATTGACATCATGACAGATGCGGGGTATGATCTTCCTGCTCATGAGCGTGTAGTCATACATCAATCACCACCCGCGGACTTGTTTTGGACGGTGGCTCGTCCACCTATTGTTTTTGGTACAGTCACTCCTTTGCCGGTGTTGAGCTAGCCGGAATCTTCTTCACCGGTAATTGATCTGGTTTCGGAGGAACTTTCCCCTGTGCATGTGGAGATTTCGCCCGTAAGTTGCGCAGAGGCGGGATTGTCACCCATTCAAAACAATTGTCAGGTTTCTGACCCAGTGGCTTTGGAGGCACGTCAGGTCACTACCCCACCTTTGCTCCTTAGCCCATCTGCCTCTGGGCCTTCCACGCCTCCGGTCCCAACTCCCCTGTGCCATTGTCCAGATGTCCCTACATCTCAGGAGGCTGCGAGGCAGTTTGAAGCTATGGTCGATGACATGGTGGACCGTGTGGTTACCTGCACTATTTGTTCTCAGAAGGGCCACTTGTCAACGACTTGTGGAATGCAAGTAGTTTGTACGGCTTGCTCTCGTCCTGGTCACTCTAGCCATGACTATAATGATCTCGCGCGCTCCAATGGATTGGTTTGGAGGCCAATTTCGGTGCAACAAAAAACGAGTTTATTGGAATCTGCTGCTTCTCATGGGAACAGAACCAGAGTTATTGGGATCGACTGTCCAGTCCCATCGCCGCCGCCTTCATTACAGCTTCCCTCTCCCCAAGCCAAAGAAAACCCCCAACAAGCTTCCGGCTCTTCCATGGCGAACTACGAGCTCGACCCACAGCGCTTTGTGCCCCCTGTCCACCACATCATTGACGGTGGCGATCATCGGCTACCATGCACCTTCTTCACGCCCGCCGCACGTCCGCTCTGTCGGCATGAGGACTTCATGGTTGCCGAGGTGATGCCAGCGCCGGAGGGGCCATTCGGCCCGGTGCGGGAATAAGTTGTCCAGTTTCTGCAAAACAGAGGTATTTTGGTCCGATTTGCTCAGCCGTGGTTTCATGGGGTAGGGCTGTTTCAAGTCAGGGATCCGTCAGTTAGGTATACCTTGGTTCAGCATGCACCTTTTCCATTGGGCAATGATCATTTTGTCAGATTTATGAAGCATGACGAGGGAGAAAATTTCAAAGGAACACATGGTTTTCGCAAGGGTTGGTTAATGTTCATTGGGATTCCCCTGGATTACCGCACCACTGAATACATCTCGCAGGCCGTAGGCACTTTTGGAAAGTTTATTTCTTGGGATAGTGAGGATCCTTATCTTGTCCGGACTTTGGTTGAAGCTAATTTCCCAGATACGCTGTTGGTTCCAAGAGATGTTGTGTTAGGTGATTATGCGGAGTATGGAGGTGCTCAAGTGTCTTGGACTACTGCGTGCTATGTTCTTGGCACAGATTTTGCAGACCAGATGCCAAATGACGAAGACCCTATGCCCTTGGATGGAAACCCTCACCCTTTGCCTGGTAATCTAGTTCCAGATAATTTGATGTGTGTCTTACCACCATACCCAATGTTGGGTTGGAATGATGTACCTGTCGCTCCACCTCCTTCACCGGTGAATGACGAAGTGCCTGGTCGGGGCAATGCCATGTGGGGAGATGAAGTTGGGAATGAGCAGGCCCCACACCCTGCTGCTCCCGAACAGGATCAAGTTTCAATAGTGATAGATCAGCCCGAAGGATCCGCTTCTGTAGAGCAACAAGAACAAGAAGGTGAAGTCCAACAACAGGATGATTTACCACTTCCAGAACTTCAGCACCCTGTCTTTGAGGAGAATCAGCTTGCCATTGTGCCCTACCATCCTCCTGTGATTCAGCAGCAGGAAATCTTTATTGGCATGGCACGCATTGTGGCTGGACCTCCTCTTCCCCCGGAGATGGTTTGGAAAAGGTCTTTCCAGAACCTTATGTTCGATTTCTCAGTTAAGGAAGTGCCAAGGTCTATTTTCTTCAAGCTGATGGGCACAATCATTTACTCCAAGAGGTCGTGGTCCATTGCTTTTGACGAATCAAGGATGATTTCTTGTTTGGCTGCTTCTCTGCATGTGGTTCCTGCTGTCAGAAAACCTGTCATGGTGAAGCGCCCGGTGGCCAGAGCTTTATTTGAGGCACTGCCGGCTGTTTCAGATTCTGTTTCTGAAGAAGTTGGGTCTGATAGTTCTGCTGTTCCTGTATCGGTTCAATCATCACCTTCGGTTTTCTCTGTGGAACAATCCTCTGCGCGTAAGCGGAGAGAGAAGAAGAAGGCTCCTGTTGTCAATACGTCACTAAGGCGTTGCACTTGGAGCGCGGCAAAGTTGGATGGCTACAAAAACGTGGTTTTTGAGCAGCTATCTCTACAGCCATCTAAGAAGCGCCCCCGTGCAAAGCCCATGGAGGACAAGGCCCAACCCACTTTTGCGGATGATTCTGAAGATGCTCTGCCTACTGCACCACCACACACCCCACTTCATGTTCTCCAAGCTGTAGGCGCGGAGCTAGAGATTGATCCTTCGCTTCTATCGGTGGACAAGCTTATGGCTAATCCACAGGAGGACTCGTCTGCATCTTCTGCTTAGTATTTATGTTATCTTCAATGTCGAGGCCGAGGGCGCCTGTTATACTTGTCTTTTTTCCTGTTGAACTGAGTCCGGTCTGGGATGTGGCACATTGGGGTTCTGAACTTTACTTTACATTGGATGGTATGGCATTATGTGCCATGCTCTTTTTGCTACTCTACGCAATGGTTATTCATGAATCGTGTTACAACGCGTAGTTGGAAAATTTTATGTTGGAATGTTCGCGGTCTGAATTCGGATGCTAGGCAGCGCTCTGTCAGGGAGAAAGTGACAGAGAGTCAGTGTTCAGTGCTTTGTTTGCAAGAAACTAAGCTATCCTCTTGCTCGCGTTCAATCATGAAAAGCATTTGTCCTCATGGGTTTGATCAATTCGCTGAGTCTCCCTCTAGTGGAGCCTCTAGGGGTCTTTTAACAGCATGGCGATCTGATGTGTTCTGTGGCACCCTGCTCGAAGTCAAACCCTACGCTATCGTTATGCAATTTACTTCGGTTCATAATAATGAGCAATGGTTTCTAGTTAATGTGTACGGTCCATGTCAGGGTGAGTTGCGCGATGAGTTTGTTTCCTGGATTTACAACTTGGACATTATCCGGATCAGATGTGGATGTTGATGGGGGACTTCAACTTCATCCGTTCCATTGATAATAGGAATCTCCCAGGGGGCGATATAAATGATATGTTTATTTTCAATGAAATAATTGGCCATTTGGGCCTGTTGGAACTTCCTCTAAAAGAACGAAAATTTACTTGGTCTAATATGCAGGACAGGCCTCTTCTAGAACAGTTGGACTGGGTTTTTACTTCTGCAAGTTGGATTAACGTTTATCCCATGACCCAACTGACCCCTTTGGCCAAGACTGCGTCTGATCATGTTCCTTGTCTGGTGACCATCAGTATAGCAATTCCAAAAGCACATATCTTCAGGTTTGAAAACTTTTGGATACATTAGGCTGGTTTCATGGAGTTTGTTCAGGAGGTTTGGACTCGTCCCCCTCGTAAGACCCATATTTCGGCAATAATTGTTGACAAACTAAAGGCGTTGAGGGTTCCATTGAAGAAATGGCAGAAAGGTTTATCACATATTAAAAGGTTAATTGAGAAGTGTAACTGGGTAATTCTTTGGTTGGACAATCTTGAGGAAAAGTGATCTCTGCCCAGGCCTGAGTTTAATTTCAGGAAAATCACAAAATTGCACCATGAACATCTGCTTCACATGCAATATCTGTACTGGAGGAAGAGATGTACAATTAGGTACATCAAAGTGGGAGAGGAAAACTCTAAATTCTTTCAGGCCATGGCAACTAAGAGGTATAGAAAAAACTCTACTGCTAGCTTGTTGCTGTCTGATGGATCAGTAACGTCAAATCATGAGGAAATGGCCAAAGAATTCTTGTCATCCTTCAAAAGCAGAATGGGGACAGTTAAGTCAATTTCTTTGGATGAAAACATATTGTCTCTAATACCTAGGGTCCAGGGTTTGGAGGTGCTCACAAAACCGTTTGAATTAAAAGAAATTGAGTAGGTTATTAAGGACTTGCCTATTGATAAGGCCCCTGGACCTGATGGCTTTAATGGGCTTTTTTTTTAAAAGTGTTGGCATATAATTTCTGCTGATTTTATACCGCTCGTTAAGGAGTTTCATGCTGGAACAGTGCAGTTAGAAAATTTGAATGATGCATACATTACCCTGATTCCAAAGAAGCAGACACCTGAGTGTGTGGGAGACTTTAGGCCAATTTCACTAACCTCTGTTGGTCTGAAGTTCCTTACAAAGCTTGCTGCTAACAGATTCCAATAGGAGATCACCAAATGTGTGCATAAAAATCAATATGGTTTCATAAAATCGAGAACAATCCAGGATTGTCTTGCTTGGACCTTTGAGTATATCCATCAGTGCAATCAGTCTAAAAGGCCCATCCTTTTGCTTAAGTTAGACTTTGAAAAGGCTTTTGATTCTATCCAGCATGAGGCTATCGTAAAGATTTTAATTGCAAAAGGTTTTGATGAACGATGGATTATTTGGATTAAGCAGTTGCTGTCTTCTGGCACTTCTTTTGTCCTTCTGAATGGAGTCCCTGGTAATCACTTTAAATGCAAATGTGGAGTCAAGCAAGGGGACCCAATTTCTCCTTTGCTCTTTGTTATTGCGGTTGATCTCTTACAGACATTAATTAATAATCTTCTTCACCAAGGTTTAATAATCAGGCCTCTGCCTACCCATGATCCTGATTTCCCAATGGTCCAATATGCTGATGACACACTGCTTTTCTTAAATGCTGATAAAGATCAATTGGGGGCTCTGAAAGCAGTTTTGCATTCCTTCTCACAGGCAACTGGACTGCAGATTAATTTCCATAAATCCTCCATGTATCCCATTAATGTAAGTGATCAGGATGCTTCTGACCTTGCTGCCTATTTTGGTTGCAAATTAGGCAATATGCCTTTTACTTATCTGGGTCTGCCAGTGGGGACCACCAGGACCAAAATTGTGGACCTTCTTCCCCTTGTGGATTGTATGGAGAGAAGATTGACAGCACGTTCTTGGTTCTTGCCTCAAGGGAGCAGATTGCAATTAGTTAATTCTGTCATTTCTTCATTGCCTATCTTCTTCCTTTGTAGTTTTTCAATTCCTCAGGGTATTTTGAAACAATTGGAAAGAATCCAGAGGCAGTGTTTATGGAGGAAATATGGTGAGCAAAGGGGACATTCACTGGCGGCTTGGCCACTTGTTTGCAGGCCTAAGTCAAAGGGGGGGCTTGGAATCTTAAACCTTGGTTTGCAAAATGATGCTCTCCTACTGAAACATCTCAATAAATTTTATAACAAGATGGATGTGCCCTGGGTGCAGTTAGTTTGGGATTCTTACTATTTTGAAAGGATTCCACATGATACTGTTCTTTGTGGCTCTTTTTGGTGGAGAGATGTCTGTAAGTTGATGGATAATTTCAGGGGAGTTACTTCGGTTGATGTTCATAGTGGAGATACGGTGCAGTTCTGGTATGACTATTGGCACATTGGAAACAGTTATGTCCCTCTGCAAGATCGATTTCCTAGGCTATATTCTTTTTGTCTCCACAAAAATCTCTCAGTCAAGGAAGTCCTTGAGGCTAGTAGTTTCCAGGACCTTTTTTACTTGCCTCTTACTGAACAAGCTTTTCAGGAACTACAGCAACTTTCCTCTTTAATGGGGTCTTTCCATTTGGACAGTAACTCCCATGACCACTGGGGATGGAGGCATGGCAAGAAATCAGAATATACTGCAAAAAGGTTTTATGATTTTGTCTATTAGCCAATGGTATCAAACCCCATTCTGGGGTGGATATGGAAAAGTTGTTGTACTTTGTCGATCAAGATGTTTGCTTGGCTTGTTATAATGGACAGGGTTAACACCAAGGACATGATTCAGAGGAGGCATTGGAGGATTAATGAAGGACCAGAATGTGTTCTTTGCCCGACTGGAATACTGGAGGACAGAAATCACCCCTTTTTCCAGTGCAATTTTAGTGTTCGCGTGTGAAACTATCTGCAAATTGAATGGAAAGATTGTGATGATATGGTGGAAATTGCTCGTCATGCTCGGAAGGATTTCAACAAGCCTTTCTTTGGGGAGGTGATTTTAACGGCCTGGTGGAATATTTGGAAGATCAGGAATGATAGAGCTTTCATGAACATTCAACCATCTTTCAGGGCATGGAGGAATGGCTTCATTCATGATCTTACCCTGCTCTCTCATCGAATCAAACGAAAATATAGAGATGCCCTTCTTAAGTGGATTGATTTTCTTCCTCGTTGAGGAGAGTTGCTTCTTTGTTTCTTTGTAATTAATAGGTATAGTGCACCCCTTCTCTGTATAGCCTTCTTTAGAGCCTTCCCTCTTTTATTTTATTCTTTTATTTCTTTCCTCATCTTGAGGAAACCCTGTATGCCTTTTGCTTTATTAATAACATGTTGTGGGGTGCAAGCCGTACAGTCTTCATGGTCAAAAAACGAGGCTAATCAATGGGCTATGGAGATGCCCATCGATTGATGTTAATGCAAGGAGTAGGGATTGCCATGCAACGGATGCACTAGAGCTATAAATGTATGAAAGCTCAAAAAAGAAACTAAGTGGGTGTGCATCCAACTTGCTTGCTCACGAAGACCTAGGGCACTTGAGGAGGCCCATAGTTGGAATATACAAGCCAAGTTCTATAATGAAAATTTCCCACTAGTATATGAAAGTGACAAAACAAGAGACTCTCTATCATGAAGATCATGGTGCTACTTTGAAGCACAATAGTGTGGAAAAAAGGATAGTAGCATTGTACCTTTTATTATTATTATTTTTGGCCTTTTTTGTGACAATGCTCTATTAATGATGATCATCACACTTCTATTTATTTACAACTCAAAGATTACAACTCGATACTAGAACAAAGTTTGACTCTATATGAATGCCTCCGGCGGTGTACCGGGATTGCGATGAATCAAGATTGACATGTATGAAAAATTATGTACGGTGGCTTAGCCACAAATACGATGTCAACTACATGATCATGCAAAGCAATATGACAATGATGATGCGTGTCATAATAAACGAAACGGTGGAAAGTTGCATGCCAATATATCTCGGAATGGCTATGGAAATGCCATAATAGGTAAGTAGGATGGCTGTTTTGAGGAATATATAAGGAGGTTTATGTGTGAAAGAGCGTATCATATCACGGGGTTTGGATGCACCGGTGAACTTTGCACCAACTCTCAATGTGAGAAAGGGCAATGCACGGTGCCGAAGAGGCTAGCAATGATGGAAGGGTGAGAGTGCGTATAATACATGGACTCAACATTAGTCATAAAGAACTCACATACTTATTGCAAAAATCTACAAGTCATCAAAAACCAAGCACTACGCGCATGCTCCTAGGGGGATAGATTGGTAGGAAAAGACCATCGCTCATCCCCGACCGCCACTCATAAGGAAGACAATCAAAGAACACCTCATGTTTCAAATTTGTTACATAACGTTTACCATATGTGCATACTACGGGACTTGCAAACTTCAACACAAGCATTTCTCAAATTCACAA
The DNA here is from genome assembly GCF_002162155.2 of Triticum dicoccoides. NCBI lineage: Eukaryota > Viridiplantae > Streptophyta > Magnoliopsida > Poales > Poaceae > Triticum > Triticum dicoccoides. The sequence goes on from NC_041392.1 coordinate 42,244,136, forward strand.
CTACTCAACTAGCACGACTTTGATATTATTACCTCCATATCTCAAAACAATCATCAAGCATCAAACTTCTCTTAGTATTCAACACACTCATAAGAAAGTTTTTACTATTCTTGGATGCCTAGCATATTAAGATTATTTAAGAAAATTACCATGCTATTTAAGACTCTCAAAATAATATAAGTGAAGCACGAGAGTTCATCTATTTCTATAAAATAAAACCACCACCGTTCTCTAAAAAGATATAAGTGAAGCACTAGAGAAAATGACAAACTACTTCGAAAGATATAAGTGAAGATCAATGAGTAGTCGAATAATTATGCAACTATGCGAAGACTCTCTAACATTTAATAATTCCAGATCTTGGTATTTTATTCAAACATCAAGCAAAACTAAAGAAAATAAAATGACGCTCCAAGCGAAGCAAATATCATGCGGTGAATAAAAATATAGCTCCAAGTAAAGTTACTGATGAACAAAGACGAAAGAGGGGATGCCTTCCGGGGCATCCCCAAGCTTAGGCTTTTGGTTGTCCTTGAATATTACCTTGGGGTGCCTTGGGCATCCCCAAGCTTAGGATCTTGCCACTCCTTATTCCATAGTCCATCGAATCATTACCCAAAACTTGAAAACTTCACAACACAAAACTTAACAGAAAACTCGTAAGCTCCGTTAGTATAAGAAAATAAATCACCACTTAGGTACTGTTGTGAACTAATTACAAATTCATATTGGTGTAATATATACTGTATTCCAACTTATCTATGGTTCATACCCTCCGATACTACTCATAGATACATCAAAATAAGCAAACAACACATCAAAAACAGAATCTGTCAAAAACAGAACAGTCTGTAGTAATCTGGATCAAACGTATACTTCTGGAATCCCACAAATTCTAAAATAAATTTCTGGACCTGAGGAATGTATCTATTAATCATCTTCAAAAATAATTAACTAAATATCACTCTCCAAATAAAAATGGCAGCAATTCTCGTGAGCGCTAAAGTTTCTGTTTTTTTACAGCATGATCATAAAGACTTCACCCAAGTCTTCCCAAAGGTTCTACTTGGCACAAACACTAATTAAAACATAAAACCACATCTAAACAGAGGCTAGATGAATTTTTTATTACTAAACAGGAGCAAAAAGCAAGGAACAAAAATAAAATTGGGTTGCCTCCCAACAAGCGATATCGTTTAACGCCCCTAGCTGGGCATGATGATTTCAATGATGCTCACATAAAAGATAAAAATTGAAACATAAAGAGCATCATGAAGAATATGACTAGCACATTTAAGTCTAACCCACTTCCTATGCATAGGGATTTTGTGAGCAAACAACTTGTGGGGACAAGAATCAACTTGCATAGGAAGGTAAAACAAGCATAACTTCAAAAATTTAAGCACATAGAGAGGAAACTTGATATTAGTGCAATTCCTACAAGCATATATTCCTCCCTCATAATAATTTTCAGTAGCATCATGAATGAATTCAACAATATAACCAGCACCTAAAGCATTATTTTCATGATCTACAAGCATAGAATTTTTATTACTCTCCACATAAGCAAAATTCTTCTCATTCAGAATAGTGGGAGTATCATAAGAGACTCGAATACTATAAATTGTTTCCACATTAAAAGAGTAATGTTCAGAAAAGGGGTAACCATAATCATGACAAGTTTTATAAATATAATCACTACTTTTTATAGCATAAGTATCATCACAATAATCATCATAAGTAGGAGGCATGCTATCATCATTATAAATTTGCATATCAAAACTTGGGAGACTAAAAATATCATCTTCATTAAACGTAGCATCCCCAAGCTTGGGACCAACATTAATTGCAGCAAATATATTCTCAAAAACATCATCTTCATCAAACATAACATCCCCAAGCTTGGGCCTTTTCATATCATAAGCATAATCACTTGCATCATTAATAGTATGGATAGCACCAATAGTATAGCACTTATCATATTCTTCCAAGCAAGTGCCAAAAAGATTTTCAAGACCATAAGAAGTATCATTATCTTCCACAATTATATTTTCATGAGGCATAATAGTAATAGGAGCAGAATTATTTGGGGGAGATATCTTTTCACCTCTCTTCCTTTTTCTTTTCTTCTTCTTCACCACATCATCTGTGGGTTCAATCTTTTTTTTGGAGCTCCTTATTAATGAGACTAGCACATATGCCCGTGCGATTGCACCGGGATAGATAATTGACATTTGCACCTAAACATCACAAAAGCTCAAATTTTAGAGAGAACATCCCTCAGCAATAGATTTTTTAAACTGCTTGGCTATGATTTTTGTATATGGGCTATTTCTCTCTTTTAAATGTTGGATGGGTGCCCTTTTTGTACAACATCTTTGATCAACATTAGTCAGTCCCTCCTATTTTATTCCTGGATGCATACTCAAAGCTTCCAGCAATCTCACTTAAGCCATGCACTTTCATTGTAAACTTGGTCATCTTTCATCGGATCTTCCTTTCTTTTATTTCATGATGAATCGGGTCCTTTTTCATCAAATAGTCCTCTATTTGTTGGCACGCGCCAACCAGGTCCTTTTTCATCGAATCTTCCTCTCTTTTGTTCACCAATCGGGTCCTCTTTCATCGGACATTCCTCTATTTTATTGGGGCATGCAAGCATTAGCTTCTTCCTTCATTTTCTAATATAAGTGAGACCGACACTTCACCCTTTTCATGCGATGGCTTGCTGATTTTCAGGTAACTCATGCATGGACGTATTTAAATTTGTGAAATTTGATTTTAAAAAGCAAGGTGGTACTTTTTTAGTAACTAATCCAACTTCTATGTTTGATCCTCGGGAACAACGACGCAGCCTGTGCAATCGAAAAGAAAACCAAGGAATATGAAGCTCATCAGAGAAATTTGTTGGTTGTAGAAAAATCCTAGTTAGGAGCGTATTGGCCCAGTATAGGTGACAACCGAGCAACAGGAGAATTGATACAAAGAAGACCTAGCTTCTTCTGAAAAATCAAAGTAGACCTAGCCGTGCATACAAATTTGAAGTTTAATACAACATGCTAATTCACAACATCTAGTTTGCCTTGTTGGATACCGAGGTTGGAGTAGTTTGCGTGGTTACGAGTTTGACTCCCGTCAAACGCATTAATTTTTAGCACTTGAAGCCAGTAAAAAACAATGCGACCATGTGTTGCCGCACTTCCTTTGTCGTATATTATTAAGAAGAATGACCACTAAATAAGTAGTGGAACAATTGACTTTGCGTAGTGACATCCCGGTTTTCTTTGTTTGCACATGTTCATCAAACGGACAAAAGTAAAAAAACAGAAGTAAAAAATAGCATACATATAAAAAGACTTAAAACGGGACGAAATAAAGCGGGACCAAACCAAGAATACCTATTTTTGGGGATCGTAGCAGAAATTTAAAATTTTCTATGCATCACCAAGATCAATCTATGGAGTAATCTAGCAACGAGGGGAAGGGGAGTGCATGTACATACCCTTGTAGATTGCTAAGCGGAAGCGTTGCAAGAACGCGGATGAAGGAGTCGTACTCGCAGCGATTCATATCGCAGTTGATTCCGATCTAAGAGCCGAACAACGGCACCTCCGTGTTCAACACACGTGCAGCCCGGTGACGTCTCCCATGCCTTGATCCAGCAAGGGGAGAAGGAGAGGTTGGGGAAGACTCCATCCAGCAATAGCACGACGGCGTGGTGGTGAAGGAGGAGCGTGGTAATCCTGCAGGACTTCGCCAAGCACCGCGGGAGAGGAGGAGGACTTGGGAGAGGGGGAGGGCTGCGCCAGAACTTGGGTGCGGCTGCCCTCCCACCCCCCACATATATATAGGGGCAAGGGAGAGGGGGGTCGGCCCCCTCAGATCCAATCTGAGGAGGGGGCGGCGGCCAGGGGGTTTGCCTTGCCCCCCAAGGCAAGGGGGAGCCCCCCTTTAGGGTTCCCCCAAACCCTAGGCGCATGGGCCCTAAGGGGGGAGGCGCCCAGCCCACTAAGGGGCTGGTCCCTCTCCACACACAGCCCATAGGGCCCTCCGGGGCAGGTGGACCCTCCCGGTGGACCCCCAGAACCCCTTCGGTGGTCCCGGTACAATACGGGTAACCCCCGAATTATTCCGGTGACCATATGATGACTTCCCATATATAAAATTTTCCTCGGACCATTCCGGAACTCCTCGTGATGTCCGGTATCTCATCCGGGACTCTGAACAACATTCAGTAACCACGTACATCTATTCCCTCTAACCCTAGCGTCATCGAACCTTAAGTGTGTAGACCCTATGGGCTCGGGAGTCATGCAGACATGGCCGAGACAACTCTCCGGTCAATAACCAACAGCGGGATCTGGATACCCATGTTGGCTCCCACATGTTCCACGATGATCTCATCGAATGAACCACGATGTCAAGGATTCAATCAATCCCGTATTCAATTCCCTTTGTCTATCGGTACGATACTTGCCCGAGACTCGATCGTCGGTATCCCGATACCTTGTTCAATCTCGTTACTGGCAAGTCTCTTTACTCGTTCCATAACACATCATCCCGTGATCAACTCCTTGGTCACATTGTGCACATTATGATGATGTCCTACCGAGTGGGCCCAGAGATACCTCTCCGTTACACGGAGTGACAAATCCTAGTCTCGATTTGTGCCAACCCAACAGACACTTTCGGAGATACCCGTAGTGCACCTTTATAGCCACCCAGTTACGTTGTGATGTTTGGCACACCCAAAGCACTCCTACGGTATCCGGGAGTTGCACAATCTCATGGTCTAAGGAAATGATACTTGACATTAGAAAAGCTTTAGCATACGAACTACACGATCTTCTGCTAGGCTTAGGATTGGGTCTTGTCCATCACATCATTCTCCTAATGATGTGATCCCGTTATCAATGACATCCAATGTCCATGGTCAGGAAACCGTAACCATCTATTGATCAACGAGCTAGTCAACTAGAGGCTTACTAGGGACATGGTGTTGTCTATGTATCCACACATGTATCTGAGTTTCCTATCAATACAATTCTAGCATGGATAATAAATGATTATCGTGAACAATGAAATATAATATAATAATTAAAAACTAATTTATTATTGCCTCTAGGGCATATTTCCAGCAGTGTCCCACTTGCACTAGAGTCAATAATCTAGTTCACATCGCCATGTGATTAACACTCACAGGTCACATCGCCATGTGACCAACATCCAAAGAGTTTACTAGAGTCAATAATCTAGTTCACATCACTATGTGATTAACACTCAATGAGTTCTGGGTTTGATCATGTTATGCTTGTGAGAGAGGTTGTAGTCAACGAGTCTGCAATATTCAGATCCCTATGTATTTCGCAAAACTTTATGTCATATCGTAGATGCTGCTACCACGTTCCACTTGGAGCTATTCCAAATTGTTTCTCCATTATACGTATCCGGTATCTCTACTCAGAGCTATCCGGATAGGTGTTAAGCTTGCATCGACGTAACTCTTTACGTCGAACTCTTTATCACCTCCATAACTGAGAAACATTTCCTTATTCCTCTAAGGATAATTTTGACTGCTATCTGGTGATATACTCCTAGATCACCTTTGTACCCTCTTGCCAGACATGTGGCAAGGCACACATCTGGTGCGGTACTCAGCATGGCATACCGTATAGAGCCTATGACAAAAGCATAGGGGATGACCTTCGTCCTTCCTCTTTCTTCTGCCAGGGTCAATCTTTGAGTCTTACTCAACTTCACACCTTACAACTCAGGTAAGAATCCCTTCTTTGACTGATCTATTTTGAACTCCTTCAAAATCATGTCAAGGTGTGCGTTCTTTGAAAGTATCATCAGGCGTCTTGATCTATCTCTATAGATCTTTATGCCCAATATGTAAGCAGCTTTATCCAGGTCTTCCTTTGAAAATCACTCTTCAAACAACCATTTATGCTTTCCAGAAATTCGACATTATTTCGGATCAACAATATGTCATCCAGATATACTTATCAGAAATGTTGTAATGCTCCCACTCACTTTCTTGTAAATACAAGTTTCTAGCAAACATTGTATAAACCTAAAAGCTTTGATCACTCCATCAAGGCATATATTCTGACTCCGAGATGCTTGCTCTAGTCCATAGAAGGATCGCTGGAGCCAGCATACCTTTTAGCATCCTTAGGATCGACAAAACTTTGATTGTATCACATACAACTCTTTCTTACGAAAACTGGTAAGAAAACTTGTTTTTGACATCCATCTGTCAGATTTCATAATAAAAAAATACAGCTAATGCTAACATGATTCCGACGGACTTAAGCATCGCTACGGGTGAGAAATTCTCATCGTAGTCAACTCCTTGAACTTGTGAAAAGACTCTTTCCCAAAAGTCGAGCTTCATAGACGGTAACATTACCGCCCACGTCCGTCTTATTCTTAAAGATCCATTTATCTCAATGGCTTGCCGATCATCGGGCAAGTCCACCAAAGTCCATACTTTGTTCTGATACATGAATCCTATCTCGGATTTCATGGCTTCTAACCATTTGTAGGAATACGGGCCCACCATCACTTCTCCATAGCTCGTAGGTTCATTGTTGTCTAACAACATGGTATCTAAGACAGGATTACCGTACCACTCAGGAGTAGTACATATCCTTGTCAACCTACGAGGTTCGATAGCAACTTGATCCGAAGCTTCAAGATCACTATCATTAACTTCCTATCCAATAGACGTAGGCGCCATAGAAAACATCTTTCTGTGTTGCATTACTCTCTGGTTGAAGTAAAGGTTCGACAACCTCATCAAGTTCTATCTTCCTCCCACTCAATTCTTTCTAGAGAAACTCCTTCTCGAGAAAGGACCCGTTCTTAGCGACAAACAATTTGCCCTCGGGTCTGAGATAGAAGGTATACCCAACTGTCACCTTTGGGTATCCTATGAAGATGTGTTTGTCCGCTTTTGGGTTCGAGCTTCTCCGGCTGAAGCCTTAAGTATCACAGCCCCAAACATTAAGAAACGACAACTTTGGTTTTTGCCAAACCATATTCATATGACGTCGTATCAATGGACTTAGATGGTGTCCTATCTAAAGTGAATGCAGCTGTCTCTAACGCATATCCTCAAAATGAAAACGGTAGATCGGTAAGAGAGATCATAGATCGCACCATATCTCATAAGGTTCGATTACGACGTCCGGACACACCATTACCCTCTGGTGTTCCAGGTGGCTTCAACCGTGAAACAATTCCACAATGTCTTAAGTGATTGCCAAACTCATAACTCAGAAATTCTCATCGATCAGATAGTAGGAATTTGATCTTCTTGTTATGATGGTTCTTAACTTCACTCTGAAATCGATTGAACTTTTCAAATGTTTCAGACTTGTGCTTCATTAAGTAAACTAGTCGTCAACCCGTGCATCTGCACGGGCTAGTCATTTTTCAGTCGTTTACCTATCAAATTCATGATATTATATAGCCATGCATATACACTTTTTTGATACATTATTTTACACAATATTTGTTGTAGGTGAATTTAAGATAATGTATACACTTGTTGAATATTAGAATGCAAAGACAGCCTAAGATAGAGTTATATGTTTTGAATTTGATTATTTTTTTATTTCCTGTTTTGATCTTAAAAATGAGCTTAGATATATGGAAGGACGACATGAGAACATTGCCTTTTTCATTGGATGTCTTTGATCCCATATTGGAAGCATCTTTACCAGCTCCCAATCCTTCGTAACAAAAAGACAACTCTTATTTCCCCTTCTTCATCATGCGCAAGAATGGAGCAATGTAGGTAGAATTTTTCTGGAAAGCCCAATTTTTTTGTACCAATCAATGTAATGACACAACAATAGTAGTAAATAATGTGACAGACTGGTGGATAGGTGGGCATCTTTATTTTAAAAACTATCCATAGGGTAGCTCTGTTTCGTCGACAATTATATGCAAGTAAGAGAAAATGTTTGCAGGGCTGAAACTAATAAAAAATATATACAAAATGCATGGATTTGTGCAATCTGAACAAAACAAATGCAATATAGAGTAGGCAGATTTACATGCTTGCTACTTCCTCTTGTTGCTCATTCTAATTAATTAGAACCCCGAGCTTTGACAACTTTGTAATTCAATATGTTTTGTCAAACATTTAGACCTTTCGCCCTGAAAGACACATTACCTCAGAAAGTGGGAAGATTCTGAATTCATATCCTTGATCGTGAGAAAATATATTTGATTGGAGCTGAATGTGGACGTAGAAATGATGCATGCTTAATTGCAACACAACTATTACTTTTTTAATTCTAAAAGACCGCATATTGATTCTAAATTCATTGATAGAAATCTTATTCAGAAAGAAACGAATGTTTCAGCTAGTCCGATAAATTTTTAAGGACAAAATGGTAAACTTTTTATAGAACGGGCTTGTAATACACATAATTAAAGGGGAGATGTTAGTTTACCTGCAATTTTGTGATAAATGAGTGGCATGATTCGAAATAGTCACACTTAGTCACAGAGACACTATAATATTAGGACATGATCCGCAACTATATCAGAAAAGAGAATAGGTTGTACCACGAATATTTGTAACATGTGATTTCTTCACATGTTCATAATTCTGTTAGCAAATGATCAACATACTTTTCTGCATTCTGAATGAAAACCTGGAGTCTCTTCTTCTAGTATTCACACCGAGACATGACATAATATCTCATCATACAAAGTTCCATCTTGACATAGAAACTAAAACAACTTGGCATGGTAAACTGTACAAATAAAATTAACTACCTTAAATATAGTGTCTAATCACCAGATAATAATTGGCTCCACTGCTAGGATAATTCTGCTAGTGTAATTAACTCTAACAGTTAGGATAATCACCATGGTGCTTTTTAATTTAAACAAATAACAGCAAGGCATCTGTACATAATCCCGAATCTGGTGTGCAATAAGATTTCTCTGCACGTACCCAACATTCAGAAGTGGAAAAAACTCTTAGCCAAACAATGTAAGCATGAGAAATCACGCATAAACTGTTATTGCTATTGGTTGACGCTAGTCTTATTTGTCATCTTATGATCTAGTATATGTGGACAACTTTTTCAACTTCAGTATAGTTTCTCATTGCTTTATAGGTCAAAGCAGCCAAACCAGCGTATCACGATGCTCTTCGATACAACTTTCTCTCCATGTTTGTCAAGGTCAAAGCAGGTGAAGTCATTATCATGCTTGGAACTCCACTGTATAAGGTAACCGTAAATGAAAGTACATGAGAATTCTTGATCAAAATCATACCAAGTTTCCAGGAGAATTTACCATGCGCACGTAGATTGTATACCATGCATATATATACATTATTAGTAGAAAGATATTGTTTGCAGCAACCAATTACCCACCAGAGGATCCTAGTTCGCTGATCACGATTCATTGCCTTGCCTACATAAGTAATTTCTCAAGTGGGGCAACAATGACGACAACGAAGCAAGCTCTGGCAGTTCCTCTGTGATATAATACTGTAGAAAGCAAACTCCATCTGTAATAATCAATCAGCAATGCGTCAATACACAATAGCTAGCCCAACCACAAAAAATATAAAAACAAACACAATAGCTAGCTAGCTAACCATAAGATTGATCAATTCTGGCTAGAGACAACACACAACGCACGCACGCTGAATCATTGGATTGATTACAGGCTTTAGTACTACTGGGAGATGTACATGTACAAAGTACGGACGCCCGCATCCAACAAACACCACTACAGACTATACACATATGCGTATGCATCCATTACATGCATGATGTTTATTATATTGACATAAATCTGAGCTCGTCATCTGCGATGCGAACTGCTCATCATCTGAGTTCGTCATCTGCGATGGGAATATCCACTCATCCTATGATGCGGCGATTGCCCATGCTTGAACGGCAGAAGCCACCGGGTCGGGGCGCACTTGAAGGCAGCGAGGCACGACGATGGATAGCACTGGCGGCCAAGCACTGTGCTATCAGACCACCCTCAGCGTCACGAATGAGTTGATGGTGGCGGCGGGGGCATCGTGGGTTTTCTGGGACATCGCTGCGTATAGATCCAGAGAATCAGGAGAACGTGGTTTGTTAGTGTTCATATTTTCTGTTAGCCGAGCTATGGATAGATTGACACGGTAGTTTTTAAGCGAGATATGGTTTTTTCTATTGCAAGGTACAACCGTGATAAGATTGACACGGGACTTATTTTCTTTTCAGTTTTTATTACAACCTAGGGGGAAAATGTCCAGAATTTTATCATTAGATCTACGCCGTAATAATTCAGCCGCACTAGATGAACGCCTCATAAATTCTAATTAACATGGTAATTTCTTGTGAGTTTGTAATTAGTATAGGTATAAATATAAATAAGATACAGGCATGACATCGTCTTATTTGGTTCATGTACGGACATGTAATCCGGACATAGGTTATGTATGCAGCTAGCTTAATTAGGCATTTATATATTTATATACTAATCTACCCATGATGCAACAGAGAAAATGCAAATTACGTACCTTTGTCCATAAAGCGATGTCTCCTCTGGATGCATGTGTTTATTTTCTTGCCGGCTGACTGGTGTGTACGTCTACGTATTTTGGCATTGCCTGGGGTAGCATGGGGCAGAATCGATCAAGTGTTGATGGGCAAGCAAGAGGTTAGACATGTACTGCAGGTGGATCGATCTGAGAAAATTAGGTTGATTCGGTGCTTCGTCGTGGCCGCTGGGTTGCTATGGGATAGGGAGATTGCCGTGGGCTATGGTAGACCCGAGGAGGAGGGGCTAGAGCAGAGGAGAGAGGACACGCATCAAGCCATGAGGGAGCGATGGTGCATCTATAATTTTTCTTAGCCATGTTGCTTATTTTTTATCTAAACCACGGTTTAATATCCAGAGGCTACTTTACGTGGCTTATGAGAATCAACGTGTAGGCTCAGTTTTTTTTGTTGAGAATCAGGCCCAGATCTAATCTAATTAGTAAAAGAATATAAGATTTGGGTCTCAGATAAATGGGTTGATCTCCACCATAATAATTCAGTCCCACCTAAGATGAACGGTTCTTAATTACTAATTAACGTGGTAATGTCGTTCCCCATGTTTCGACGGGATGTGTGCGGTGGGTGGATGCCGGGGCGGCAGCCTCGGGCGGTGTGGACGGAGTTGCCTCTTCGGCGGGCGACGGTCGTGGGTGCTGGTGGTCCGCGACTTCGGCCGTGCGGGCGGCGAGGTCTCGGTGGACGTCTACTACAGTGGGTCGGGGTGCCCCGTCACCCGGCGTGCCTGCTTCGATGAAGTCCAACGCTTTCTCCTGCTGCGTGCGCTCCCCTGGCCAGGTCTTTGGCTGGGTGGATGGGATGGGGGCGGGACCGGGGGAAACCCTTGGCCGTCGGCGGAGGCCACGACAATGGCGGCGTCTTTGCTGGGCGTCGGTCCCCTTCTTGGAGGCCTTGTCGAGGTCCTCTCCCGTCTTTCACCGTGATCTTCCTTTGGGCGAAAGCTCTAGTTCCCCTTGCGGGCGACGGCGTCGTACCCTCGTCGCGCTCCTTCTTGAAGGCGTCGCCTGGGGTTCCCGGAAGCATGGTGGGCGCTTTGCGGTGCGTGTGAGGTGTTTGGCGGCGGCATTGTGTGCAGTGTTTCACCTATTCTCCGCCGGTCTTCGTCCTGTGGTAGCGCTCCTTCTGCTTGGAGATGGACTAGTGTAGATGGTGGTCGTCGTTTGGCGTCTTGATGGCGTCGATGGCGGAGGATCCTGCCAAGGTTGGCACCTCAATCTGCTCTAAAGATGGACTAGTGGAAGATGGCGGCGACGACACATGTGAGTGCGTCAGACCGGATTGTGCCCCCAACCCGGTATGTGGCTCGGTCGGGGCCTCCGGCTTTAGATGTTAGGCTTAGGTGAGAGGTCTGGGTATTTGGCCCAGCTTGCACCCCCTTCATCATATGGATAGGAGTAGTGGCAGATGTTGCCAAGATGGCGGATTCACGCATATTGTTGTACTACTTTGTAAGGTCCTCGAGAATAATCAATAAAATGGCCGTATGCATCTCCCAGATGCAGAGGCCGGGGGTCATCCTCCTTTTCTTAAAAAAAATTAACGTGGTAATTTCTTGGGAGTCTGTAATTACTATAGGTATAGATAGATAGATAGATATACCTATATCTACTCAAATCGTCAGTGAAGATGAGAAAATAGCGATATCCACCGCACGCTTCAATTCTCATTGGATCACACGCATCAGCATGTATGATTTCCAACAAGTCACTTACCTGTTTCATTGTACCTGAAACCGGGATCTTAGTCATCCTGCCCATGAGGCATGGCTCGCATGTGTCAAGCGATTCAAAATCAAGTGACTCCAAACATCCATCGACACGGAGTTTCTTCATGCATCTTACGCCAATATGACCTAAGCGGCAGTGCCACAAGAAAGTGGTACTATCTACATCTTTTGGCGTGAACATGTGTATTACCACGACCGAGATTCACTGAACCATTCGCATAGGGTGCATGACCGTGAAAGGTATTATTCATGTAAATAGAATAACCACTATTCTCTAACTTAAATGAATAACCGTATTGCAATGAACATGATCTAATCATATCCATGCTCAACGTAGACACCTGATAACATTTATTTAGGTTCAATACTAATCCCGAAGGCAGATGGAGCATGCGATGGTGATCTCATCAACTTTGGAAACACTTCCAACACACATCGTCACCTCGCCCTTAGCCAGTCTCCGTTTAGTCCGTAGCTTTTGCTTCAAGTCATCAATAATAGCAACTGAACCATTATCCAATACCCAGGTGCTACCAGGAGTACTAGTGAGGTACATATTAATAACACGTATATACTTTGTTGAAGTTGACAGCCTTCTTATCTACCATGCATTTGGGGTAATTCCGCTACCAGTGACCGTTCCCCTTACAATAGAAGCACTTAGTCTCGGGTTTGGGTTCAACCTTGGGTTTCTTCACTGGAGCGGCAACTGGTTTGCCATCCATGAAGTTTCCCTTCTAGCCCTTGCCCTTCTTGAAACCAGTGGTCTTGTTAAACCATCAACACTTGATGCTCCTTATTGATTTCTACCTTTTGCGGTCTTAAGCTCCGCGAACAGCTCCTTATTGATCAACTCCATCCCTTGCATGTCATAGTTCATCACGAAGATCTAGTAGCTTAGTGATAGTGGCTAGAGAACTCTATTAATCACTATCTTATCTGGAAGTTTTAACTCCCACTTGATTTAAGTGATTGTAGCACCCAGACATTCTGAGCACATGCTCACTAGCTGAGCTATTCTCCTCCATCTTGTTGGCAAAAGAACTTGTTAGAGGTCTCATACCTCTCAACACGGGCATGAATCTGAAATCCCAATTTCAGCTCTTGGAACATCTCATATGTCTTATGGCGTTCAAAACGTCATTGGAATCCCGATTCTAAGCCGCAAAGTATGGTGCACTAAACTATCAAATAGTCATCAGGATGTGTCTGTCAGGTGTTCACAATATCCACAGACGACGTTGTAGGGGTTTGCACATCGAGCGGTGCATCAAAGACGCAAGCCTTCTGTGTAGCAGTGAGGACACTCCTCGGACTGCGGACCCAGTCCGCATCATTGCTTACCATATCTTTCAACTTAGTCTTTCTCTAGGAACGTATTGAAACAGGGAGCTACAACGTGAGCTATTTATCTACAACATATTTGCAAAGACAATTTAGACTATGTTCATGATAATTAAGTTCATCTAATCAAATTATTTAATGAACTCCCACTCAGATAGACATCCCTCTAGTCATCTAAGTGATACATGATCCGAGTCAACTAGGCCGTGTCCGATCATCACGTGAGACGGACTAGTCATCATCGGTGAACATCTTCATGTTGATCGTATCTTCTATACGACTCAAGTTCGACCTATCGGTCTTCCGTGTTCCGAGGCCATGTCTGTACATGCTAGGCTCGTCAAGTCAACCTAAATGTATTGCGTGTGGAAATCTGGCTTACACCCGTTGTATTCTAACGTTAGAATCTATCACACCCGAGCATCATGTGGTGCTTCGAAACAACGAACCTTCACAACGGTGCACAGTTAGGGGGAACACTTTCTTGAAATTATTGCGAGGGATCATCTTATTTAAGCTACCGTCGTTCTAAGGAAATAATATGTAAAACATGATAAACATCACATGCAATCAAATAGTGACATGATATGGCCAATATCATTTTGCTCCTTTTGATCTCCATCTTCGGTGCGCCATGATCATCATCGTCACCGGCATGACACCATGATCTCCATCATCGTGTCTTCATGAAGTCGTCTCGTCAACTATTACTTCTACTACTAAGGCCAATAGTTTAGCAATAAAGTAAAGTAATTACATGATGTTTAAGTTGACACGCAGGTCATAAATAAATTAAGACAACTCATATGGCTCCTGCCGGTTGTCATACTCATCGACATGCAAGTCGTGATTCCTATTACAAGAACATGATCAATCTCATACATCACATATATCATTCATCACATCCTTTTGGCCATATCACATCACAAGGCATATGCTGCAAAAACAAGTTAGACGTCCTCTAATTGTTGTTCCAAATTTTTATGTGGCTGCTATAGGTTTCTAGCAAGAACGTTTCCTACCTATGCCAAAACCACAACGTGATATGCCAATTTCTATTTACCCTTCATAAGGACCCTTTTCATCGAATCCGATCCGACTAAAGTAGGAGAGACAGACACCCGCTAGCCACCTTATGCAACTAGTGCATATCAGTCGGTGGAACTTGTCTCACGTAAGAGTACGTGTAAGGTCAGTCCGGGCCGCTTCATCCCACAATGCCGCCGAATCAAGATAAGACTAGTAACGGCAAGTAAATTGACAAAATCGACGCCCACAACAACTTGTGTTCTACTCGTGCATAGAAACTACGCATAGACCTAGCTCATGATGCCACTGTTGGGGATCGTAGCAGAAATTTAATATTTTCTACGCATCACCAAGATCAATCTATGGAGTAATCTAGCAACGAGGGGAATGGGAGTGCATCTACAAACCCTTGTAGATCGCTAAGCGCAAGCGTTGCAAGAACGCGGATGAAGGAGTCGTACTCGCAGCGATTCAGATCGCGGTTGATTCCGATCTAAGCGCCGAACAACGGCACCTCCGCGTTCAACACACGTGCAGCCCGGTGACGTCTCCCATGCCTTGATCCAGCAAGGGGACAAAGAGAGGTTGGGGAAGACTCCATCCAACAGCAGCACGACGGCGTGGTGGTGAAGGAGGAGTGTGGCAATCCTGCAGGGCTTCGCCAAGCACCGCGGGAGAGGAGGAGGACTTGGGAGAGGGGTAGGGCTGCGCCAGAACTTGGGTGCGGCTGCCCTTCCACCCCCCACATATATATAGGGGCAAGGGAGAGGGGGGGCCGGCCCCCCAGATCCAATCTGAGGAGGGGGCGGCGGCCAGGGGGTTACCTTGCCCCCCAAGGCAAGGGGGGCGCCCCCCTTTAGGGTTCCCCCAAACCCTAGGAGCATGGGCCCTAAGGGGGGAGGCGCCCAGCCCACTAAGGGGCTGGTCCCTCTCCACACACAGCCTATAGGGCCCTCCGGGGCAGGTGGACCCTCCCGGTGGACCCCCAGAACCCCTTTGGTGGTCCCGGTACAATACCGGTAACCCTCGAATTATTCCAGTGACCGTATGATGACTTCCCATATATAAATCTTTACCTCCGAACCATTTCGGAACTCCTCGTGATGTCCGGGATCTCATCCGGGACTCTGAACAACATTCGGTAACCACGTACATCTATTCCCTCTAACCCTAGCGTCATCGAACCTTAAGTGTGTAGACCCTACGGGCTCGGGAGTCATGCAGACATGGCCGAGACAACTCTCCGGTCAATAACCAACAGCGGGATCTGGATACCCATGTTGGCTCCCACATGCTCCACGATGATCTCATCGAATGAACCACAATGTCAAGGATTCAATCAATCCCGTATTCAATTCCCTTTGTCTATTGGTACGATACTTGCCCGAGACTCGATCGTCGGTATCCCGATACCTTGTTCAATCTCGTTACTGGCAAGTCTCTTTACTCGTTCCGTAACACATCATCCTATGATCAACTCCTTGGTCATATTGTGCACATTATGATGATGTCCTACCGAGTGGGCCCAGAGATACCTCTCCGTTACACGGAGTGACAAATCCTAGTCTCGATTCGTGCCAACCCAACAGACACTTTCGGAGATACCCGTAGTGCACCTCTATAGCCACCCAGTTACATTGTGACGTTTGGCACACCCAAAGCACTCCTACGGTATACGGGAGTTGCACAATCTCATGGTCTAAGGAAATGATACTTGACATTAGAAAAGCTTTAGCATACGAACTACACGATCTTGTGCTAGGCTTAGGATTGGGTCTTGTCCATCACATCATTCTCCTAATGATGTGATCCCGTTATCAACGACATCCAATGTCCATGGTCAGGAAACCGTAACCATCTATTGATCAACGAGCTAGTCAACTAGAGGCTTACTAGGGACATGGTGTTGTCTATGTATCCACACATGTATCTGAGTTTCCTATCAATACAATTCTAGCATGGATAATAAACGATTATCATGAACAATGAAATATAATATAATAATAACTAATTTATTATTGCCTCTAGGGCATATTTCCAACACCTATTCCCTTTAATAGTAGGTATAGATTGGTTGAATAGGAGGCTCTTCCTCGTTACCTGATTCATCATAAGAAATAATAGGAGGGTATTGGGAAGTCTCTTCCCTTTCATTAGTATTCTCTACATCTTCTATTTGTTTTATTTTCTTTATGTAGTTTGCAATATAAGGATTTTCAATAAAATTCACCGCACAATACATATAGATTTCCTCTAGATCAAAACCAAGAAGTTTATAACAGGCAAATTCTGGAAGATGCTTAGTTATACGTTTCATTTCTTCGTAGCCCATAAGCAAACTAAGTTCATTATAATGTGCAAGGGAAATCAAGTCATCACAATTTTTGGACATGATATGATCATGAAACAATTTGCATCGGATAGCTAAATGACCATGTTCATTGCAAAGTCCACAAGTACGGCCAAGAAAATTTAAATCTTCCACACAAACATCTAGCCTTTCTTGCAACAATTTAGTTTCTAAGTGCTTATGCCTCTTGCAATATCTATCTTCCCTATTTGGTTTGTACTTGCAAACCCAATGCACTCCACAAAAATTGACATGTTTATAGGAGACATTTTCATCATAACTAGTGCAACCATCATTAGTACTATGGATATTCAAAGAGTTCATACTAACAACATTTTAATCATGCTCATCATTCAAAGATTTAGGGCCAAACATTTTAATGCATTCTTCTTCTAACACTTTGGCACAATTTTCCTTTCCATCATACTCACGAAAGATATTAAAAAGATGAAGCGTATGAGACAAACTCAATTCCATTTTTTCATAATTTTCTTTTATAAACTAAACTAGTGATAAAACAAGAAACTAAAAGACTCAATTGCAAGATCTAAAGATATACCTTCAAGCACTCACCTCCCCGACAAGGGCGCCAGAAAAGAGCTTGATGTCTACTACACAACCTTCTTCTTGTAGACGTTGATGGGCCTCCAAGTGCAGAGGTTTGCAGGACAGTAGCAAAATTCCCTCAAGTGGATGACCTAAGGTTTATCAATCCGTAGGAGGCGTAGGATGAAGATGGTCTCTCTCAAGCAACCCTGCAACCAAATAAGAAAGAGACTCTTGTGTACGCAACACACCCAATACAATGGTAAATTGTATAGGTGCACTAGTTCGGCGAAGAGATGGTGATACAAGTGGTATATGGATGGTAGATATAGGTTTTTGTAATCTGAAAATATAAAAACAGCAAGGTAACTAATGACAAAAGTGAGCACAAACGGTATTGCAATGCTAGGAAACAAGGCCTAGGGTTCATACTTTCACTAGTGCAAGTTCTCTCAACAATAATAACATAATTGGATCACATAACTATCCCTCAACATGCAACGAAGAGTCACTCCAAAGTCACAAATAGTGGAGAGCAAACGAAGAGATTATGGTAGGGTACGAAACCACCTCAAAGTTATTCTTTCCAATCAATCCGTTGGGCTATTCCTATAAGTGTCACAAATAGCCCTAGAGTTCGTACTAGAATAACACCTTAAGACACAAATCAACCAAAACCCTAATGTCACCTAGATACTCCAATGTCACCTCAAGTATCCGTGGGTATGATTATACGATATGAATCACACAATCTCAGATTCATCTATTCAACCAACACATAGAACCTCAAAGAGTGCCCCAAAGTTTCTACCGGAGAATCACGAAGAAAACGTGTGCCAACCCCTATGCATAGGTTCATGGGTAGAACCCGCAAGTCGATCACCTAAACATACATCAAGTGAATCAAGTGATATCCCATTGTCACCACAGATACACACGGCAAGACATACATCAAGTGTTCTCAAATCTTTAAAGACTCAATCCGATAAGATAACTTCAAAGGGGAAACTCAATCCATTACAAGAGAGTAGAGGGGGGAGAAAACATCATAAGATCCAACTATAATAGCAAAGCTCGCGATACATCAATATCGTGCCAAATCAAGAACACGAGAGAGAGAGAGAGAGATCAAACACATAGCTACTGGTACATACCCTCAGCCCCGAGGGAGAACTACTCCCTCCTCGTAAAATGATGAAGATGGCCACCGGAGAGGGATTCCCCCTCCAGTAGGGTGCCGGAACGGGTCTACATTGGTTTTCGGTGGCTACGAAGGCTTCTGGCGGCGGAACTCCCAATCTAT
Source organism: Triticum dicoccoides (assembly GCF_002162155.2). Taxonomy (NCBI): domain Eukaryota; kingdom Viridiplantae; phylum Streptophyta; class Magnoliopsida; order Poales; family Poaceae; genus Triticum; species Triticum dicoccoides. Next base: position 42,263,029 of record NC_041392.1, read on the forward strand.
TGAGCTCCATGATCGTTTTAGGGTATATGGAGATATATAAGCAGAAGAAGTACGTCAAGGGGGGCCATGAGGGGCCCACAAGGGTGGAGGGCGCGCCCCCTACCTCGTGGCTTCCTCGAAGCTTTCTTAACGTGGACTCCGAGTCTCCCGGGTTGTTTTCCTTACAAAAATAAGTTCCATGAAGTTTCAGGTCAATTGGACTCCGTTTGATTTTCCAATTCTGCGATACTCTAAAACAAGGAAACAACAGAAAATGGCACTGGGCTCTGGGTTAATAGGTTAGTCCCAAAAATAATATAAAAGTGTATAATAAAGCCCAAAAACATCCAAAACACATAATATAATAGCATGGAACAATAAAAAATTATAGATACGTTGGAGACGTATCAGCATCCCCAAGCTTAATTCCTGCTCGTCCTCGAGTAGGTAAATGATAAAAACAGAATTTTTTGATGTGGAATGCTACTTGGCATAATTTCAATGTAATTCTTCTTAATTGTGGTATGAATATTCAGATCCGAAAGTTTCAAGATAAAAGTTTATATTGACATAATAATAATAATACTTCAAGCATACTAACTAAGCAATTATGTCTTCTCAAAATAACATGGTTCTCTGTATCTTCCATGCTAGGTGGGTTATTCTCACGATGAGTGGACTTCGCTCATCATTCACGAGAAAATGGCCGGTAATCGGGATGCCCAGTCCCATGCTCAAATAAAATCCAAATAATTGCAAACAAAACTCCCCCATGATTGTTGTTAGTTGGAGGCACCCGTTGTTTCGGACAAGCCATGGATTGATGTTTGTTGGTGGTGGGGGAGTATAAACTTTACCATTCTGTTTGGGAACCGCCTATAATGTGTGTAGCATGGAAGATATCGTGATATCTTGGTTGTTATGTTGACAATGAAAGTATGTCACTCAAAATATTATTTATCTCTATTTCAAAATTCGAGCTCTGGCACCTCTGCAAACCCTGCTTCCCTCTACGAAGGGCCTATCTATTTAAAAAGCACCAGTTGGAGAGCACCGCTGTCATTCGCATGCATTGCTATTAATTTACATCGAGTATGATTGTGACTGGATCTCTTTTACCATGAATTACAATGTCTAGTCACTCCTTGATCTTCAGGGGTGCTCTGCATTTATGTTTTGTGGTTTTAGAAAGGGCTAGCGAGATACCATCTTGTTATATCATGTTATGATTGTTTTGAGGAAGTGTTGTCATCCGAGATTTATTATTATTGCTCGCTAGTTGATCATGCCATTGATATGAGTAAAATGAGACCTAAATGTTATTGTGAATATGGTTAGTTCATAATCTTTGCTGAAAACTTGAATGCTGGCTTTACATATTTGCAACAACAAGATCAAACAGAGTTTGTAAAAGTTTTTCTTTATCACTTTCAGTTTGTCAACTAAATTTCTTGAGGACAAGCATAGGTTTAAGCTTGGGGGACTTGATACGTCTCCAACATATCTACTTTTCCAAACACTTTGCCCTTGTTTTGGACTCTAACTTGCATGATTTGAATGGAAGTAACCCGTACTGACACTGTTTTCAGCAGAACTGCCATGGTGTTATTTTTGTGCAGAAATAAAAGTTCTCGGAATGACCTGAAAATCCATGGAGACATGTTTTGGGATAAATAAAAAATACTGGAGAAAGAATCAACATCAGGGGGCCCACACCCTATCCACGAGGGTGCAAGGCGCCCCCCCCCCATCCCGTGGGCCCCCTGGGACTCCATCGACCTCAACCCCAACTCGATATATTCACTTTCGGGGAGAAAAAATCAGGGAGAAGGATTCATCGCGTTTTACGATACGGAGTCGCTGCCAAGCCCTAATCTTCCTCGGGAGAGCTGATCTGGAGTCCGTTCGGGGCTACTGAGAGGGGAATCTGTCACCATCATCATCATCAACCATCCTCCATCACCAATTTCATGATGCTCACTATCGTGCGTGAGTAATCTCATTGTAGGCTTGCTGGACGGTGATGGGTTGGATGAGATTTATCATGTAATCAAGTTAGTTTTGTTAGGGTTTGATCCCTAGTATCCATTATCTTCTAAGATTGATGTTTCTAGGAATTTGCTATGCTTAATGCTTGTCGCTAGGGCCCGAGTGCCATGATTTCAGATCTGAACCTATTATGTGTTCATGAATATATGTGAGTTCTTGATCCTATCTTGCAAGTCAATAGTCACCTACTATGTGTTATGATCCGGCAACCCCGAAGTGATAATAATCGAGACCACTCCCGGTGATGACCGTAGTTTGAGGAGCTCATGTATTACCTAAGTGTTAATGCTTTGGTCTGGTACTCTATTAAAAGGAGGCCTTAATATCCCTTAGTTTCCAATAGGACTCCGCTGCCACGGGAGGGTAGGACAAAATATGTCATGCAACTTCTTTTCCATAAGCACGTATGACTATATTCGGAATACATACCTACATATCATTGATGAACTGGAGCTAGTTCTGTGTCACCCTATGTTATAACTGTTGCATGAGAATCGCATCCAACATAATTATCCATCATTGATCCATTGCCTACGAGCTTTTCACATATTGATCTTTGCTTTGTTACTTTGTCGTTGCCACTATTACGATTGCTACAAAAACTGCTACTCTTACTTTTGCCACCATTACCGTTACTTCCATACTACTTTGCTACTAAATACTTTGCTGCAGATGTTAAGTTTTTTAGGTGTGGTTGAATTGACAACTCAACTACTAATTGATACGTCCGTTTTGCATCATGCTTTTATATCGATATTTATTGCATTGTGGCCTATTATTACACATTATGTCACAATACTTATGCCTATTCTCTCTTATTTTACAAGGTTTACATAAAGAGGGAGAATGACGGCAACTGGGATTTTGGGCTGGAAAACAAGCAAATATTAGAGACCTATTCTACACAACTCCAAAAGTCCTGAAACTTCATGGAAGTCATTTTCAGAATATATAAAAAAATACTGAGCGCAAGAAGTTCCAGAGGGGGGCCACACCCTGCCCACGAGGGTGGGGCGTGCCCTACCCCCTTGGGCGCGCCCCCCTGCCTCGTGGCCTCCTGGTGGCCCTCCCATGCCCATCTTCTGCTATATGGAGTCTTTCGATGAGGAATAAATCATAAGCAAGCTTTCGGGACGAGACTCCGCCGCCACGAGGCGGAACCTTGGCGGAACCAATCTAGGGCTCCAGCGGAGCTGTTCTGCCGGGGACACTTCCCTCCGGGAGGGGGAAATCATCGCCATTGTCATCACCAACGAGCCTCTCATCGGGAGGGGGTCAATCTCACTACTAGGAAAAGGGCTATAGATGAAATTGACACTAATGGCGCACCAGGCAAGTGGTGCGCCACTACTATATACTAATGGCGCACCATGTGCTGGTGCGCCATTAGTGTGGAAGACACTAATGGCGCACCACACACACGGTGCGCCACTAGTAACAAATTGTTTTTTTCATTTTTCCAAACATACTAATGGCGCATCCTGTTTAAGTGCGCCATTACTAGTTCTAACTAGTAATGGCGCACCACAACCATGATGTGCCACTACTAACAATTATATA
>NC_041392.1:42266869-42269712 GCF_002162155.2 Triticum dicoccoides
CACCCTAGGTCGAGGAGCCGCAGATCGAGCAGGTCAGGCCCGATCCACCAGCGGCGCTTCCCCGATCCGCGCCGTCTCCAAGGGCCGCCTCCCCTAGTTCGCCGCCTCCCCTCGTCTCTTCCTCCCTCGATCTGCTCCGCCGCCCCGGTTCCTTCCGATTCTCGCCACCGACTTACTCTTCTCTCCTCTCTCTCTCTCTCTCTCTCGATCTGCAGCACCATAGGGGAGTCACAGACAGGGCAGAGGAACCTCCTCTCTTGATCTGGAGCTGCGTGCCGTCTTTCTTGTAGCGGGGCGGAGGGCTAGGTGGGATTCCGGCGGGCTAACGGCGGCGGCAGAGGCCCAGCACACTCTTCTCTCCTCAAGGTACGAGCCTCTCTCAGATCCCCATGTATATGCTACAGGTGGAACTATTTTTACTCATGGATTTGTCCAGCCGAGAGAGAGAGTTCGGATCGTGGTTGCTTTTTGATTCATGACTGCTTGTTGTTCCAATATTTACTCAAATTAATGTTGTCCAGTATATGTCTGCAATATATGCTAATGGTGGATAATGTTGTCCAGTACGAGCCTCCTCTGCAGTAGAGCTCCGGCTGTGTTGGTAGTCACACCGTGGCACTGGTGTGGCTGAGTTTCTGCTACGGCTACAACCCCTCTTGGTGAGGTCCTCCTTTCCTCTCTCTGTTCTCTCTATGATCTAGCCCTAGTTCATGTTTTAGATGCTTTGGTAGTCCTGCTAGTTCTGCTTGTATGTTCCAGATGAGCATCAATTAATTTTGGTGCTCTCTGTGATAGCTATATCTTGATCTAGGGTTGCCAGTTGTTGTGCTCTAGGTCATTTGTGATGGCTCTCTATGGTGGTCATCTTGCTCACTGAACTTGCTGCATAGATGCTCCTGTGGGTGCTGTTGGCTATCTAATTGTGTGTGTAATTTAACTTGGGTGATGTTGTTTATCTAAGTGTGTGTGTGTAATTTAACTTATGCTAGGGTTCTGGACTGTTAATTTAACTTGGCTGCTCTCTGTATTTGTGGCACTCTAATTAGCTTAGCTATTGGATTTTCTAACTAGTTTTAGTGGCTCAAATGCATAGGTACACCTGTGCATTTGTGGTGGCTTTAACTAGGTAAAATCCAATTGGTCTTGGTCATTTGGGCAGTGCAAATGATCTGGTCTTGCACTACTGGTTGTTCTGTTTTTGTTGCTCCTGCTGTTTTTCTTCCTATAAGGGCTGAATTCGTTCTACCATGTTGCTAGACATTACTAATGCTTGATTAAATAAGCCTGGGAAACATTCAGATGTTAACTTCTTTTCTTTCTACCATGCTGCTAGACATTACTAATGGCATGTTCAAGCTTCTTGGCAGCATGTTAATAAATAATATGGCATCTGATTGAATAACTTTAAATGCATGCAAGATTGGATAAGCATGGGGGGAAGCAGCCACCGCCGCTCTGCCTCACCGGAGTACGAGTTGGATGCTTTCGAGTTCTTCAGTATCATACTTTCTTCTTCAGTATCAGCCATGAGGCAGGTATATAAAACGGGAGATCTCCCCTTCACCCATCTCATTATGATAACTCTGTTGTTTGCTACATCACTCCTTGTCCCAAATTGCAGAGGCTGCCTGACACTTTTATGAAGATGCTGGGTGAAGACCCGCCAGATAATGTGAAGCTCCGACAGGACGGCAACGGGGTTCGCATGCTATGGGACGTGGAGTTGGTGATCGAGCAGGGCCACATGTACCTGTGCCGTGGCTGGGAGAAGCTCTACAGTGCCTACGACCTGTGGACTGAGTACTTTCTTCTCTTCAGGTACGACGATGATGCCACAATGCTCATCGTGAAGGTTTTCAACACGACTATGTGTCGCATGCGCTACGCTGACGACGAAGATGCCAGTGCATTCTGCCTCTTCTTATTCCTCTACATTTGGCTTTGTCTCAAATTGATTGTTAACGGTCATTGTTGCATTTGGACAGGCAATGGAAGCAGCAGCAGCGACACTGGCTACAGCCAAAGCAGCAGCGATTATGGCTGTAGCAAAAGCAACAGTGATTCTGGCTTTAGCGAAAGCAGCAGCGATTCTGACAACAAGAAGGATGATCCGGACTGGAGTGGGGGAGAAGAGGAGCAGAGTGGGGATGAGGAGCTACAGGATGACGATGGGCATCAGGCTGAGGATGACCTAGCACTGGTGGTGGCTGACCAAGGGCAAGAGATGGTGGTGGCTGACCATGGGCAAGAGATGGTGGTGGCTGACCATGGGCTAGAGATGGTGGTGGCTGACCAAGGGCAAGAGATGGTGGTGGCTGAGGATGACTTAGCGATGGTCATGCCCGTCCGGCCTGAAGGTAGCCTCGCGATGGTGGTGGTGCCTGACAATGACCACGCACCGGTGGTGGCACCGGTGATCCCACAGCTGGGCGAAATGACCACGCCAATTGTGGTAGAAGACTACATCCCACAGCTGCCTCCACCGCCTCGCCGCTCTTGGCGCATCAGGCTAAGGAAGGAGAAGGAGAAGAACAATGAGAACTGAACTATGTCAGGTATGTCAGATCTCCAAAATGATATATATATATATATATATATATATATATATATATATATATATATACTTAGTTACCTATGTTATCTCTAATATGCTTAGTTTCCTATAGGTTAGCTCCAAAATAACTTATGTTAGCACAAAATGATCAAGTTTACATAATAAGCTTATAGTCTTCTTCTTATTCTTCTTCTTTTCCAAAATGACATAGGTTAGCTTCATTTTACCTAAGTTGGCTCTAATATGCTAACTTAGAGATTATATGCTTAGTTTCCTATAGGTTAGCTCC
>NC_041392.1:42269829-42299440 GCF_002162155.2 Triticum dicoccoides
TTCTTCTTATTCTTCTTATTCTTCCAAAATGACATAGGTTAGCTTCATTTTACCTAAGTTGGCTCTAATATGCTAACTTAGAGCTTATATGCTTAGTTTCCTATAGGTTAGCTCCAAAATTACTTATGTTAGCACAAAATGATCAAGTTTACATATTAAGCTTATAGTCTTCTTCTTATTCTTGTTCTTTTCCAAAATGACATAGGTTAGCTTCATTTTACCTAAGTTGGCTCTAATATGCTAACTTAGAGCTTATATGCTTAGTTTCCTATAGGTTAGGTCCAAAATTACTTATGTTAGCACAAAATGATCAAGTTTACATAATAAGCTTATAGTCTTCTTCTTATTCTTCTTATTCTTCTTCTTATTCTTCTTCTAGTATTCTTCTAGTGTTCTTCTTCTTCTAATATTCTTATAGCCTTCTTCTTCTTCTCTTCTTCTTCTTCTTCTTCTTCTTCTTCTTCTTCTTCTTCTTCTTCTAACTTCTTGTTTATCATTTTGCAGATTTGATTTAATTCACGGAAGCTTGCATGGATGGAGTGCTTCTTTTCCATTTGTGTTTTTATTTTGTATCGATGTGAAACTTTTGTGAATTGATGGATGACGGTGTTGTATGAACAATGTGAAACTTTTGTAATATGTAACGATGGAACTATGTGTTGGCTATGTATGTATATATGATGAAACTTGTGTGTTGGATATGATTGTTGTATGGATGCTTGTTGTATATATATGTGTTGGATATCTCATATGTGAAATAGTGACCTGAGATTAAGAAAAAAATGAAAAAAGAAATAAAAAAATTGTTACTAATGGCGCACTTCCATGTGGTGTGCCATTAGTATACCAGATACTAATGGCGCACCTGTGGGACACTAATGGCGCACCTGTGGTGCACCATTACTAAAATATACTAGTGGCGTGGTACTAATGGCGCACCTGTAGTGCGCCAATAGTAGCCAAAACAGGTGTGCCATTAGTAGACCTTTTCCTAGTAGTGTCTCCATCAACATCTTCACCAGCACCATCTCCTCTCAAACCCTAGTTTATCTCTTGTATCCAATCTTGTCTCCAAGTTTGGGATTGGTACATGTGGGTTGTTAGTAGTGTTGATTACTCCTTGTAGTTGATGCTAGTTGGTTTATTTGGTGGAAGATCATATGTTCAGATCCTATATGCATATTAATACCCCTCGGATTATGAACATGAATATGCTTTGTGAGTAGTTACATTTGTTCCTGAGGACATGGGAGAAGTCTTTCTATTAGTAGTCATGTGAATTTGGTATTCGTTCGATATTTTGATGAGATGTATGTTGTCTCTCCTCTAGTGGTGTTATGTGAACATCGACTACATGACACTTCACCATTATTTGGGCCTAGAGGAAGGCATTGGGAAGTCATAAGTAGATGATGGGTTGCTAGAGTGACAGAAGCTTAAACCCTAGTTTATGTGTTGCTTCGTAAGGGGCTGATTTGGATCCACATGTTCCATGCTATGGTTAGGTTTACCTTAATAATTTTGTTGTAGTTGCGGATGCTTGCAATAGAGGTTAATCATAAGTGGGATGCTTGTCCAAGTAAGGACAGCACCCAAGCACCGGTCCACCCACATACCAAATTATCAAAGTACCGAACGCGAATCATATGATCGTGATGAAACCTAGCTTGACAATAATTCCCATGTGTCCTCGAGAGCGCTTTTCTCTATATATGAATTTGTCCAGGCTTGTCCTTTGTTACAAAAAGTATTGGGCCACCTTGCTGCACTTTATTTACTTTTGTTACTTGTTGCTCGTTACAAATTATCTTATCACAAAACTATCTGTTACCTATAATTTCAGTGCTTGCAGAGAATACCTTGCTGAAAACCGCTTATCATTTCCTTCTGCTCCATGTTGGGTTCGATACTCTTACTTATCGAAAGGACTACGATAGATCCCCTATACTCGTGGGTCATCAAGACTCTATTCTGGCGCCGTTGGCAGGGAGTGAAGCGCCTTTGGTAGGTGGAATTTGGTAAGGAAAAATTAATATAGTGTGCTGAAATTTACTGTCACTTGTTACTATGGAAAGTAATCATGTGAGGGGTGATAACCCACAAGTATAGGGGATCGCAACAGTTTTCGAGGGTAAAGTATTCAACCCAAATTTATTGATTCGACACAAGGGGAGTGAGGGAGTCCTAGATTAGGGGGTCTCCGGACAGCCGGACTATATTCTTTGGCCAGACTGTTAGACTATGAAGATACAATATTGAAGACTTCGTCTCGTGTCCGGATGGGACTCTACTTGGCCTGGAAAGCAAGCTAGGCAATACGGATATGTATATCTCCTCCTTTGTAACCGACCTTGTGTAACCCTAGCCCTCTCCGGTGTCTATATAAACCGAAGGGTTTTAGTCCGTAGGACACAACAATAACATACAATCATACCATAGGATAGCTTCTAGGGTTTAGCCTCTTTGATCTCGTGGTAGATCTACTCTTGTACTACCCATATCATCCATATTAATCAAGCAGGACGTAGGGTTTTACCTCCATCAAGAGGGCCCGAACATGGGCAAAACTTCGTGTTCCCTGCCTCCTGTTACCATCCGCCTAGACGCACAGTTCGGGACCCCCTACCCGAGATCAGCCGGTTTTGACACCGACATTGGTGCTTTCATTGAGAGTTCCTCTGTGTCATCGCCGTTAGGCTTGATGGCTCCTCCTATCATCGTTAGCGATGTAGTCCAGGGTGAGACTTTTCTCCCCGGACAGATTTTTGTATTTTGTGGCTTTGCACTGCGGGCCAATTCGCTTGGCCATCTGGAGCAGATTGAAAGCTACACCCCTGGCCATCACGTCAGGTTTGGAAGCTTAAGCTACACGGCCGATATCCGCGGAGACTTGATCTTCGACAGATTCGAGCCTCTGCCTTGTGCGTCACGTGGTCATGATGAGTATGATTTAGCTCTACCATCTGACAGTGTTCAGGAGATCGCACCTGTAGCCGCTCCGACCCTCAATTCGGAGCCAGTTGCGCCGTCCATGGACGGGTGGATGGACCCCGCCACGGAGGCCCTACCATCATCGGCGATCGAGCCGAACATCGACCTTACTCTGCACGAGAGTCGTGTTGACAAACTGCCGGATCTCTCTCCGCCCATGGACTATGAACTGCATGCGCCCGTTCCTAGCGAATCCAATTGGGCGCCGATCATGGAGTTTACGTCCGTAGATATTTTTCAGCACTCGCCCTTTGGCGACATACTGAACTTGTTAAGGTCTCTCTCCTTGTCAGGAGGATCCTGGCCGAACTATGTCCGGCAGGATTGGGATGCGGACGACGAAGAAATTCGCGGCCCGCCCACCACCCACTTAGTAGCCACTGTCGATGACTTAACCGACATGCTTGACTTTAACTCCGAAGACATTGACGGTATGGATGACGATGCGGGAGGCGAAGATGAACCACTGCCCACAGGGCACTGGAAAGCCACCTCATCATACGATATATACATGGTGGACACACCCAAAGAAGGCAATGGCGACGAGACAGCGGCGGATGACCCCTCCAAGAAGCAACCCAAGCGCCGACGTCAGCGGCGCCGCTCTAAGTCCCGCCAAAGCAAAAGTGGTGATACCGGCACAGGAGATAATAACACTCCGGATAGTGCCGAAGACAACAATAACCCCCTCCAGCAAGAGTTAGAGCAGGAGGATGGAAGAGCCAGCCCTCCGGAGAGAGCGGCAAATGGAGAAGCAGAGGATGATAATTACATGCCCCCCTCTGAAGACGGGGCAAGCCTCGGGAATGACGAATTCACCGTGCCAGAGGATCCCGTCGAACAAGAGCGCTTCCAGCACCAGCTTATAGCCACGGCGAATAGCCTTAAGAAAAAGCAGCAACAGCTTCAAGCTGATCAAGATCTGCTAGTTGACATATGGACTGAAGTCCTCGCGGCCGAGGAATATAAACCCGAGCGCCTCTCCAAGAGTTACCCAAAATGCAGGTTGCTACCCCACCTGGAGGAAGAAGCGTATGACGTGGCTGATCGGCCACCTCGTGGCCGCGATAGAGAGGCATTCCAGCCAATAACTTAGCCTGCACCCCGACGCCACTCAAATAAAAAGGCATGGGGAAATACGCCAGACCTGCGAGACGTATTGGCAGACAAAGCAAAACATGCAAGATCGATCTATGGATCACGAGGGCGCACCACTATGCGAGACGATAAACGTGACGCCGGATACAGCAAAAGTCAATCCGGCCGAGCCAAACACAGCGGGCGAGAACCATTCGAGCTGCGTCGCGATATAGCCCAATACAGAGGCGCCGCACACCCCCTATGCTTCGCAGACGAAGTAATGGATCATCAAATCCCAGAGGGTTTCAAACCCGTAAACATTGAATCATACGACGGCACAACAGATCATGCGGTATGGATCGAGGATTTCCTCCTCCACATCCACATGGCCCGCGGCGATGACTTACACGCCATCAAATACCTCCCACTAAAGCTCAAAGGACCAGCGCGGCATTGGCTTAACAGCTTGCCAGCAGAGTCCATTAGCTGTTGGGAAGATCTGGAAGCCGTATTCCTCGACAACTTTCAGGGCACTTATGTGCGACCACCAGACGCCGATGACTTGAGCCACATAATTCAGCATCCAGAAGAATCGGCCAGGCAATTCTGGACATGGTTCCTAACAAAGAAAAATCAAATCGTCGACTGTTCGGATGCGGAGGCCCTAGCAGCCTTCAAGCATAACATCCACGATGAGTGGCTTGCCCGACACCTTGGACAGGAAAAGCCGAAATCTATGGAAGCCCTCACGACACTCATGACCCGATTTTGTGCGGGAGTAGACAGCTGGCTGGCTCGCAGTAACAACATATCAAAAAACCATGGTACTTCTGATACCAAGGACGGCAATAGCAGGTCACGTCGCAACAAACATAAGCACCGCATTAACAGCGATAATACTGAGGATACGACAGTCAATGCCGGATTCAAAGGCTCTAAAGCCGGTCAGCGGAAAAAGCCATTTAAAAGAAGCACTCCGGGCCCGTCCAGTTTGGACCGCATACTCGATTGCTCGTGTCAAACACACGGTATCCCTAACAAGCCAGCCAACCACACCAACAGGGAATGCTGGGTGTTCAAGCAGGCCGGCAAGTTAATTGCCGAAGATAAAGATAAGGGGCCACATAGCGATGACGAGGAAGAGCCCCGGCAGCCGAACACCGGAGGACAGAAAAGGTTCCCCCCACAAGTGCGGATGGTGAACATGATATACGCAACCCACATCCCCAAGAGGGAGCGGAAGCATGCGCTCAAGGACATATATGCGTTGGAGCCAGTCGCCCCAAAGTTCAACCCATGGTCCTCCTGTTCGATCACCTTCGATCGCAGGGACCACCCCACTAGTATACGTCATGGCGGATTCACCGCACTGGTCCTAGACCCAATCATTGACGGATTTTACCTCACTCCAGTCCTTATGGATGGCGGCAGCAGCCTGAACCTGCTTTATCAGGACATAGTGCGCAAAATGGGTATAGACCCCTCAAGGATCAAACCCACAAAAACGAACTTTAAAGGCGTCATTCCATGTGTAGAGGCCCATTGCACAGGCTCAATTACACTGGAAGTGGTCTTCGGATCCTCGGATAACTTCCGAAGCAAGAATTAATCTTTGATATAGTCCCATTCCGCAGTGGTTATCATGCACTGCTCGGGCGAACCGCATTTGCGAGATTCAATGCGGTACCGCATTATGCATACCTCAAGCTCAAGATGCTAGGACCTCGTGGGGTTATTACAGTTAATGGAAACACAGAGCGCTCACTCCGAACGGAGGAGCACACTGCGGCCCTCGCAGTAGAAGCGCAAAGCAGCCTCTCAAGGCAATCCACCTATTCTTAGTTCCAAGACCCAGACACCTTCAAACGTGCTCGGGGTAATCGGCAACTAGACCGCCCGGCACGGTTTGAGCTCGTGTAGCAATGCGGCCCCCACCCCGGCCCAAGCCAAACGGCAAAATTCGTGCCACGCGTACACAATTACACATTAAAAATACCATGGGCATAGGTGGGGAGGGGGGCACAACTACGGCACGCTCCAAGACGCGGCCTAAACCGCACTAGGGGCTCCTCGCTTTGTTATTTTTTCTCTTTCAGGACTTTAAATCTCTGGAAACCCTGTCCGGCAGCATGATTGCCAAACACATGATGCAGCAACAAAGGAGGCGGAAAGCTACTTCACACCACGGAACTCCCAGGTGGATTACGACAACGAGTGAAATATTTGCTTTAATACTATTCCCCAGCTTGCCCTTGGAAGGGACATAGTCCTACTTTTTGCTTATCGCACTATCTGTATCATCCTGCTTTAAACGCACATTTTTGAATAAACAATGCATAGCATTAACACTATTATTGCATTATCTTCTTTTTTATATATGTGTTCCTTAATGACGCCTTGCAACCGTACACTTTGGTACGGCCAATACACCAGGGGCTTAAGTACCCCACAATGCGGTGTGAGAAGTCCGAACACTTTCACAAGTGCGGCACCCCGAACTTATAGCATTATATGCATCAGCTCCGAATCATGTCTTTGGTCAAATGTTGGGTTTGCCCGGCTCCTATGTTTTGGTACCTTACGTTTCGCTCTATCGGCTAAGGTAGCGCTAGGAGAACTACTGCGATTGTGCCCCGGTTCTGCTGGGCTAAGCACCTCAGTAGAGAAAGCTAAAACTGACTGTCATGATAAGGCGAGAGACTGGTCGCTGTTCGGCGAGGTTTCGAGTCCCTAAAGACTTATGCCGCTTAGAGCGAGGAGATGGTCCTGTCTGGCTTAAAGGCGTGTATCGCGCCCCGAATTCGGCCTTCCAAATACCAGGGGCTTCGTCGAAATTTAAAATTATAGAATTCTATGGCTAAGTGAGAGTGATAAAGCATTATTAGTCCAGTTGCCTTGTTCGCTGTGCCGAGCACCTCCCTCGAAGGACCCAAAAATGGGAACAAGAGAGCTCAGGTTTATCCCGAACACCCCAGCACTCGTGGCATGGGGGCAGAAGCCGAGGACTAGCCATCTCTCAGATTTGATAAACAGCCGAACAGAAGGTAATATTTTAAATTCAAACAAGCGTTGCATCCTTGGAACATTCGTCCGCTACAAGACGGGCACCCTTCAGGACACTCTCATAATAAATTTCGGGGGTGCGATGCTCCTTGCCCTGCGGCGGTCCTTCCTTGATCAGCTTCACGGTGTCTAGCTTGGCCCATTGCACCTTCACAGGGGCGAAAGCCCGGCGTGCACCTTCAATGCAGACGGACCGCTTGACGACTTCCAGCCATGGGCAGGCATCCACAAGTCGCCTCACCAGGACGAAGTAGCTGTTCGGAAGGGCGTCGTCAGGCCACAGCCGGACTACAAGGCCCTTCATGGCCTGTTCGGCCGCCTTGTGTAGCTCGACCAGCTGTTTCAGTTGGTCGCTCATAGGCACCGGGTGTTCAGGCCCAGTATACTGAGACCAGAACAGCTTCTCCGTTGAGCTTCCCTCCTCGGCCTGGTAAAACTGTGCGGCATCCGACACACTGCGGGGCAAATCTACGAATGCTCCTAGAGAGCTCCGAATCCGGTTAGGTAATAGGTAATTTACTTTCACATGCTTGCTTTGCATATAGAATGCCTTACCCGCCGCTATTTTCTTCATCGCGTCAATCTCCTGGAGGGCCTTTTGGGCTTCGGCCTTGGCACTCTTTGCGCTCTCGAGGGCCGCGGTAAGCTCAGACTCTCGCGTCTTCGAGTCAAGCTCCGACGCCTCATGCTTCATCACGAGATCCTGGAGCTCTTGCTGCACCTCGCCCACCTGAGCCTCTTACCTTTCCCGCTCGGTGCGCTCCTTGGCCGCTTTGTCTTCGGCCTTGGATAGCGCTTGCTTCAGGGTTGCCACCTCGGTCGTGGCCCCTGGCAAATATACGATGATCATGTCATTTTGCAATCGCGTCTTCTTGTATATATACATATCTATAGACAGGGTATTACTTACCCTTGTTCTCCTCGAGTTACCTCTTGGCAAGTCCGAGCTCTTTCTTGGATCCCCTCGAGGTCCTGCTTCAGTGTGGCGACCTCCGCAGTCAGTGCGGCTGAGGCCAGCGGCGAAGCCTGCATACGCATATTGACATACTTAAATTAGACTCCTGTGATATTATTTGATCCTCTGTTCGGCTTTTCTTTATGAACACCGAACAGAGCATCATGGGCTACTATCTATGTGGTAATATTTTTCCTATATTTTAAACACTTACCTCCAAGCCTATTAGAAGGCTGGCACAGGCTTCAGTCAGTCCGCTCCTGGCGGACTGAACCTTCTGGACCACCGCACTCATAATAGTACGATGCTCCTCGTCGATGGAAGTGCTGCGAAGCGTTTCTAGTAGATTGTCCGGCGCCTCTGGATGGACAAAGGTCACCGACACAGGCGTCTTGCCCCTCTTAGAAGGAGGCCGCCAGCCCGAGTCTGGAACCGCTGGAGGGTCCGGCGCAGTGTTCGGCTGAGGGCCGAACTCAAGGCCCTTAGGGGCCTTGTCCCCTCGGCTCCTGGAGTCCGGAAAGTCGCCTTGAGGCGCCTCCGAGACTGTCTCCCCTTGACCCGGTGCTTCTTGAGACAATACCTCGGCGTCGTCTGCATGGCAAGGGGAGGTGGCGGTCGGAAGCGGATTGCTATCCATATCCAACGAGCCCAGGGAGCCATCCGACGATACATCGATACTAGCTCGTGGCGGCCTGCATAATCATGTTCGGCGTTAGGGAAAGCAGTGCGACAAAGGAATGCTATGAGTTACTCTGGTATCCGAATACTTACGACCTCCCTAGGGGATTGGCCCTGGGCAACCACTCGTCTTCGCCTTCAACGGCGGCGGTGGAACTGCCCGGAAGGAGAGTCCTTCCCTTCTTGGACCCTTCGGCCCCCCCAGTTGGGGCGGCCTTCCTTTTCTTGTCTCCCCTGCCTGGAGGGGGAGCATCTTCTTCTTCCTCCTCGTCTTCGGTGGAGGAGTGTGCCGTAGAGTCATCGAACGGTGAGTCCGATGACGCCTGGCGTCGGGAACTCTTTCGGGTTCCCTTGGACTTCTTGGTCTTCTCCGGCACCGTATAAGGAGCCGGAGTCAGCATCTTCGCCAGGAGAGCATTTGTTGGGCCTTCGGGCAAGGGAGCCGGATAGTCGATCTGTCCGGCCGTTTCCTGCTTGTCCTGTCAAAGGAACGGGAGCTTAGATCCCGCATAGAGTCAAACAATGAAAAACAAGTATCATGTAAGAGGTAAAACAGCTTACCGCGCTGGCTTGGCTCTTCACGCAGAATCCGCAATCCTCGGTAGTAGGAGGAACCTTGGCGCCCTTGAATAGCACCTTCCAAGCATCCCCATGTGTTGTTTCGAACAGCCTGTTCAGAGTTTGGTGCTGGGCCGGGTCGAACTCCCACAGGTTGAAGGCCCGTTGTTGACACGGGAGGATCTAGCGGATGAGCATGACCTGGACTACGTTGACGAGTTTGTGCTTCTTGTTCACCATGTTTTGAATACATGTTTGGAGTCCGGTGAGCTCTCCCGAACTACCCCAGGATAGGTCCTTCTCTTTCCAGGAGGTGAGCCGCGTGGGGATGCTAGATCAGAACTCGGGGGCCGCTGCCCATGCAGGGTCACACGGCTCGGTGATGTATAACCACCCCGATTGCCACCCCTTTATGGTCTCCACGAAGGAGCCCTCAACCCATGTAACGTTGGGCATCTTGCCCACCGTGGCACCTCCGCACTCCGCCTGGCGGCCGCCCACTACCTTCGGCTTGACATTGAAGGTCTTCAGCCATAAGCCGAAGTGGGGCTTGATGCGGAGGAAGGCCTCGCACACGACGATAAACGCCAAGATGTTGAGGATGAAGTTCGGGGCCAGATCATGGAAATCCAGGCCATAGTAGAACATGAGCTCCCAGACGAATGGGTGGAGAGAGAATCCCAGTCCGCGGAGGAAATGGGTAAGGAACACTACCCTCTCATGGGGCCTGGGGGTGGGGATGAGCTCCCCTCATCTGGAGCCGGTGCGCGATGTCGTCGGGCAGGTATCCGGCTCTCCTCAGCTTCTTGATGTGTCCCTCCGTGACGGAGGAGACCATCCACCTGCCTCCCACTTCGGACATGGTTGGAGAAGGTCGAGGGGGGAAATGCGGACTTGGGCGCTGGAGCTCGAGTGTGCGAAAATAGATGACCAAAGGAGGAAGAAGGCGTGGATGAAAAGGTGAATCCTTATCCCTTTATATGGGCGGACGAAACTATGCGCCCCCATTAGCCTGGTAAAACTCGCTTGTCCCCGAAGCGCCATAATCCATGGCGCGGTTGGGTTACCCACGCCCGTATTGATGAGAATCCCGTAATAAGGGGAGCACGATCCCTGTTTTGACAAGATGTGTCAAAAAACCGCCTCGCGTTATGTGCGGGGCTAGTTAAAGGAAACGGTTCGAATAATCACTGGGCCATGGCCTAACGTTATATTGCCAAGGCCAGTCAGCAGATTAGATTTGTGGAAATATTATTCTCTCTACGGTGGAATGTGGAACTTATTTTGCAGGGTCGGACACCATCCTTGTATTCAAATTCTTCTGTGGTGTATTCGGAGGAGGAACCCGCCTTGCAATGCCGAAGACAATACTGCGTGCCGGACTCATCATCATTGAAGCCTGGTTTAGGGGCTACTAAGGGAGTCCTGGATTAGGGGGTCTCCGGACAATCGGACTATATTCTTTGGCCGGACTGTTAGACTATGAAGATACAAGATTGAAGACTTCGTCTCGTGTCCGGATGGGACTCTACTTGGCGTGGAAGGCAAGCTAGGCAATACGGATATGTATATCTCCTCCTTTGTAACCGATCTTGTGTAACCCTAGCCCTCTCCGATGTCTATATAAACCGGAGGGTTTCAGTCCGTAGGACACAACAATAACATACAATCATACCATAGGCTAGCTTCTAGGGTTTAGCCTCTCTGATCTCATGGTAGATCTACTCTTGTACTACCCATATCATCAATACTAATCAAGCAGGACGTAGGGTTTTACCTCCATCAAGAGGGCCCGGACCTGGGTAAAACTTCGTGTTCCCTGCCTCATGTTACCATCCGCCTAGACGCACAGTTCGGGACCCCCTACCCGAGATCCGCCGGTTTTGACACCGACAGCAAGCCAAAGAATACTCTCAAGTATTAGCCGCTGAGTTGTCAATTCAACCACACCTGGAAACTTAGTATCTGCAGCAAAGTATTTAATAGCAAAGTAATATGATAGTAGTGGTAACAGTAACAAAAGGTAACCGTAGTAAAAGTAATGTTTCTGGTATTTTGTAGTGATGATAGCAATAACAACGGGAAAGTAAATAAGCGAAGAACAATGTATGGAAAGCTCGTAGGCAATGGATCAGTGATGGAGAATTATGCCGGATGCGGTTCATCACGTAATAGTCATAACCTAGGGTGACACAGAACTAGCTCCAGTTCATTGATATAATGTAGGCATGTATTCCGAACATAGTCATACGTGCTTATGGAAAAGAACTTGCATGACATCTTTTGTCCTACCCTCCCGTGGCAGCGGGGTCCTTACGGAAACTAAGGGATATTAAGGCCTCCTTTTAATACAGTACGGGAACAAAGCATTATCACATAGTGAATACATGAACTCCTCAAACTACGGTCATCACCGGTAAGTATCCCGATTATTGTCACTTCGGGGTTAACGGATCATAACACATAATAGGTGACTATAGACTTGCAAGATAGGATCAAGAACACTCATATATTGATGAAAACATAATAGGTTCATATCTGAAATCATGGCACTCGGGCCCTAGTGACAAGCATTAAGCATAGCAAAGTCATAGCAACATCAATCTCAGAACATAGTGGATACTAGGGATCAAACCCTAACAAAACTAACTCGATTACATGATAGATCCCATCCAACCCATCATCGTCCAGCAAGCCTACGATGGAATTACTCACGCACGGCAGTGAGCATCATGAAATTGGTGATGGAGGATGGTTGGTGATGACGATGGCGACCGATTCCCCTCTCCGGAGCCCCGAACAGACTCTAGACCAGCCCTCCCGAGACGATTTAGGGCTTGGCGGCGGCTCCGTATCGTAAAACACGATGAATTCTTCTCTCTGACTTTTTTCTCCCCGAAACACAATATATAGAGTTGGAGTTGGAGTCGGAGAGGCACCAAGGGGCCCATGAGGTAGGGGGCGCGCCCCCCACCCTCGTGGACAGGTGGTGGGGCCCTTGGCCTTCATCTTTTGTAGGTATTTTTTATATTTTCCAAAAAGTTTGTAACGCCCACGATGCGGCTATATCTCCCTCGTGTCAGAGCACGACTTAGAGGCATAACCGCATTGTAAGCAATGTCGCATGTAATACATAAGGGAAAGAGATACATAGTTGGCTTACAATTGCCACTTCACACAATACATGAATAAAGCATTACATCAACCAGATACAATCAAGGTTCGACTACGCAACCAAAAATAAAAGAAGACTACCCCAAATGCTACACAGATCCCCGATCGTCCCAACTGGGCTCCACTACTGATCAATTGGAAATGGAACAACATAATGAACATGATCTTCATCGAGCTCCTCCTTGAGCTCAGTTGCGTCACCTGCACGGTATCATCGGCACCTGCAAACTGGTTTTGGAAGTAAACTGTGAGTCACGGGGACTCAGCAATCTCACACCCTCGCGATCAAGACTATTTAAGCTTATAGGTAGGGAAAAGGTATGAGGTGGAGCTGCAGCAAGCACTAGCATATATGGTGGCTAACTTACGCAAATGAGAGCGAGAAGAGAAGGCAAGGCACGGTCGAGAAACTATGATCAAGAAGTGATCCTAGACTACTTACGTTCGAGCATAACTCCAACACCGTATTCACTTCCCGGACTCCGCCGGAAAGAGACCATCACGGCTACACACGCAGTTGATGGGTTTTAATTAAGATAATTTTCAGGTTTTCTACAACCGAACATTAACAAATTCCCATCTGCCCATAACCGCGGGCACGACTTTCGAAAGTTCAAATCCCTGCAGGGGTGTCCCAACTTAGCCCATCACAAGCTCTCACGGTCAATGAAGGATATTCCTTCTCCCAAGACAACCCGATCAGACTCGGAATCCTGGTTACAAGACATTTCGACAATGGTAAAACTAAACCAGCAAGACCACCCGATGTGCCGACAAATCCCGATAGGAGCTGCACATATCTCGTTCTCAGGGCACACCGTATAAGCTAAGCATACGGGAGCCAACGTAACCCAAGTTGCCAAGGGACGGCCCCGCACGATGCTCTGGGTTGGACCAACACTTAGAGAAGCACTGGCCTGGGGGTTTAAATAAAGATGACCCTTGGGCTGGCCGACCCAAGGGAAAAAGAGGCTAGGTGGCAAATGGTAAAACCAAGGTTGGGTCTTGCTGGAGGAGTTTTATTCAAGGCGAACTGTCAAGGGGTTCCCATTATAACCCAACCATGTAAGGAACGCAAACTCAAGGAACATAACACCAGTATGACGGAAACTAGGGAGGCAAGAGTGGAACAAAACACCAGGAATAAGGCCGAGCCTTCCACCCTTTACCAAGAATATAGATGCATTAATTAAATAAGAGATAATGTGATATCCCAACACTAATCCATGTTCCAACAAGGAACAAGCTCCCATCTTCACCTACAACTAGCAACGCTGTAAGAGGGGCTGAGCAAAGCGGTAACATAGCCAAACAACGGTTTGCTATGAAAGGTGGGTTAGAGGCTTGGCTTAGCAACATGGGAGGCATGATATAGCAAGTGGTAGGTATCGCAGCATAGGCATAGCAAAAGATCGAGCATCTAGCAAGCAAAAATAGAAGTGATTTCGAGGGTATGGTCATCTTGCCTGAAATCCCGCAAGGAAGAAGAACGAGTCCATGAAGAAGACAAACGAACGTAGCCAACGGATCCTCACAAACGCAACTTTACCGGATTACGTAGAAGAAGTAAACCGGAAAGAAAGAAAACAACATAGTAAACAAACATCACATAATCATGGCATGATGCACAATCAAGTATGATGCATGTCCGGTTTAATGAGGCATGGCATGGCAAAGTGCATAAACAACCCTACAAATTAAGTGGAGCTCAATATGCAACGAGTTGCATATTGACGAAACACCACATAACTTATTTAGTTCGACCTCGTTTATGAACTCAACAATATTAAGTGTTGTTTAGCATGGCAAGGGGTGAAGCAAAGTAAAACTACCTATCTAGTCAAGTTTAATGAGGCCGGAAGCAACGAACAACAATTCCGGAAAATCATCATATGCATATATTAGGTTTGGTACTGTTCTTCCCTAAACCATATTTTATAGTTGTTAAACATGCAAAGTATAGCCACCATGTTAAACTAGGCATTTTTCTACCCCATTTACATATAAAGTTTGTTAGGTTTGGAGCTACGGTTATTTAGTTATGAATTAAAGCATTTTAGCACGGCATAGGAGCAAATTTAATCAAATATCATTTTAAACATGATTGAAAATTGGAAATTATTAAACTAGACAAAGTTCTTAGCAACTTTCATATATAATTTATTTAGATCCGATGCACGGTTGTGAAGTTATTATATGCATGATCTAGAGGGACTTTTCTGTAAAACTGCCAAACACTGGATAAATAGAAAATTCGACCCGAGGAAAAAAACACTGCATGGGCCGAATCCTGTTGGCCCAACGGGAAGAGGGGATCTGGAGAGGCTGCTCACATCGGGCCTTGCCCAGCTGGTGGAGAGGGGAGGCCGGCAGGGCGCTGGCAGGCCGGCCCACTCGGGTACTGGATCGGTCGTGCCCCTGCCGATCCCACTGGATCGAGGCAGGGACGAGCACGGTCAACAGAGGCATTCTCCTCACTCGTTCATGAAGCAGAGGACGCAGGGGGACGGCGGCAAAGCAGCAGCGGAGGGCGGCGGAATCCGGCGGATCTAGGCGCGGGGATGGAGCTCTGGTGGACTTGGGCGGCGACGAGGTGCTGCAGTTATTCCTGGTGGTCCACGGGAAGACGCAACGAGGAACTTGGCGGAGCGGCACGCCGGTGTGGGGTTTCAACCGAGGGTGGAGCTGCTCCTGCGAGGCACAAGGAGGAGAAGCAGAGGAGGCCGCGGGCTCCTGGAGGTCTGCTGATGGGTCTCCGGCGACGAGCTGCCGGTGGTGGCGCGGGGTGGTTGAGGAGGCCGACGAGCTTGCTCCGGGATGAGACGGCCATGGAGGGCAAGCTCATGTTCCCCCTGAAGAAATAGAGAGAGACCACGGGGTGAGGAAGGGAGAAGAAGCAGGGGAAGAAGGAAAAGAGAAGGAGAGGCAGGGTGCGGTGCGGGGACGGCCTGGTCCTGGTGCTCGTCTCCGGCGATGAGGAGAAGCACGAGGTGCTCGGGCGCCTCAAGCACACGATCGAGCAGGGAGGCACTGCGGCTGGCTGATGGTTGGATGGATGGATGGATCGGGAAGGCAGGGAGGCCCTGATTCGAGACGACGGGGAAAACAAGGTGGACGAGGGGATCAGGGAGGATCCCGATGTGGGATTTGGAAAGTGGCGGCGCGAGGGGGAAGGATGGGACATCACTCCTTGATTTTAGGGTTAGACTAGTACATATATAGCATGTGGATATTTGGGTACGGGCTACCTCGTCCCTCCGATCGTAATCGGGCGGTCGAGAAAAATATGTTAGGAAGTCCAAATAACAAAATAGAGACGTTTTGTAGATGTTTGGGGATGATCCGGACCTAATGGTGACGACTGCCCGGGTCGGGTCTGGGGAAGTTTCAGACGTGCACGAGAGATCTATGCACAAAGCAAAGAGGGGTAGGCTGGGCCTAGGTGGACTATGGCGAGTGGGTTGGTCTGAGAGAAGAGGGGAGAGATGCAGCCCGGCAGGGTTTTCGGACACCGAAAACGTTCGACGTGTGACCGGCCATACTACCGCTATAGTTATCTGTTGGGGCATCAAATGGACTCCGAATGCGATGAAACTTGGCATGCTGTCTACTAACAACATAACAACACCGCACGCCAACTTTCATCCCAATCCGAGAACATTTCCCGGACACTTATAAAATAATATGTCGGGCATGTCGCGGGCGCGTGCAAGTGTGGTTGGGCTCGGAATGGACAATGGAGGGAACTGGGGAACCCGGACGGATGAAAGTTTTGAAAACATGATGATGCAATGCACATGAGGACATGAGGAGATGCAACACGCAAGCAAATGACATGGCAACATCAGCGAATAACTGGAAGACACCTGGCGCAACGGTCTCGGGGCGTCACAAAGTTGCTCCGTGAAGTTTCAGGTCATTCCGAGAACGTTTGTTTCTGCACATAAATAACACCATGGTAATTCTACTGAAAACAGCGTCAGTCCAGGTTAGTTCCATTCAAATCATGCAAGGTAGAGTCCAAAACAAGGGCAAAAGTGTTTGGAAAAGTAGATACGACGGAGACGTATCAACTCCCCCAAGCTTAAACCTTTGCTTGTCCTCAAGCAATTCAGTTGACAAACTGAAAGTGATAAAGAAAAACTTTTACAAACTTTGTTTGCTCTTGTTGTTGTAAATTTGTAAAGCCAGCATTCAAGTTTTCAGCAAAGATTATAACTAACCACATTCGCAAAAACGCTTAGGTCTCAAGTTTACTCATATCAATGGCATAATCAACTAGCGAGCAATAATAATAAATCTCGATGACAACACTTTCTCAAAACAATCATAATATGATATAGCAAGGTGGTATCTCGCTAGCCCTTTGTGAGACCGCAAAACATAAATGCAGAGCACCTTTAAAGACCAAGGACTGACTAGACATTGTAATTCATGGTAATAGAGATCCAGTCAAGTCATACTCAATGTAAACTAACAGTGATGAATGCAAATGACAATGGTGCTCTCCAACTGGTGCTTTTTAATAAGAGGATGATGACTCAGCATGAAAGTAAATAGATAGGCCCTTCGCAGAGGGAAGCGGGGATTTGTAGAGGTGCCGGAGCTCGGTTTTGAAATAGAGGTGAATAATATTTTGAGCAGTATACTTTCATTGTCAACATAACAACCAAGAGATGGCGATATCTTCCATGCTACACACATTATAGGCGGTTCCCAAATAGAATGGTAAAGTTTATACTCCACCTTCCACCAACAAGCATCAGTCCATGGCTTACTCGAAACAACGAGTGCCTCCAACTAACAAGAGTCCCAGGGGGAGTTTGTTTGCAATTATTTTGATTTAGTTTGCATAAAGCATGGCACTGGGCATCCCGGTGACCAGCCATTTATCTCGTGAGTGAGGAGCGGAGTCCACTCCTCTTGAGAATAACCCGCCTAACATGGAAGATACAGACAGCCCTAGTTGATACATGAGATATTCGAGCATACAAAACAGGATATTTATTGGAAGGTTTAGAGTTTGGCACATACAAATTTACTTGGAACGCCAGGTAGATACCGTATATAGGTAGGTATAGTGGACTCATGTGGAATAACTTTGGGGTTTAAGGGATTGGATGCACAAGCAGTATTCCCGCTTAGGACAAGTGAAGGCTAGCAAAAGACTGGGAAGCGACCAGCTAGAGAGCGACAACAGTCATGAACATGCATTAAAATTAAACACTGAATGCAAGCATGAGTAGGATATAGTCCACCATGAACATAAATATCGTGAAGGCTATGTTGATTTTGTTTCAACTACATGCGTGAACATGCGCCAAGTCAAGTCACTTAAATCATTCAGAGGAGGATACCACCCTATCATACCACATCATAACCATTTCAATAGCATGTTGGCACGCAAGGTAAACCATTATAACTCAGAGCGAATCAAGCATGGCACAACGAACTATGATCTCTAGTTGTCATTGCAAACATGTTTATTCATAATAGGATGAATCAGGAACGATGAACTAATCATATTTACAAAAACAAAAGAGGTCGAGTTCATACCGGCTTTTCTCATCTCAGTCAGTCCATCATATATCGTCATAATTGCCTTTCACTTGCACGACCACATAGTGTGAATAATAATAATAGTGCACGTGCATTGGACTAAGCTGGAATCTGCAAACATTCAATAAACAGGAGAAGACAAGGCAATATGGACTCTTTTGTTAGATCAACAATAATGCATAAAAGAGCCACTTCAACAATTTAATCATGGTCTTCTCCTATTGACCCCCAAAGAAAAGAAAAGAAATAAAACTATTTACATGGGAGAGCTCCGAACAAGTAAAAGAAGAACAAGAAATATTTTTGGGTTTTCTTTTTAATTACTACTACAAGCATGGAAATTAAAACTAGCTAAAAGTGTGAAGCCCCCGATTCAATCGTACCCTAATCATGCACGCAAATGTGTACGATCAAGATCAGGGACTCACGGGAAGATATCACAACACAACTCTAGAACATAAATAAGTCATACAAGCATCATAATACAAGCCAGGGGCCTCGAGGGCTCGAATACAAGTGCTCGATCATAGACGAGTCAGCGGAAGCAACAATATCTGAGTACAGACATAAGTTAAACAAGTTTGCCTTAAGAAGGCTAGCACAAACTAGGATACAGATCGAAAGAGGCGCATGCCTCCTGCCTGGGATCCTCCTAACTACTCCTGATCGTCGTCAGCGGGCTGCACGTAGTAGTAGGCACCTCCGGTGTAGTAGGAGTCGTCGGCGGCGGTGGCATCTGGCTCCTGGACTCCCGCATCTGGTTGCGACAACAAGAAAGAAAGGAAAGGGGGAAAAGGGGGGAGAAAGCAACCGTGAGTACTCATCCAAAGTACTCGCAAGCAAGGAACTACACTACATATGCATGGGTATATGTGTAAGGAGGCCATATCAGTGGACTGAACTGCAGAATGCCAGAATAAGAGGGGGATAGCTAGTCCTATCGAAGACTATGCTTCTGGCAGCCTCCGTCTTGCAGCATGTAGAAGAGAGTAGATTGAAGTCCTCCAAGTAGCATCTCCAAGTAGCAACTCCAAGTAGCATCTCCAGTAGCATCGCATAGGATAATCCTACACGGCGATCCTCCCCTCGTCGCCCTATGGAAAAGCGATCACCGGGTTGTATCTGGCACTTGGAAGGGTGTGTTTTATTAATTATCCGGTTCTAGTTGTCATAAGGTCAAGGTACAACTCCAAGTCGTCCTGTTAACGAAGATCACGGCTATTCGAATAGATTAACTTCCCTACAGGGGTGCACCACATAACCCAATACGCTCGATCCCATTTGGCCGGACACACTTTTCTGGGTCATGCCCGGCCTCGGAAGATCAACACGTCGCAGCCCCACCTAGGCACAACAGAGAGGCCAGCACGCCGGTCTAAACCTAAGCGCACAGGGGTCTGGGCCCATCGCCCATAGCACACATGCACGTTGCGAGGGCGGCTGGAAGCAGACCTAGCCTAGCAGGCGTTCCAGTCCAATCCGGCGCGCGCCGCTCCGTCGCTGACGTCTGAAGTGCTTCGGCTGATACCACGACGTCGGGATACCCATAACTACTCCCACGTAGATGGTTAGTGCGTATAGACCAAATGGCCAGACTCAGATCAAATACCAAGATCTCGTTAAGCGTGTTAAGTATCCGCGAACACCGACCAGGGCCAGGCCCACCTCTCTCCTAGGTGGTCTCAACCTGCCCTGTCGCTCCGCCACAAAGTAACAGTCGGGGGCCGTCGGGAACCCAGGCCCACCACTACCGGGATGGAGCCACCTGTCCTTTCAGCCCCCTCATCAGAATCACTTGCGGGTACTCATCGAGCTGACCCGTCTTTAGTCACCATCTGTATAGTATGTATGTATGTATAGTATATACCCGTGATCACCTCCCGAGTGATCACGGCCCAATAGTATAGCAAGGCAGACTAACAAGAATGTAGGGCCAATGATGATAAACTAGCATCCTATACTAAGTATTTAGGATTGCAGGTAAGGTATCAACAAATGTAGCAACAATGTCAGGCTATGCATCAGAATAGGATTAACGGAAAGCAGTAACATGCTACACTACTCTAATGCAAGCAATATAGAGGAGAATAGGCGATATCTGGTGATCAAGGGGCGGGGGTTGCCTGGTTGCTCTGGCAAGAGAGAGGGGTCGTCAACTCCGTAGCCGAACTGGGGTCACCGGCAGTCTCGGGGTCTACTGGAAAGAAGTAACGGAGGGAAAACACAATAAATAACAAAGCAATCAAAGCATCACAAAGCGTAACATGGCAATACGCGGTGTTCGGTGTGCCCTAACACGGTAGGTGATACCGGTGAAGGGGGAAACATCCGGGAAAGTATCCCCAGTGTTTCGCGTTTTTGGACAGATGAACCGGAGGTGAAATGTTGCAGGTTCACTATGCTAGGGACGCTTGGCGGACGAACGGGCTGCGTTTTCGGGTTCGTCTCGTCGTTCTAAGCAACTTTCTTGTTGAAAATATTTTAATCCGAGTTACGGATTAAAAGATATGATTTTCTAAAGATTTTATTAATTTCTAGGATTTAATTAATTATTTAATTAATTCGAAAATGATTTAATGACATCAGCATGATGTCATGCTGACATCAGCAGTCAACAGAGTTGACTGGTCAACCTGACCAGTGGGTCCCACTGGTCAGAGACACATGTTAATTATCCAAATTTAATTTAATCTAATCAGAATTAATTAAGGTGGGCCCCACTGTCATACTAATTAACTAACCGGTTAAATAGACAACTAATGTTTAATTAGTCTAACTAGTTGTTTAGTTTAATTAAACAAAATTAATTAAGTTAATTATTTCTCTAATTAATTAATTAATTAATTTTATTTTTATTTTTATTTCTAATTTTCTAAATACATTCAGGGGGTGGGGGCCCCTTGTCATTGGCCCAGGGGGCCTAGTGGGTTTGCGGGCGCTGCGGTTGTCGTGGGTGCGGGCGCTGGGCGTCGGCGCCCGACTGGGCGAGTGCCCAGATCGACAGGCAGGGGGGGCGACACCCACGGGCGTGGCGAGGCCGCCGGCGTGGCCGCCGGCGCCCACGACGCCGGCCAAGGGAACGGAGGGCGGCGCCACGGAAGGCGGAGACGAGCGTTCAGCGTGGCAAGGCCACGCGCGAGAGGAGGAGAGCGGGGCGGTCAGAGCGCCGGAGTTGGCCGCGGACATGGCGGCGTGAACGGTGCAGGGGGGTTGCAGGAGCGGGGCAAGGTGAACGGCGACGGGTGGAGCCAGCGGAGGGCGTCGCGCGCGTGGCAGACGAGCGGGGCAGCCGGAGCATGCGGGAGCGCGCCCATGGGCGCGGGCGGATGGGTGAGTACGAGCTCTAGTGAGCTCGGCCACGGCGACGTACGGCGTCAACGGCGATGGATTCATGCGAAGGAGGAGGGGGATCGACGAAGGGGCTCACCAGCCTTGTAGTGGTGCAAACGCGTGCTCGGGGAGGGCCGTAGTCGCGGGGAGAGGCGGGGACGGTGCTGTCCGGTGAGGGAGAGGACGGGGCGGACGACGGCGAGCTCAGCGTGGCGGTGGCATCGGGGTCGAGGCGGTGAGGTGACGGTGACGAGGCTCGGTGCGTCGAGGCCATGAGCCACAGCGGCAGCGGGGCAGCGCTGGGAATTGGTGCCGGCGTCGGGGAGCGCGGGGTCCAAGCGGCGGCGAGGTTGGTTCGATCGGCGCCAGGGGCGCCCGATCTGGATCAAGGGGGGAGGGAAGTGGGGGCGAGTGGGGATGGAACCGGCTAGGGTTCGGTTCGGGGTGGGTAAGGGGAGTGGGGGGTGGCCGGTTGGGTCCAGTTGTGCTGGCCGGCTGGGCCGTTTGGCCCAATTTGGCCGGGGGTATGTGATTTTGTTTTGCCCTTTTCTTTTTATTTATTTACTTTTCTGTTTTAAATCATTTTAAATTATTTAGGACTTCTATAAAAATGTGTTTACTACACCATATTTATCTATGTAATGTTTAGTACAACCCGAACATTTTTATTTTAATGTTTGAAAATTTTCATTATTTACCAAACTTGGAATTTGAATTTGTCTCGGTTTCGAACTAACGCGAGATTAGCAACAGTAATCGAGGTGACGTGGCATTATTTGCAGAGGTTACTGTAGCTTGATTATCCGGGCGTCACAATTCTCCTCCACTACAAGAAATCTCGTCCCGAGATTTAAGAGGGGGACTAAGGGGAAAATTTTGGTTACGAAATTCTAACGGGTCTTCTCGTCTTTGGTTGCTCTTCTCGAAGAGGTCGATCCGTTACATTGACATCTTTATTTCTGTGCTTCAGGTCATCATGGTGAAGTTGTCCTTTTCTTCGGGAACTCCAACGTACTTACGAATAGGTAAGGGGCAGCTCGGCTACGACAGAATGCTTATGAGGGAGACAATCTGGGGTTAACCCATGAATGAGCATAAGAGTATCTCTCGAGTTGAACCAATAAAATATGTTGAGAGTAAGGTACGAAGGTACAATAAGAGGTTCCAAGCGGATAGATAGTTGCTCGAAGTCTGAACCGGAGTGAGAAAGGGGTTCAGAGCAACGAGAGTAAGTATTGCGTCTGATACCAGAATAGAGCATTAGGAAGGTGGCTCATGAATTAAATACAAAGCCAAGCGTGGGAAATAACCATTAGTAACAGGGCTGTACAGGAGAGTCAGGTTTTGATCATGTGGAACTGTGGGTTATGGGCCCACCATGTGGTTAAAAGTAGGAAGGGTGTTGACATCTTGCACGGTCATGATAGCAAGACATGGCAGAGGGTAGCCTATCAGTTATGTCGACAACAATGTCGGTACCAAGGGCGAGGGACGAAGAGAACCATTTTCCTGCTCGTGGAATGGGGCAGACCAATAGGCAAAGTTCTCGTCCATCGGTGGTTACCAAAATGTCATCAACAATAGTAACAGGGTCTTACTGATAGAGTTGTACACCGAGGTGTTTACATAAGCAGGAGAATATTATTGCTTAGATCATAAAGATCACAAGAAACGTTTAAACAAAACAATGGAAAGGAAAATGTGTTTAAATACATAATTCAGGGGTATATCCTTTCCAAGGGCAAATAGAGCATGATATCCATGACAGGATATAAAGTAAAAAACCCTTTTAGGCAAGGGGAGAGAAATTTCATGACATTACCCATACAGTGGTGTTTGGATAATTGAGCAGGAAACATTTAGCATTGGGCTTCAAATGTTCTTATTGAAAATTGGAGTACCACAGGCATGCTTCGAGATAGCATTGACATGGTCATCAGGTGAAGATCAGACTTTGGAAACACAAAGGATCCATCAGGAACAACTTATAGAATAAGTCTTCCAATTTCCTCACGGAAGAATGACTAACACTGCTAAAAGGAAGAACTATAACAATAGGCCCTCCGGGCAGGTGTGTTAGGATGACATCACCTTATCGGGTTAAAGACCAATGTTATAACCCTTGGAAATATGTTCAAACCATCACATCTGACCGAGGTTCAGGTATGATTGGTGTCTGATACCTCAGGCTCAGGATGCCTGAGAAGAAAGGTGCAACATAAATTGACGGGATAACACTGTAAGATTCTTGGGAAAGGAACTATGAAGTGATTTCCGTTAACAAGAGTTCATCATTATCCCAAGGAGAGGACAAGGAGCTGTCTGGTGAACTCAACGGCAATTCATCGAGATTTCCAAAAGATGGATCTCCACAATTAAGTGAACAAGGAGATAACATTTGTCAGATCAAATGATATAAGGAAGTATGCTCGAGGAAAACATACACAATTAAACGTTGGTTGAAAGATGCGCCCAAAATATGGGTTGGGTTGCACGACCAATGTCAGAATGGTGATTCAATAAGCCATAGTCGTAGAATGAAACTATAGACCAATAACTTCAAAGCAAGAGGGTTGCTCGAAGTTTAGAATTTACACATCACAGACCATCTGTCGGTATTCCGGTTAGAAATATCACGGGGACCAAGAAAAGAATGGTGATGTTAATAAGTATCACTGGTATCAAGAATTCTTAAGGGTGGTGAATTTCCCACGACATCCTTGACATAAAAGATGGTAATACTCGAAGGCAAAGAAGAACAGATGCTGGATAGTAAGGGTCTCCAGGTATAACACAAAACACGAATAAGTTTGTGTTGAACGGAAGGCAATAAAGTGGTCGATGATAACACAAACCATCGAGGGGCAAGGATGGTATTTCTCATCATGAATTCAATTGATATCCAGGAAGGACTCAAGATGTTGATGATGATCACGACAAATTTTGTCGAGAGGCTCCACGAAGATGTAATAGATCGGCGATGACATCAAGTCAAAGGAATGATGAAGCGAAAGGTTAATGGAACCGAGGGTACGACACAAACTTGAAATCAAGTTTGCTGTTCAAGGAGAAATGATATGACGAGGAAGATCGATGTAAGATTAACTCACCGTCGAAATTTGTGCTCCGGGAAGGACCAAGTAGCCCAATTAAAATTAGCACGGTAATGATGTAGCCGAACAGGCTAGAAATGACGTGATCGGTTACAAACTCGTAAGTAAAGAAAATTACTAAAAGTTGTTGAACCGTAGTGCGGACTCGGTTCAGTTATCGGTGTCTTTTGAGTGTTTAATAACTCAGAGCCCGTGAAAAATTGGAATCCGTGAGAATGTAGTACTTGATGAAGAACTCATAAGAAGTTCTGCAGTTCCATGATAATTTCGAGATACAAGGGGGTAATACTCGACGACAAATCAAAGTAGAGGTTGGACTAGGGTATTACTCTACATAAGACCAGTGCTTAAACTTGCACGAGAAATGGTATTTAAAGGAGAACATGGTCAGAAACCACGATCATAAATGATCGAACCACGGATACAAGATGAACTTATAACAAGGGGGTAACTATTTTTACGAGCAGCTTCCATGATAAGTTATACATCGTGTCCATGGGCATGAACGCAAGGTTCAAGGTCGACTCCCACTTCTTCAATCTATAACCTTCCATTCACTTCTCGCTTTGATAAAGGTATTAGTGTTGAAAGTTTGACATGGTGAAATACCAGATGAGTATGACTCGTGAAAACTCCCGAGTTCACACATATAAAGGAAGGCATAGGTTCAACCCGCCAGGGTATCGTGGAAATATATACCACAAACTTCAATAGTAAATATGACCAGCTCGAAAGCAGAGCATGGTTGGCCAAGCAGATGATACAATTTACCAAACGGAATTTGTATCAGGGGAAGAACTCACAAGGTGATTGAGTATGAAGGACACTATCGGATAACAATCCAACAATGGATCGGGTGATCCACAACGGAGCTGATGTGAGTATCGGTACTCCATCAGAGGAAGAAAGAATGCACGAGCATTATATTGTAGAACATCGGAATAATTTGATGCTTAGATAACAAAGGAATTATGATTTCCAAATCAAAGGATCAGAAGCAGACGCTCTGATCAAGGATGGATAAGTTGTATAGACCAGAGGCACAATTGACGTCAAATAGTTTGGTCGAGAACCAGCTCATTTTCAAAATTGACGTCTGAGCCGGAAAGATAATTTAGAAGGGTTGATAGATGATTGTGTGCGTTCGCACACATGTTGAATCAATAGGATCAAAATGACGGTGTCAAAAGATACTAGTGAATATTGCTAGCGACATGGGAGCATCCATAATGTAAGCATACAAGTATTTGCAGAGCAGTAATTTGAAGAGGATGCTCAGAAGGTCGGATAGTATTTCAGAGTATCTTATGAAGCATACGAACAACGGGGGATGAACAGATACTCAATAAGTGCAAGGAATTTTCAATAGGGATATTCATGTGGTAAAGAACTGCAAGGCAGTAAGCTTAAAGGATTTTCGGAACAACGGGGAGCAATTTAGGGCATCTTGTAATAACAAGAGCAACTGAGGATGAAGGTATGAACGGCAATTGTAGGTAGTTATCCGTAAGGATATTTCGGTGGTAGGGAATTGCAAATGCGACGGACACAGAGTCTCGAGAGAACATCAGAGAGTATCTTCAAAATCTTCTGGTGCAGCCGACGATCATCGGTAATAAGGGGCTCTCCGGGTGAAAGTGATCGCGAGATCCTTATGTTAGATTTAGTAAAATTCATTAAACCCAAATAGAAGAGAGATCAGAGTCCCAGAGTATAGACGAGGAGTAAAAGATCCTAATACCACCCAATTGGCGACGTGGGCCCATGGGCCACACAGCCAAGTTAGTAAAACAATTTTCATCGACTAGACTCAACTTCGACCAAGGAGTTGTAAAGGGGGATTCCTACAGGCAGTCAGCTCTGATACCAACTTGTGAAGCCCCCGATTCAATCGTACCCTAATCATGCACGCAAATGTGTACGATCAAGATCAGGTACTCACGGGAAGATATCACAACACAACTCTAAAACATAAATAAGTCATACAAGCATCATAATACAAGCCAGGGGCCTCGAGGGTTCGAATACAAGTGCTCTATCATAGACGAGTCAGCGGAAGCAACAATATCTGAGTACAGACATAAGTTAAACAAGTTTGCCTTAAGAAGGCTAGCACAAACTGGGATACAGATCGAAAGAGGCGCATGCCTCCTGCCTGGGATCCTCCTAACTACTCCTGATCGTCGTCAGCGGGCTGCACGTAGTAGTAGGTACCTCCGGTGTAGTAGGAGTCGTCGTCGACGGTGGCGTTTGGCTCCTGGACTCCAGCATCTGGTTGCGACAACCAGAAAGAAAGGAAAGGGGGAAAAAGGGGGAGAAAGCAACCATGAGTACTCATCCAAAGTACTCGCAAGCAAGGAACTACACTACATATGCATGGGTATATGTGTAAGGAGGCCATATCAGTGGACTGAACTGCAGAATGCCAGAATAAGAGGGGGATAGCTAGTCCTATCAAAGACTACGCTTCTGGCAGCCTCCGTCTTGCAGCATGTAGAAGAGAGTAGATTGAAGTCCTCCAAGTAGCATCTCCAAGTAGCAACTCCAAGTAGCATCTCAAGTAGCATCGCATAGCATAATCTTACCCGGTGATCCTCCCCTCGTCGCCCTGTGGAAAAGCGATCACTGGGTTGTATCTGGCACTTGGAAGGGTGTGTTTTATTAAGTATTCGGTTCTAGTTGTCATAAGGTCAAGGTACAACTCCAAGTCGTCCTGTTACCGAAGATCACAGCTATTCGAATAGATTAACTTCCCTGCAGGGGTGCACCACATAACCCAACACGCTCGATCCCATTTGGCCGGACACACTTTTCTGGGTCATGCCCGGCCTCGGAAGATCAACACGTCGCAGCCCCACCTAGGCACAACAGAGAGGCCAGCATGTCGGTCTAAACCTAAGCGCACAGGGGTCTGGGCCCATCGCCCATAGCACACCTGCACGTTGCGAGGGCGGCTGGAAGCAGACCTAGCCTAGCAGGCATTCCAGTCCAATCTGGCACGCGCCGCTCCGTCGCTGACGTCTGAAGTGCTTCGGCTGATACCACGACGTCGGGATACCCATAACTACTCCCACGTAGATGGTTAGTGCGTATAGACCAAATGGCCAGACTCAGATCAAATACCAAGATCTCGTTAAGCGTGTTAAGTATCCGCGAACGCTGACCAGGGCCAGGCCCACCTCTCTCCTAGGTGGTCTCAACCTGCCCTGTCGCTCCTCCACAAAGTAACAGTCGGGGGCCGTCGGGAACCCAGGCCCACCACTACCGGGATGGAGCCACCTGTCCTTTTAGCCCCCTCATCAGAATCACTTGCGGGTACTCATCGAGCTGACCCGTCTTTAGTCACCATCTGTATAGTATGTATGTATGTATAGTATATACCCATGATCACCTCCCGAGTGATCACGGCCCAATAGTATAGCAAGGCAGACTGACAAGAATGTAGGGCCAATGATGATAAACTAGCATCCTATACTAAGTATTTAGGATTGCAGGTAAGGTATCAACAAATGTAGCAACAATGTTAGGCTATGCATCAGAATAGGATTAACGGAAAGCAGTAACATGCTACACTACTCTAATGCAAGCAATATAGAGGAGAATAGGCGATATCTGGTGATCAAGGGGGGGCTTGCCTGGTTGCTCTGGCAAGAGAGAGGGGCCGTCAACTCCGTAGCCGAACTGGGGTCACCGGCAGTCTCGGGGTCTACTGGAAAGAAGTAACGGAGGGAAAACACAATAAATAACAAAGAAATAAAGCATCACAAAGCGTAACATGGCAATACGCAGTGTTCGGTGTGCCCTAACATGGTAGTAGGTGATACCGGTGAAGGGGGAAACATCCGGGAAAGTATCCCCAGTGTTTTGCGTTTTTGGACAGATGAACCGGAGGTGAAATGTTGCAGGTTCACTATGCTAGGGACGCGTGGCGGACGAACGGGCTGCGTTTCTGGGTTCGTCTTGTCGTTCTAAGCAACTTTCATGTTGAAAATATTTTAATCCGAGTTACGGATTAAAAGATATGATTTTCTAAAGATTTTATTAATTTCTAGGATTTAATTAATTATTTAATTAATTCGAAAATGATTTAATGACATCAGCATGATGTCATGCTGACATCAGCAGTCAACAGAGTTGACTGGTCAACCTGACCAGTGGGTCCCACTGGTCAGAGACACATGTTAATTATCCAAATTTAATTTAATCTAATCAGAATTAATTAAGGGTGGGCCCCACTGTCATACTAATTAACTAACCGGTTAAATAGACAACTAATGTTTAATTAGTCTAACTAGTTGTTTAGTTTAATTAAACAAAATTAATTAAGTTAATTATTTCTCTAATTAATTAATTAATTAATTTTATTTTTATTTTTATTTTTAATTTTCTAAATAAATTCAGGGGGTGGGGGCCCCTTGTCATTGGCCCAGGGGGCCTAGTGGGTTTGCGGGCGCTGCGGTTGTCGTGGGTGCGGGCGCTGGGCGTCGGTGCCCGACTGGGCGAGTTCCCAGATCGACAGGCAGGGGGGGCGACAGCCACGGGCGTGGCGAGGCCGCCGGCGTGGCCGCCGGCGCCCACGACGCCGGCCAAGGGAACGGAGGGCGGCGCCACGGAAGGCGGAGACGGGCGTTCAGCGTGGCAAGGCCGCGCGCGAGAGGAGGAGAGCGGGGCGGTCAGAGCGCCGGAGTTGGCCGCGGACATGGCGGCGTCAACGGTGCAGGGGGGTTGCAGGAGCGGGGCAAGGTGAACGGTGACGGGTGGAGCCAGCGGAGGGCGTCGCGCGCGTGGCAGACGTGCAGGGCAGCCGGAGCATGCGCGAGCACGCCCATGGGCGCGGGCGGATGGGTGAGTACGAGCTCTAGTGAGCTCGGCCACGGCGACGTACGGCGTCAACGGCGACGGATCCATGCGAAGGAGGAGGGGGATCGACGGAGGGGCTCACCAGCCCTGTAGTGGTGCAAACGCGTGCTCGGGGAGGGCCGTAGTCGTGGGGAGAGGCGGGGACGGCGCTGTCCGGTGAGGGAGAGGACGGGGCGGACGACGACGAGCTCCGCGCGGCGGTGGCGTCGGGGTCGAGGCGGTGAGGTGACGGTGACGAGGCTCGGCGCGT
>NC_041392.1:42299867-42341534 GCF_002162155.2 Triticum dicoccoides
GGCCGTGAGCCACAGCGGCAGCGGGGCGGCGCTGGGAACTGGTGCCGGCGTCGGGGAGCGCGGGGTCCAAGCGGCGGCGAGGTTGGTTCGATCGGCGCCAGGGGCGCCCGATCTGGATCGAGGGGGGAGGGAAGTGGGGCGAGTGGGGATGGAACCGGCTAGGGTTCGGTTCGGGGTGGGTAAGGGGAGTGGGGGGGTGCCCGGTTGGGTCCAGTTGGGCTGGCCGGCTGGGCCGTTTGGCCCAATTTGGCCGGGGGTATGTGATATTGTTTTGCCCTTTTCTTTTTATTTATTTACTTTTCTGTTTTAAATCATTTTAAATTATTTAGGCCTTTTATAAAAATGTGTTTACTACACCATATTTATCTATGTAATGTTTAGTACAACCCGAACATTTTTATTTTAATGTTTGAATATTTTCATTATATACCAAACTTTGAATTTGAATTTGTCTTGGTTTTGAACTAACGCGAGATTAGCAACAGTAATCGAGGTGACGTGGCATTATTTGCAGAGGTTACTGTAGCTTGATTATCCGGGCGTCACAAAAAGCCACAACTAATTTTTTTGTTTTTCTTAAGGTTTATTAAACACACAAGAAGAAAGCATAAAAAGGAAAATAAACTAGCATGGATGATACAAATGAAAAAGTATGAGCACCGACATCTAGCAATGAGTGTGTGAACATAAATGTAATGTCGGTGGGAAATTTGTATTCCCCCAAGCTTAGGCTTTTGGCCTAAGTTGGTCTATGGCAACGGCTGGCCTGGCGGATATCCATAATAGTAGTTGGGGTCATACTGTGAAGAAGAAGAAGACTCTGATTGCCACTGGTTGGCAATCAAATCTGGATCCCACTGGTAATTAGACTGTCGTGAAGGATCAACTTGTGGTTCCGGCTCTGGCTCCATGGCTGGTGCAGGGTTCCGGTAGGTGTGAATAGCCTCTAACAGAACAAGGTACTGGCCTGCGGATAAATCAAACAAAGAAGGAGCAGGTAGGGTAATAGTCTTAGGATGATGTTTATCAAAGAACAATTTGTATTTAAGCTCTCCTTCCCTATTCTTAACAATGAAATCATGTGCCAACATACTCTTACAATCTAAATAAACACGAGGCAACACTTTTTCTTCCTTCTCATAATGCCTAATAGGTATGTTAAAATGTGCAGCTAGGCGTGAAGCATAGATGCCTCCAAAGATGGGGCCCTTTGTACGGTTCAGACTTAACCGTTTAGCAATAATGTCGCCCATACTAATAGAGTTATCACCGAATAAACCGTGGAGCAAAATAATAATATCAGGGATACTGAGGTTTCCACAGTTTCCGCGACCAATTAAACAACGACTAGCAAATAGTGCAAAATAGCGTAAGACAGGAAAATGTATGCTAGTGATTCATGCATCGGAAGCCTCCCTTGTTTCCCCTAGAGTGATAGTATCAATAAATTCATCCACATCCCCGCGATGTGGTTCCTCTGTCTTGCCCTCAAAAGGGACTAAACAAACCCGATAAAAATCATAAAGTGACATCTCCTTATGCTCATCATATAAATAAACTCCACCATAGGTGGTGAGCTGCTAGAATGGAAATGAAAGTTTTGCACAAAGGTATTTGTGAGTAAGAGATACTGATCTCATTGGTCGTGGAGGAAAGCGGTGAGGCTGGCATTCTTAGCCAATTCATAAAAATCTTCATAAATCCCGGCTGCTCTCAAGAAATCATCGAAAGGCCACTCACACGACCAAACCTCCGTGGTGTGTTAGGCTTCGGTGCCTTTTCCTTTGAGCTTCGACTCGATGAGCCCCTCAAAAGTCTCTTCATCATTTTCTGAAAAATTCTGAAATTTTTAGTAACTTCAAAATAAAAGTAAACCAAACTCAATAATATTGACAACAACTACTCCTACAAGTGCCTAGAGCCTATATCATGCATCAAAACTAATTGGAACCATATAAATTTGACATGAAAGCTCAAGAACATGGTCACCTGGGCAGCAAAAATTTGCAATGAATAAAGCACTAGAACAAAAACTAATTGGACCAATGGAGGAGTCACATACCAAGGAACAATCTCCCCAAGCAGTTTTGTGAGAGGTGCTTTGAGCATGGAGATCGAAAATGGCAGCAAAACAAGTTTGGACTCGGGTTTGAGCTGGTTGTTCGTGTTTGTGGGAGGAAGAAGGAGTGTGTGGGTGAAAGGATAAGTGGAGGAGGGCCACCGTGGGCCCACGAGGCAGGGGGCACGCCCTCCACCCTTGTGGGCAGGTGGTTGACCCCCCTGCTGTGTTCTCAGTGCCAAATATTCTCAAATATTCTAGAAGAAACATATTTAAATTTCACGGCATTTGGAGAACTTTTATTTTCGGGGTATTTTTATATTGCACGGATAATCAGATAACAGACAGAAAAAAAATTATTTTTATTTTATTTTATATAAATAACAGAAAGTAAAAGTGAGGTACAGAAGGTTGTGCTTTCTAGTTTCATCCATCTCATGCTCATCAAAAGGAATCCACTAACAAGGTTGATCAAGTCTTGTTAACGAACTCATTCTGAATAACATGGAACTGGAGAAATTTCAAATAACACTATGTTACCTCAACGGGGATATGCACATCCCCAATAATAAGAATAACATATTTCTTCTTGACAGTAGGAAGAGGAAATTCAAAACCTCTAAATATAATCGATGCAATTTTTCCAATAGAGTTGATACTATGAAGTTGAGGTTGTTTCCTCGGAAAGTGTACCGTATGCTCATTACCATTAACATGAAAAGTGACATTGCCTTTAGTGCAATCAATAACAGCCCCTGCAGTATTCAAAAAGGGTCTTCCAAGAATAATAGACATACTATCGTCCTCGGGTATATCAAGAATAACAAAGTCCGTTAAAATAGTAACGTTTGCAACTACAACAGGCACATCCTCACAAATACCGACAGGTATAGCAGTTGATTTATCAGCCATTTGCAAAGATATTTCAGTAGGTGTCAACTTATTCAAATCAAGTCTATGATATAAAGAGAGAGGCATAACACTAACACCGTCTCCAAGATCACATAAAGCAGTTTTAACATAGTTTCTTTTAATGGAGCATGGTATAGTTGGTACACCGGGATCTCCTAGTTTCTTTGGTATTCCACCCTTAAAAGTATAATTAGCAAGCATGGTGGAAATTTCAGCTTCCGGTATCTTTCTTTTATTTATAAAAATTTCTATCATGTACTTACCATAAGGATTCATTTTAAGCATATCAGTTAATCGCATACGCAAAAAGATAGGTCCAATCATTTCAGCAAAGCGCTCAAAATCCTCATCATCCTTTTTCTTGGATGGTTTGGGAGGAAAAGGCATGGGTTTCTGAACCCATGGTTCTCTTTCTTTACCATGTTTCCTAGCAACAAAGTCTTTCTTATCATAACGTTGATGCTTTGATTGTGGGTTATCAAGATCAACAGCAGGTTCAATTTCTACATCATTATCATTACTAGGTTGAGCATCATCATGAACATTATCATTAACATTATTACTAGTTTCAGGTGACGGTGTCCTGGACTTGGGGGTACTCACCACATCGTCTCCCGATCAGTTGGATTGGGCCGAGGACCCCCGTGGCCGTATACTCATGGGCCACTTCGGACAGCTGCCGCATACAAGGAAGATTCCACAAGACTTGGCGATCAAGACAAGGACTCCTCCCCACCGGCGTATTCGGCTAGGACTCTTGTTATCCTAGGCCTCTGGTGCATTATATAAACCGAGGTCAGGCTAGTCGATAGAAAACATACAATCATACCATAGGCTAGCTTCTAGGGTTTAGCCTCTCCGATCTTGTGGTAGATCAACTCTTGTACTACTCGTATTATCAAGATTAATCAAGTAGGACGTAGGGTTGTACCTCCATCAAGAGGGCCCGAACCTGGGTAAAACATCGTGTCCCCTGCCTCCTGTTACCATCCGCCTTAGACGCACAGTTCGGGACCCCCTACCTAAGATCCGCCGGTTTTGACACCGACATTGGTGCTTTCATTGAGAGTTCCGCTGTGTGATCGGCAAAAGGATCGATAGCTCGCCGGCAGATTAACTGCGACTTCAGCATCTTCGTCACTAGCTCGACTACTCACCTTGGTTCGACCAAGAACTGTGCCCTATGTTCGGATCACCATGTTCAGATGAGGGACTTCATCAAACATCAACTCCGATGTCTATCAAGATCAGGGAGGAATCATCCATGGAGCTCGAGGGCTCAATGTCAACATTGCCCTCGGGCGGCCGTGCTGTTTTTATGGACAGCAAACTTGTATGCGCCGTCACCGCCTCCTCGAGCGTCGGTTTAACGATTGCTTCAATGGAATAGTGCGGAATTACATCTACAACAGCCATGCAAAATTTCGTCGAGTTCCGATGGAGGAATTTCCGACAATCTATGATATACTGGAGCCCTGTCAAATCTGGACGGGAATCTGGACGAGTTTAGGGCATGGTCTCCAGAGCCCAGCTCGAAGGTCCTTTGGAAGATCCAACGTTCATCTATTGCGGAATTCCGATATATACCACCCCTCCAAATTTCAGCTCGATCCGACGGCTCAAACGCCGAGAACCTTCCGGTGAGTGGACCAATTTTCGGATCCGTTTTCTGCGCGAATATGGATCCGACCCGAATTCATGTTTATTTATGGACATGATATTGGACAACCTTTTTTAAGGAATTTCTTCTATGTTATTGGGCATTGTTTTTAAACACGTACCCATAAAATTTTAAGCCTCCTCCGAGGTAATCTTCACCATCACGCTGGTGTCAAACCAGTCCGGCAGTATTGCTCCACGGTTGCCGACCTACGCTAGACACGTCGCCGCTTTATTGAGCCGAGCTCAACCCCTTCGATCATCATCTCGGCAGGCTGAACAAGAGTTCGGCATCGCGAAGGATAAATCATCATCAACATCGCCGCCCCACGGATTACACGGAGCGGGCACACCGGCATCGCCGCATGGTCACTTCATCAAGCCGGCATTGACCACGTCACGACCTGCATCGGTAGGGCCGCACTGTTGCTTCTTTAAGCCGATGTCCGTCACGTCGACCTACTTCGACTCATCGGCTGACATTGAGGCTTCGACGTCTCAGCTGGACCGGGGGCTTCGCCATCTCTTCATCAACCTACTTCGGAGACTTCGGCGTCACTAGCCGACCAGCTCCGTCATGTTAGCTGGACCGAGAGCTTTGCCTCGGCGAGCCAACCTTTGCCAGCATCGCCATGCCGTCGCTTTGTCACCCATCAGGCAAAGGGTGTGTGGATCGAGTCCTAATTTTAGGAATCACCTTTCTTCGGATTACTACAACAAATAAACCAGGTGCTATTAATCCTAGTATTTTTTGCTTGTACGGATTCATTTTTCCCAAGGAATTATTACTCTGGTTTGTTCATCATATGTACACAGGTCTATCAAATGATGGCCGCATTAACGGCGGTCGCATGGTGGTTTGGTCAGTTTCCGTACATGGTCCGGCGAATGCCGCATTCGGAACTCGGACCGACCTGTGAATTCAGGCTTTGCCACGCCTTTACCGCATCACGCCAACGACATGCATCGACATTGACTTCGGTGCCAGGCCATATTTCTTTTATTACTCACTTTGCATAAATTATTTATTATGCAACGATTTTTTTAATTATTATTATTACTATTATCTCCAGTTTGCACTATTTTTTGTGCACAGGAAAATGATCCAGCCGGACTATATCCTTTGGCGTCACCTCGGCTGGACGGGGGGCTTCGTCAACACTTCATTGCCCCATGCTGGGGACTTCGGCATCACTCTGCCGGCCTGCATTGACCGTGCTATCTCACCACTTCGGAGTGCCGAGATCTTTGCTCCGCCACCTCGGGACCGGCTTGGGGGATGGAACCTTGTCCCGCATCAAGCTCGGACCGCGTCGTCAATACCGAACACATTAACCAGCTAAGTTGCCTTCACGCTCCAAGTTTTAAATTGTTAACTTGTGTTCGGTTCGACCAAGCATTATACTTTTTTGGAAAAAAGTTGCTTTTAAAAAATTTCCTTGTCCAAACTTTTTTTGTGACACACAAATTCAAATACCCCATTTATTTGGGGGCTTCCTTAATGAAGCTTTTCCTCTTGCATATGATTATACTTGTACGGCTTCGTTCCTTGTTCGTGTATTATGCCACAATATGCACCATATTGACTTAAGCGATTTGCAAGCTGGGTTGTCTAGCTCCTGTGCTTACCCCTACGTTCCCGATTGTTCGGCTAGGGAGTAAAGGGAGCACCTCTGCGATTGTCACGACCGGGTCCTCCGAGCTCTGACCTCATACTGGGTGAATCCGAAAGCTAGCGCTCTTATTGTTTTGAATCATGGTCGGCACACAACGGAACTCATGAGTACAAAAAATCTATTGCACAAGTCTCATAGTAACAATGAGCACCGAAGAAAGGTATCAGTGGGGGTACTATTTTCTTCGAAGATGCTTCTTACACTTTGTTAGTAATATGGCATAAGTTCCATGAGCACGCTTTGTCTGTTACAGCCTTATGGCCTGATTGCCTGGTTATCGGAAACACCATCGATATTTTCGACAGGTGGAGTACATAACACTTTTCGGTCTTTGACCGAAGAGGGAGAAGCCGACGGTCGGTTAAGACGCGTTTAAAGTTCGGGTGAACAAAGATATGATATTAGTACTTCGGTACATAGAATCATTTTACATAAAATTCTTTTACCCAAGTCACTTGGGGGCTCTTAAATTTATATGAGCCATTTTATAATAAGTGTTCTTCTTCTTAGTCGTTGCAAAATTTTTATTATTATTACTATTTATCACTCCTTTTTTCGACACGAGTGTGTGGTCACAAGCTGGGGAGCCTAATTTCTCTCTCAAAGCCGCTAGAGTTTAGTTTGCTAAACTGGCCTAATGAGAAATACTCCGCCTTCAAGATAGGAGGTTGAAGCCGTAGGCTGACCCGCTTGAAGTCTTGAGATAGGATGTGTCATGTTAAAGCACGACAGAAGCACTTTTTTTAAAGTCCAATTTTCTGATTGGCACCAAACACTTGATCTTGTTCGGACGTCACATTTTTACTGACATTTTTTGGTTTTCCAAGCTTATGGCACTTTTAAACTATTTGTGTGTTTTCAGCACAACTCTCGCAGTGCAATGTCGGACACCTTTATAGATTTGGCAAAAACATTCTCGGACCTCACTATATATGCATTGGTTTCGAATTGTGTCTTCGGTCAATAGTTGGGTTGCCCTCCTGCGCTTGCCTCCTACGTTCCGCTTTGTTTGGCTAGGTGTGCAAAGGGAGAACCACTACAATTGTGCTTCCAGCTCACATGGTTAA
The DNA here is from genome assembly GCF_002162155.2 of Triticum dicoccoides. Taxonomy (NCBI): domain Eukaryota; kingdom Viridiplantae; phylum Streptophyta; class Magnoliopsida; order Poales; family Poaceae; genus Triticum; species Triticum dicoccoides. The sequence goes on from NC_041392.1 coordinate 42,307,241, forward strand.
GCACCTCAGTGGAGAAAGCCGAAAAATGACTGTCACAATAAGCGTAAACTGGTCAGCAATCTGATGACTGTGTTAAATGACGGGCCATTCATAACATTGGCCGAAGTGTTTACGGCTTGACCTCGATTGTCGCTGAACACTACCGGGGGCTAGTAACTGGCCTCCCAAACTAAATCCTCGATATTTTGCTCTTACATTAGAGCTGAGGTTTCATGATCATGCTTAGCATGACAACCCAAAGAAAGGAACCGATAACGGGACTATTTTCTTTGGAAGACATTTCTTATGTTAAACAGTAATATAACATATCTCTCTGTGTACCTTTGTTTATAAAACTGTATGGCCAGATTGCCTTGTTTGTCGTAAATCTTTGCCCTCATAAAGGCTTTATAAAGTAGGACAAACACTCCTCGGCTACTAGCTGAGGAGGTGGAAGCCGATGGTCGGTCAACAAAGTTTTGTACAATGCGGATCCGAGCATTAATGATGTAAAGTACTTGGATACATAGAGTCATTACACATAAATTGTGATTTTACTATGGATATCGATCCTTAATTCGGCCACCCGTGCCTACATTAAGGCTCGGGGGCTACTGGGCTTCGGACTTATTATTTACAAATATTAAAGGGGCACATCGATCCCCTGACCTGGTGTTGCCACCCGACCAGTGTCTCGGGGGCTACTGCATTGCCTGTTCAATGCATAATATTTTAAGTGCAATACAGTTGCCGAGGAGATTTTGATCCTTAGGTTGGTCGGCCGCACCCAACCTGAGTCTCGAGGACTGAGCACGCCACTTTTTGTGTCCGGAAGTATTCTGCTGAGCTAGGACTTGATCCTCAGGCTGATTTTGCAAATCAACCTGAGTCTCATTGGCTACTGGGATCAGCGGTCTTACGTCATCCTTCAGGTGCATCTCAGGTTTTAGACTGATACACACCTTGAGGGCTACTGGCTATATATCTCGGCAGAGAATAAATTCCACCAATAAAAAATATTGACAAAAAATCGGCCCACAGTCGTGGTGGTGCACCACCTCGGAAGCAGTCCGGCATAAAGCTCGGGCACTAGTGGCTGGCTCCATAGAGGGCATTTTCGGCCTTAAGCTCGGCTAAACTCCTTCAACTTTTTTGAACCAAGGTGATATGACACCTTGGATATAGTCCGGCGTTGGAGCTTGGACACAGTCTGGCGTTGGAGCTCGGATATATTTTGGCGTTGGAGCTCGGATACATTTCGGCGTTGGAGCTCGAAAGCAGTCCGACATTGGTGCTCGGCTACAAAAAATACCTCGAATGCAGTCCGGCGTTAGAACTCGGACGCAAGAGGACACTGCCTCCCGGGAACAACTTCAAACCCGAGGTGTGGCATAAAAATAATAAGGCATTGATAAAGGCCGGAAACTTAAAGGGCTCCTCGGATACTCGACGTGTAAACTCGTCGAATGCATTTCGGCAATCCTCAAGATCGAAGATGAGAAGATTTGTTGAACCAGTTTTCAAGACCGACGACCGAAGATGAAAAATAGTTCGGGAGAATCGAGGAGCGTCCCCAACTTGAAGACCCGTTCATGGGGCTACTGACGGTGTCCTGGACTTGGGGGTACTCACCACATCGTCTCCCGATCAGTTGGATTGGGCCGAGGACCCCCGTGGCCGTATACTCATGGGCCAGTTCGGACAGCTGCCGCATACAAGAAAGATTGCACAAGACTTGGCGATCAATACAAGGACTCCTCCCCACCGGCGTATTCGGCTAGGACTCTTGTTATCCTAGGCCTCTGGTGCATTATATAAACCGAGGCCAGGCTAGTCGATAGACAACATACAATCATACCATAGGCTAGCTTCTAGGGTTTAGCCTCTCCGATCTCGTGGTAGATCAACTCTTGTACTACTCGTATTATCAAGATTAATCAAGCAGGATGTAGGGTTTTACCTCCATCAAGAGGGCCCGAACCTGGGTAAAACAACGTGTCCCCTGCCTCCTGTTACCATCCGCCTTAGACGCACAGTTCGGGACCCCCTACCCGAGATCCGCCGGTTTTGACACCGACATCAGGTTCATTACCAGATTGAGTTTCAGCATCAGAAATAGAAATATCATTTGGATTCTCAAGTATTTCAGTAACAGGTTCACTAGAAGCATGCAAAGTCCTATCATTTTTCTTTTTCTTCCTTTTAGAAGGACTAGGTGCATCTATATTATTTCTCTGAGAATCTTGCTCAATTCTCTTAGGGTGGCCTTCAGGATACAAAGGTTCCTGAGTCATTCTACCAGTTCTAGTAGCCACTCTAACAACATTATCATTATCCTTACTATTCAATTCATTGAGCAAATTATTTTGAGCTTTAAGTACTTGTTCTACTTGAGTGGTAACCATAGAAGCATGTTTACTAATAAGTTTAAGTTCACCTTTGACATTAGCCATATAATCACCCAAGTGTTCAAGCATATTTCAATTGTATTTCAATTGTCTACCAAAATAAGCATTAAAGTCTTCTTGCTTAGCCATAAATTTATCAAACTCATCTAAGCATGGGCTAGCAAACTTAGTAAATGGGATTTTGGCTTTATCATATCCATAGAGAGAATTTACCTTTACTACCTGTGTTGGGTTATCAAGACCATGAGTTTCTTCAATAGGTGATGGATCAAGATCATATGTTTCTTCAACACGCGGTAAATTAAGACCGTGTATTTCTTCAACAGGAGGTAAATTCTTAACATCTTCAGCTTTAATACCTTTTTATTTCATAGATTTCTTTGTCTCTTGCATATCTTCAGGACTGAGAAATAGAATACCCCTCTTCTTCGGAGTTGGTTTAGGAATAGGCTCCGGAGGTGTCTAATTATTTTCATTTTTCAACATATTATTCAATAGAATTTCAGCTTCATCCGGTGTTCTTTCCTTGAAAACAGAACCAGCACAAATATCCAGGTAATCTCTGGAAGCATCGGTTAGTCCATTATAAAAGATATCAAGTATTTCATTTTTCTTAAGAGGATGATCAGGCAAAGCATTAAGTAATTGGAGAAGCCTCCCCCAAGCTTGTGGGAGACTCTCTTCTTCAATTTGCACAAAATTATATATATCCCTTAAAGCAGCTTGTTTCTTATGAGCAGGGAAATATTTAGCAGAGAAGTAATAAATCATATCCTGGGGACTACGCACACAACCAGGATCAAGAGAATTAAACCATATCTTAGCATCACCCTTTAATGAGAACAGAAATATTTTAAGGATATAAAAGTAACGAGTTCTCTCATCAGTAGTGAACAGGGTGGCTATATCATTTAATTTAGTAAGATGTGCCACAACAGTTTCAGATTCATAGCCACGAAAAGGATTAGATTCAACCAAAGTAATTATATCAGGATCAACAGAGAATTCATAATCCTTATCGGTAACACAGATAGGTGAAGTAGCAAGAAGGGTCAGGTTTCATCCTAGCATTTAGAGATTGCTTATTCCATTTAGCTAATAACCTCTTAAGTTTGTGTCTATCCTTGCAAGCTAAAATAGCTAAAGAAGCTTCTTTATCAAAAACATATCCCTCAGGAATAACACACAAGTCTTCATCATCAATTTCATCAGTATTATCAGATTCAATATTTTCAATCTCTCTAGCCCTAGCAAGTTGTTCATCAAGAAATTCACCAAGTGGCACAGTAGTATCAAGCATAGAAGTAGTTTCATCATAAGTATCATGTATAGCAGAAGTGGCATCATTAATAACATGCGACATATCAGAACGAATAGCAGAAGCAGTTTTAGGTGTTGCAAGCTTACTCAAAACAGAAGGTGAATCAAGTGCAGAGCTAGATGGCAGTTCCTTACCTCCCCTCGTAGTTGAGGGATAAATCTTGGTTCTTGGATCTTTCAAGTTCTTCATAATGATAAGAAGATATAAATCCCAAGTGACTCAAAGAATAGAGCTATGGTCCCCGGCAACGGCGCCAGAAAATAGTCTTGATAACCCACAAGTATAGGGGATCGCAACAGTTTTCGGGGGTAAAGTATTCAACCCAAATTTATTGATTCGACATAAGGGGAGCCAAAGAATACTCTCAAGTATTAGAAGCTGAGTTGTCAATTCAACCACACCTGAAAACTTAGTATCTGCAGCAAAGTATTTAGTAGCAAAGTAATATGATAGTAGTGGTAACGGTAACAAAAGGTAACAGTAGTAAAAGTAATGTTTTTGGTATTTTGTAGTGATGATAGCAATAACAACGGGAAAGTAAATAAGCGAAGAACAATGTATGGAAAGCTCGTAGGCAATGGATCGGTGATGGAGAATTATGTCGGATGCGGTTCATCATGTAACAGTCATAACGTAGGGTGACACAGAACTAGCTCCAGTTCATTGATATAATGTAGGCATGTATTTCGAACATAGTCATACGTGCTTATGGAAAAGAACTTGCACGCCATCTTTTGTCCTACCCGCCCGTGGCAGCGGAGTCCTTACGAAAACTAAGGGATATTAAGGCCTCCTTTTAATAGAGTACCGGAACAAAGCATTATCACATAGTGAATACATGAACTCCTCAAACTACGGTCATGTGACGCCCGGATAGTTACGCTACAGTAACCCTCCGCTCATGATGCCACGTCACTTCGATTACTATTGTTAATCTTGTGTTAGTTCAGAACCGATCGAAATTCAAATTTGAAACAAAGGCAAACAATAAAAGTTCTGAAACATTAAAACCAAAATGTTCGGTTTGTGGCAAATAATCCTTACTAAATATTTGTGAAGGAACCTAACGTTTATTATGTGTTTGAATGCACTAAAATGATTTACATATTAGCAAACCTGATTATTTAAATGCCTTTACAAATTGATAATATATCAAAACCAAATTATTTGGGTTCTAGACTTTTTGTGACGGTGGACTAAATTGAAATGCTAAAATTAGATGCAAAGTATATATTTTACAGAATCTAAAATAGAAGGAAACCTAAAAGGAAAACAGAAACTTAAATAAAAACAAAAGATGACCCCCTTGCCAACTGGGCCAACAGGCCCAGCTGGCCACCCACGGGGCCCATGTGGCCTGGGAGAAGTCCAGCCCACCTCCCCACTCATCTCCTTCCTGCTACAGGGAGCCAGGGGGGTCGTGGTAGGCATCCCATGGCCATGGCCGCGCCTGGCCACGCGCTGGCCATCCACCGGCCCCCTCGATGGGATAAGACCTCCCCTCGGACGCCCCTCGACCCCGTGGATGAAACCCTAGTTTCCTTTTCCCCTTTCCTTCACGCTGCTTCTCCTTCCCCGCCATGGCCGCCCCTGCCGTCGTCGTTGGTTTGCCGTCCGCGTAGCCACCAGCCGCCCCGCGTCAAGCCGGCATGTCCACGGGCTCCGTCGCCTTCGACTTCTACATGATCACCACTGGATCGAGGGTGAGGAGCCGCGTCCGCGTCGCCTCACGTCGTCGTCTTCGTCTACGGTCGCCAAGCGCCCCCACCGTCGATCTGCACCACCTCGGCCTCTCCCGCATCACGGAGACTTCCGTGAGACCCGCTGTGAGGCTGCCCTTCTTTTCCCGCTCCTTTCCGACGCCGATTCCGTCGTAGGTCGCCTCACCACCAGGTTCGAGCTCTCGGGGAGCTCGTGGTCGCCCCGTCGTTGCATGCGCTCCCGCGCAAGTCCTGCCTACCCTCTGGATGCCTCCCCTCCCCCCTCCCCCCCGCCCGCCCGCGTGCGCGCTGCTACGTGCTACTGCTAGTTGTCGCCGCTCTGCCCGCGCTCGCCCACCGTATGGCTTCGGCCCTGGTCGGCGCCCGACCGCACCAGTCCGCGCTCGCCCCTGCGCGTACTGCGTCGCCGCGCGCGCCGGGCCGCGCTCGCCCGCTTCCCCTCGTGCGCACCCGCCGCGCTCAGGCCGCTCGGCCTCCTCCCGCTGCTGCTTTCTGCTGCGCCGCTGCCTCTGCTTCTGCTGTCGCCGCTGCCGCCAACCGCGCCCAGCGCCCGTCTCCGCCTAGTTCTCCCCGTCCACGCCCGCCTGCTCCCCTCTCCCCTGCCGGCCTGCTCTTCCGCCCCTAGCTACTGCTCCGACCGGCCGCGGCTGGCCATGGCCGCGCGCACAGCCGCGAGGGCCATCAATCCAGGCCCCTCGTGGCCGTCGTTGACTCGGTGGCCCCCTAGTTAATTAGGGATCAGTGGGGGGCCTAATCACCTCTGTTTTGGCTAACCCATTAACTGACACGTGGGGCCTGAACACTATAGCGTTTAGTTTAGATTAAGATTAATCAATTAATAAACTGAGTCACTATCAGCTCGGGCCCGCTTCCTAATTAAACTTAATTAGGTTAATTTAAATAATGTTAGACATTTAGTCTATGACATGTGGGTCCCAGCAGGCTCATTGACTAGTCAACTGGTCAATGTTAACTGCTGACTGGGCAGTCAACTGGACCCCACCAGTTAGCCTCATAGGTGAACTTCTGGGTACACCCTCTGTGTACACGTAGCATTTTACCCATTTTATTTCGAATTTATATAATTCTAGAAATTCATTAAAACTTTGATAAATCATAGAAAATAAACCGTAACTCGAATGAAAAAGTTTTATACATGAAAGTTGCTCAGAACGACAAGACGAATCCAGATACGCAGCCCGTTCGTCCGCCACGCATCCCTAGCATAGAGAACACACAACTTTTCCCCTCCGGTTCATGTGTCCGAAAACGCGAAACACCGGGGATATTTTCCCGGATGTTTCCCCCCTTCACCGGTATCACCTCATACCGCGTTAAGGCACCCCTAGCACCGCATATTGCCATGTTATGCTTCGTGATGCTTTGATTGCTCTGTTATTTATTATGTTCCCCTCCGTTACTTCTTTCCGGTAGACTTCGAGACCACTACCGGCGACCCCAGTTCGACTACGGTGTTGACGACCCCTCTCTCTTGCCAGAGCAACAAGGCAAGCCCCCCCCCCCTTGATCACCAGATATCACTTACTCTCTTTCTACTGCTTGCATTAGAGTAGTGTAGCATGTTACTGCTTTCCGTTAATCCTATTCTGATGCATAGCCTGTCCTTGCTACTACTGTTGTTACCTTTACCTGCAATCCTAATGCTTAGTATAGGATGCTAGTGTTCCATCAGTGGCCCTACACTCTTGTCCGTCTTCCATGCTATACTACTGGGCCGTGATCACTTCGGGAGGTAATCACGGGCATATACTATATACTTTACACTGTTACATTACCTGTGGTACTGTTCGGAGCTGGGGGGCTGAAGGGGCAGGTGGCTCCATCCCGGTAGAGGTGGGCCTGGGTTCCCGACGGCCCCCGACTGTTCCTTTGTGGCGGAGTGACAGGGCAGGTTGAGACCACCTAGGAGAGAGGTGGGCCTGGCCCTGGTCGGCATTCGCGGATACTTAACACGTTTAACAAGATCTTGGTATTTGATCTGAGTTTGGCAACTGGCCTATATGCACTAACCATCTACGCAGGGACAGTTATGGGCACTCGACGTCGTGGTATCAGCCGAAGCCTTCATGACGTCAGCAACTGAGCGGCGCGCGCCGGATTGGAACATAAGCCTACTCTTGTATTAAGGGGGCTAGTTCTGCTTCCGACCGCCCTCGCAACATGCAGGTGTGCAATGGGCGATGGGCCCAGACCCCTGCGCCATAGGATTTAGACCGGCGTGCTGACCTCTCTATTGTGCCTAGGTAGGGCTGCGACGTGTTGATCTTCCGAGGCCGGGCATGACCCAGGAAAGTGTGTCCGGCCGAATGGGATCGAGCGTGTTGTGTTATGTGGTGCACCCCTGCAGGGAAGTTAATCTATTCGAATAGCCGTGATCTTCGGTAACAGGACGACTTAGAGTTGTACCTTGACCTTATGACAACCAGAACCGGATACTTAATAAAACACACCCTTCCAAGTGCCAGATACAACCGGTGGTCGCTCTCTCACAGGGCGACGAGGGGAGGATCATCAGTTAGGATTATGCTATGCGATGTTACTTGTTGAACTTACCTTCTGCTCTCTTCTTCATGCTGCAAGATGGAGGTGGCCAGAAGCGTAGTCTTCGATAGGACTAGCTATCCCCCTCTTATTTCGGCATTCTGCAGTTCAGTCCACATATGATAGCTTTATTCCATTTGATACCAATGCATACATATGTAATGTAGCTCCTTGCTTGCGAGTACTTTGGATGAGTACTCATGGTTGCCTTGTTCCCCCCTTTCCCCCTTTCTATACCCATTTTGCTGCGACCAGATGATGGAGTCCAAGAGCCAGACGACACCGTCGACAACGACTCCTACTACACTAGAGGTGGCTACTACTACGTGCAGGCCGCTGACGACGACCAGGAGTAGATTAGGAGGATCCCAGACAGGAGGCATGCGCCTCTTTCAATCTGTATCCTAGTTTGTGCTAGCCTTCTTAAGGAAAACTTGTTTAACTTATGTCTGTGCTCAGATATTGTTGCTTCCGCTGACTTGTCTATGATCGAGCTCATGTATTCGAGCCTTCGAGGCCCCTGGCTTGTAATATGATGCTTGTATGACTTATTTTTATTTGTACAGTTGTGTTGTAATATCTTCCCGTGAGTCCCTGATCTTGATCATACACGTTTGCGTGTATGATTAGTGTACGATCGAATCGGGGGCGTCACAAGTTGGTATCAGAGCCGACTGCCTATAGGAATCCCCCTTCCACACTCCCTGGCCAAAGTCGAGTCTAGATATTACAAAACTTTTACTAACATGGGTGTGTGCCATACGGGCCCATGTCGCCATTGGGTGGTACTAGGATCTTTTACTCCTCGTCTATACTGTGGGACTCTGATCTCTCTTCTATTCGGGGTAAAAGATTTTGCTAACTCTAACTCTAGGTTCTCGTAACTATTTCTCCCGGAGAGCCCTCATTTCGGAAGATCACCTGCTTCATCAGAAGATTCTGAGGATATCCCTCAATAATTTCCCGAGACCCTTGTGTTCATCGCCTTTATAATCCACTGTCACCGATATATCCTTATGGATATCTGTATGCACTTGTCATTCTCTTGATCATTCCTCGTCGCTCTTGTTGTTACAAGATGCCTCGAAATATTTGCCGTTGTCCCGAGAATCCTTTGAGTTTACTGTCTTGCAGTTTTATTTCGCATGAAAACCCTTATGGGTTTTTCCTCACATTTATCAAGGATCCGTTCTTCTCAATTGTTCATGTGTCTCACATAATTCTTCGGAATACTTTTCGATCTTTCGAAAATCCTCTGCAGCCTGTTACTCTTGAAACTCTTGCCTACTTGCATTATGGTTAATTCCATATGACTAGTAGTTCTCGTTAACATCCCTTGTCTTAGTCATTTTGAGCCTATTGATCCAATGTGTGCATACGCACACAATCATCAGGTTATCCTTTTGTTTAAAGTTATCTTTCTGGCTAGGGCGACATTCCGGACATGAGTTGGTTCTCGGCAATTCAAACCTTTATTGATTGCCCAACTAAGTGTTTTCAACTTATCCATCCTTGATCTGAGCGTCTGCTTCTCATCCGTCATTTAGGAAACCATATTTCTTCTACTTAAGCATCAGACTAATCAGGTGATTCTTGAATCTGATGCCTCTGCATTCTTTATTCCTCTGAGTGACTACCGATACTCACATCAGCTCCGTTGCGGATCGCCCGATCCATTGTTGGGTTGATATCCGACAGTGTCCTTCATATTCAATAACCTTGTGAGCCTCTCCTCAGATATGTAATGCTTTTGGTGAATTGTATCCTCTGTTTTTCTCAACCATGCTCTGTTTTCGAGCTGGTGGTATTTACGATTGAAGCTTGTGGTATATGATTCCACGATACCCTGATGGGTTGAACCTATGCCTTTCTTAATCTGTGTGAACCCGAAAGTTTTCACGGGTCATACTCCTCTGGTAATTCACCAGGTAGTTTTTGACACTGAAATCATTTTTATCTATAGCAGTGAATGAAAGGTTATGCATTGAAGAAGTGGTAGTCGACCTTGAACTTTGTGTTCATGCCCATGGACACGATGTGGATCTTATCATTAAAGCTTCTCTTAAATTAATTATTCCATTGGTATCTGTTCTTATATCTGGGATCCGGCCTTTTGCGATCATGGTTCCGACCATGTTCTCCTTTCAATTCCATTTCTCCGACAAGTTGAAGTACTTGTCTTGTGCAGATCATTACACCTGTCCAACCTTTACTTTGATCTACCGTCGAGTATTACACTATGGTATCTCGAGAATATCACGAAACTACATAACTTATTATGAGTTCTTCGTCAATTATTATTCTCGCCGATTCCAGTGCCCGCCGGGTTATGAGTTAATAGTCACTCGAGAACACCGATAAGTGAATTGATTCAACACTCCAATTCAATAACTCTAAGTAATTTTCGTGGCTTATGAGTTTAATAATCTTTCTAGTCATTCCTAGCCTGATTGGCTATATCATTATCGTGCTAAAATTTTAACTGTGCCACCCGTTCCTTATTACCGGAGCACATATTTTGACAATAAGCTAAGCTTACGTCGATTTCCTCGTCTTATCGTTTCACCTCAAATCACAAACTAGATTCTGAGTTCGTGTCGTACCCATGGTTCCAATAACCCTTCACTTCATCATTCCTTTGACCTGATGTTTGTCGCTGATTGATTACATCTTCATGAAATCTCTCGACAAATGTGTCGTGATCATTATCAACCTTATGAGCTCTTCTAGGATATCAGTCGAATTCATGAAGACAAATACCACCCTTGCTCTCGATGATTTATATTATTATTGGCCACTTTATTGCCTTCCCTCCAACACAAGCTTGTTCGTGTTTTGTGTTATACCTTGAGTTCCTTGCTATCCAGCATTTGATCTTTTTCCCTTGGAATTTAACCACCTCTTGAGAATTCTTGATACAAGTATTACTTCTCACCATCACCTTTCCTTCTTGGTCCCCGCGTTGTTTCCAACCAAAAAACCGACAATTGAACTATGAAGTGTTAATTCAAAACTTCTAGCAACTCTATTTCTTCCAAGTGAATGGTCGATATTTCCATTCTAAGTCTTTTGGTTATTGAATCACCATTCCAACATTGATCATGCTACTTGGGCCATATTGCCAGGTGCATTTTCGTTCAATGTTTAATTAAGGATGTTCTCCTTGAACATACTTCAGTATATACTTTTGCTTGTCTTATACCATCACCTTGATCACTTAATTGTGAAAATCCATGTTTATGGAAATCTCAACGAATTGTTGTTGAGCCTGTTGGCAACATCCTCATCTCTTGCTTGTTGAAATTGGATGACTTATTCTATAAGTTGTTTCTGATGGATCCTTTGTGTATCCAAAGTCTGACCTTTATCTGATGACCTTATCAATGCTATCCCGAAGCATGTCTGTGGTACTCCAATTTTCAACAAAGAACATTTGAAGCCCAATGCTAAATGTTCTTGCTCAATTATCCAAACACCATTGTATGGGTAATGTCATGAAATTTCTCTCACCTTACCTAAAGAGTTTTCTACATTATATCCTGTCATGGATATCATGCTCTGCTTGTCCTTGGGAAGGATATACCCTTGAAATATGTGTTTAAACAAATTTTCCTTTCCATTGTTCTGTTTAATCTGATGATCATATTTTCCTTTTCCTTGGTTGGTTTAACGTTTCTTGTGATCTATATGATCTAAGCAGTAATATTCTCCTGCTTATGTAAACACCTCGGTGTACAATTCTGTCAGCAAGACCCTGTTTCTATTGTTGATGACATTTCGGTAACCACCGATGGATGAGAACTTTGCCTATTGGTCCGCCTCGTTTAACGAGCATGAAAAATGGTTCTCTTTGTCCCTCGCCCTTGGTACCGACGTTCTTGCCAACATAGCTGGCAGGCTACCCTCTGATATGCCTTGCTATCGTGATCGTACAAGATGTCAGCCCCCTTTCTACTTTTCACCCACATGGTGGGCCCATAACTCACAGTTCCACAGGATCGAAACCTGACTCTCCTGTACACCCTGTTGTCAAAGTTACTCCTGGTGCTTGACTTTGTATGTAATTCACGGACGACCTGCATGTTGATCTATTCTGGTATAAGACGCAATACTTATTCCCGATTGCTTCGAGCCCCTTTCACACCCTGTTTCAGGCATCGAACGGTTGCCTACTCGCTCGAAACTTCCCATGAAACCTCAATACTTTGCTCTCGATATTTTCTTAAGTATCAATTCGAGAGTTACTTTCCGCCACCTTCCCCGATGTTATCGACCAGATAGTCGACCTTGTAGAGGTTCGTTCTCCCGAAATACCCCCTTACTCTTTCGTAAGTACGATGGAACCCCCAAAGGAAGGATGTCGACTTCATCTTGATGACCAGAAGCAGAAAAATGAAGACATCAATATAATGGATCGACCACTTCGAGAAGAGCAACCAAGACCGAGAAGATTCGTTAGGATTTCGTAACCAGACCTTTTCCCCTTATTCCACCTCTTAAACCTCGGGACAAGATTTCTTGTAGTGGAGGAGAATTGTGACACCCGGAAAGTTACGCTAGAGTAACCCTCCGCTAATGATGCCACGTCACCTCGATTACTATTGTTAATCTCATGTTAGTTTAGAATCGATCGAAATTCAAATTTGAAACAAAGGCAAACAATAAAAGTTTTGAAACATTAAAACCAAAATGTTCGGTTTGTGGCAAATAATGCTTACTAAATATTTGTGAAGCAACCACACTTTCATTATGTGTTTGAATGCACTAAAATGATTTAAATATTAGCAAACCTGATTATTTAAATGCCTTTACAAATTGATAAAATATCAAAACCAAATTATTTGGGGTCTAGACTTTTTGTGGCGGTGGACTAAATTGAAATGCTAAAATTAGATGCAAAGTATATATTTTACAGAATCTAAAATAGAAGGAAAACTAAAAGGAAAACAGAAACTTAAATAAAAACAAAAGAAGACCCCCTGGCCAACTGGGCCAACAGGCCCAGCTGGCCACCCACGAGGCCCATGTGGCCTGGGAGAAGTCCAGACCACCTCCCCACTCATCTCCTTCCTGCTATAGGGAGGCATGGGGGTCGTGGCAGGCATCCCATGGCCATGGCCGCGCCTGGCCACGCGCTGGCCATCCACCGGCCCCCTCGATGGGATAAGACCTCCCCCTCGGACGCCCCTTGACCCCGTGGATGAAACCCTAGTTTCCTTTTCCCCTTTCCCTCACGCTGCTTCTCCTTCCCCGCCATGGCCGCCCCTGCCATCGTCATTGGTTTGTCGTCCGCGTAGCCACCAGCCGCCCCGCGTCAAGCCGGCATGTCCACGGGCTCCATCGCCTTCGACTTCTTCATCATCACCACTGGATCGAGGGTGAGGAGCCGCGTCGGCGTCGCCTCACGTCGTCGTCTTCGTCTACGATTGCCAAGCGCCCCCACCATCGATCTGCACCACCTCGGCCTCTCCCGCATCACGGAGACTTCCGTGAGACCCGCTGTCAGGGCCGGTCCTGTGTTTCGGGAGGCCCTAGGCGAATTCGATGCCATGTGCCCCTATGTTCTAAGATCATATATATGTATGCGCGTGCGTGGTACATAAACTTAAACATAATAATTGTTGGACAAGGCCATATTACGATAGAAATACTAAAAAGATAGAAAATTGAAAGTAACATGATAAGAACCAAATTCAACTGACTCCATCGACAACAATAATACTTAAGTACCCTTCAGTTGTTGAATCTTCAGATCCCTTTCTATCTTTTTTCTCCTTGTTTGAACAACTGACAAATGCTTCTTAGGCAACATGGCGGGCTAATGTCCTAATATTATGAAGAAAAAATTATTCAAGGAATTAGAAATTTATACATCGGATGATTTGAATGATTGGAACCCTAGACATGTGCATAGAATGACAAAAAAAGGATGGTTGAATACATACTATGAAAGATTGAATTCGAAAATTATACATTAAAATTTGGAACTTCATGTACACTGAAATTAGAGGATGGATCATGGATGAATAGTTGAATACGTTCTAAAAAATAAAAGAAATTACTGAAATTGGGGTTTGCAGGGATGGATCAGGAACATGGTACAGAGAGTTATGCATACGTATACGTACTGCTGTGGGCTGCGCTCACTTCTCACATACATATGTATACGTACTGCTGCGGGCTGCGGCTGCTGGATTGCCGCACAGCGGGCGACGCGCACAGCGGTGACCGAGGCGACCACAGCGACGAGTGGACGAACAGACGAGCGAGGCGTCCGCGAGATCTTCGATTGATTTGTTTCACAATCGAAACGAGCGGCCCTGCCGTGCGGCGTGCATGACGCTTCGCTAATCCCTACCTGCTATCTGATGGGCCTACCTCATCTCGTTTTTCTTCTCTCATAAATTTTTTTCTCACCTATTTTTGCTTGGCTATATTATATATGTGCACTACATCATGGGCCCCTCCCTGGGCTGAGCCCTGGGCCGTTGCCCCCTGCCCATGCCCCAGGGCCGGCCCTGCCCGCTGTGAGGCTGCCTTCTTTTCCCGCTCCTTTCCCATGCCGATTCCGTCGTCGGTCGCCTCACCACCAGGTTCGAGCTCTCGGGGAGCTCGTGGTCGCCCCGTCGTTGCATGCGCTCCCGCGCAAGTCCTGCCTACCCTCTGGATGCCTCCCCTTCCCCCTCCCCCCGCCCCCCTCGCGTGCGCGCTGCTACGTGCTACTGCTAGTTGTCGCCGCTCTGCCTGCGCTCGCTCACCGTATGGCTTCGGCCCCGGCCAGCGCCTGACCGCACCAGTCCGCGCTCGCCCCTGCGCGTACTGCGTCGCCGTGCACGCCGGGCCGCGCTCGCCCGCTTGCCCTCGTGCGCGCCCGCCGCGCTCAGGCCGCTCGGCCTCCTCCCATTGCTGCTTTCTGCTGCGCCGCTGCCTCTGCTTTTGCTGTCACAGCTGCCGCCAACCGCGCCCCACGCCCGTCTCCACCTAGTGCTCCCCGGCCATGCCCGCCTGCTCCCCTCTCCCCTGCCGGCCTGCTCTTCCGTCCCTAGCTACTGCTCCGACTGGCCGTGGCAGGCAATGGCCACGCGCACAGCCGCGAAGGCCATCGATCCATGCCCCTCGTAGTCGTCGTTGACTCGGTGCCCCCTAGTTAATTGAGGATAAGTGGGGGGGCCTGATCCCTATTTTAAGTGAAAAGTAAAGAACGAGAGAGTTTGAATGAAAGATAATCCATCAGTATTTATTGATGATAGAAGTGGGGTATTTATACCCAGGCGGAAGTACACATGATGCTTGGCGGTCAATAAACACATGGTTACTTGAGAGCCAAGGAATTACATAGTTACCTTGAGAGCCAAGGAAGTACATGGTTGCTTGAGAACCAAGCAACCTATCTAACAATTAACTTAATCCTAATTAGCTTAATCAATAAGCAACTATTCTATTCTTAACACTCCCCCTTGTACAACGCCTCTTCTTTGGTACATCCATCATCTTGACAAATTCTTTGAATAATCTTGAATGTCTCCTCCAAAAATCCTGTGGGAAAAATATGAGGAGAATAGTGCAGATATGTTGCTGAAACTCCTTTAAACCTAGTGGGAAAAATAACAAGGATAAAATGATGCAACATATAATGATTATTTTCTCTTGATAACTCATATGAGAAAAACCTTTGAAGAACGAGAAAAATCATCGATGAGTTTATAGAACAATTAATATGTCTTGAGTACTTTCTTTAAAAACCTCGATAGGGAAAATAGAAAGTATGACGTATGATCTTTGATAAGATATTGCCTCATTAAAAACCATTATGAGAAACTTTGATAGAAAACTCATAAGGGAAAAGTGTGCGATATGATATGCCATTGAAAACTCCTTTAAAACCCAGTGGGAAAATATAAGGAGAAAGTGTATGACATATATGGGCACTTGTGTTTATATTGTCTCATTAAAAACCTTTATGAGAAACCATTAGGGAAACCTCATGAAGGGAAAAAGAGTACAATATGTACAATCTTAGGATTGTTGATAGGTTATAGGTTTGGGAAATTACCCCCCTTGAACTTTGCAAACCTGGAGAATGTGTAATATAAATTCCATTGATATGATCATGACATTATGAATAACCTATAGGATTTTCAACGTATGTTGTTTGCATATTGTTTCCTCACTTTCGATAATTCGTGAGGATAAGTAATTTTTGAGCAATGTACTTTATGACATTGATCTTCATATAACCTGTAGTTTTTGAGTAACACAAGTGGTAGCGTCTTGATAAATCAAATTATGTAATTCTGATGAATCTCAACCACATGACTTTTAGTGTGGTTAATCATTCTGCTAAGCCAGACATATTTTGCAATGATTTTAGATAAAGCAATTACATCAGAATGATAACTAGAAATAGCCATTAAAGCCCATTTAGATGACTTCCATACGAAGGCTATTCCAGCAAATTCAGTCATTGATATGGCATTATTGGGATCAAAGAAAGAGCCAATATAATTATATCGTATCATGGCCATATCTTGTATTTCCTGATGGAAATATCCAAGATTTATTGTGAGCTTGAGATATAAGCTGATATTTCTTATATCGACCATATACCTTTTGTTGGGGGTTGCACTCCGAACATAGATAGCAAATATAGTGTCAGGCCTGACATAGTTTGCAATTATATGAGTGCTTTGACATTAGTGAGATATAGAACTTCAGGTCATGATATCACTTCATTAACATGCCTAGGTATGAATGGATGTGTACCCTATCGGGAGTAGTATGACCATATTACATGTCTTTTATTGATATGATATATCCAAATTGAACTTCTCGCATATGTTTTGGATATATGTAGACTGATATAAGTATTCTTGAGAGATTGCTCAAGTTGTAAGCTTAAGCTAAATTTGGCTGAATCCAAATTTTCCGTCTTAAGATGATTTTATGTATTTTTAGGTCCTTTCGAGATATTGATGATGAAATCATCGATATACACTGAGGTGATGTAAGGAATAAAACTTCTGATTTCTTTATTAAAACACATAAACAATCATGATTATTCAAGCAATCCTTTTGAAGAAGGAACTCATTTAGTCGGTAGTACCATATGATTTTCAACTATTTCAAGTCATAGAGTGACTTATGAAGTTTTACACAAAACTTGTTGCGATTTGCTTTTGGATTTGGAAGTATAAGCCCTTCAGGGACTTCAATAGAGACTTCCGAAATAAGTGACTCATATGAGTATGTAGCCACTTCATCCATCAACTGCATGGATATTATTATTATTTTTATTGCCAATGATATTTAGTATCGAAACATAATTCCACTTATACTAAGAGGGTATGTTATATCGTAATCGATGTCGAGTCTCTACGTGAACCCTTTTGCTACAAGCCTCGCTTTCTCACCACCTCGTTGACTCTGTCAATGAATGAGAAGTATTTAGTATTCCATATGGAAGATACTTATGAGGAGTAGGTATTACTGCAGTAAATACCACTCATTTGTTGAGCGAGTGCTATTCTTCATTACTTGCTTCCTTTCATGTGAAGCAATATGAGTGCAAGAGGCACTCTACCATGGATTTTGGTTCTGGGCCCAAAAAGGTTTTAGCAATTTGAGAAGAAATATATGTCGACAAATGTAGTCTTTAGTTTATATGATTCTGATGGAATCATTGAAGTTTATGGATAAAATATTTATTCCTTTTTAACTCCTTGTGATTTCCTACAACAAATGGAGTCAAGGTGTTTCGATTTCCCGACACCAAAAAATTTGTGCACATTTATGCCAGGCTTTGGATTATGAGCATCCAGTGAGGTGTCTTTCAACTTGATGTTGAATTACATTTACTGGTTGACGATTTGATTTCCTCTGTTTCCGGGGAAGCATATGATAAGTTATATCTCGTCTTGTCAGATTTTCTCCCCCTCTTGCTCTCATTTGGGGAGAAGAGTGGTTTATCAGGTACCTCCACTCTTTCTAACACTTTACTGCAAGAATATAGAATTTAGTAACACCTTGTTATCAGTAAATGTATGTAGCAAATTTGCAATTTGTTGCAAATATATGATTCTCTAAACTTCTAATTCAGATTCTTTGAGTACGTGGATATAAGGATTGAATGTCAATAACATTTCTAATTTATTTCTCGGCATTCTTTGTGGTACTTATCTACCCCTAATGCCAGAAAATATCCTTATTGCTGATGCAATCAGCATACGGGCTATGAATAATTTTGATTGACGGATAAATTGTTATTCCTCACATAAATCCCTAATTTTCTGTGAGTGCCATTGATGTACTCTGGAGTGGTGATATCGGTATGTAACCGAATTATCGCAGATGGGAAATACTTAGTTGATTTCCACGTAGTTACTACAAGGGGAAAGTAGTATGATATGCAGTTGGTATGATTTAGATCATACTTACAATGTGTAAGGCCATATGTGTCCAGCAAGAGGCTGGTAAATTTACAATTCTTTAAAAATAGTCATGTAATTCATTTGACTATCTTTGATAAGAAATTTAGTTTAACCATTATGGGTATTTACATAGGGTACTAAATGCAATCATAAAATTCTCATGAAATGAGCTCAACGACATTGTCCATTCGAATGGGTTTATCCTTCGTTCAGGAGAATTTGCTCCTACTTTGATAAGTTAAGCAATTTATTGGGTATGATCATGCATGGCTGTGTGTGATAAGAGACACACTTAAAAACATTTTATGAATGTATATATGAGTACCATGAAGTATCTAAATTACCCCAGATAATGGTTAAGCAATCCAGACATATCTTTTGAATTGTTCAAGGAAAAATAAGTGTCCTGCTTAGAACTTTAAGGTGAGAGTACCTTAAAACTTATTTCCTCTATGGCACATGCGGTGCACATAAAATCTGATGATTTGTGGGAATTTGTAACTTGATGAGTTGTGACCAATAGGATTGTCAATAATTGTCTAATCTTCCCCAAACCAAGATGGATAAGGTTATTAAGCAAAATATTCATTTATTAAGATGTAGAAAATTATTGTGTACGCAACAATATTGAGTATGAATTGAACCATACATTCAAATTTATCAAATATCATGTCCGAAAAATAGGATATCGGACATCACACTACATTTAGTAGCACATGTACATGCTAAAGATATTTTGGGAATAACTAGGAGATTACATGAGGTCTCCAACATTACTAAAAATTTAATTACGCAAACATATCATCGATGCAAAGGAATTCACCTTCCTTCTAATCCACTAGATTTTTGGTTCTCCTTCAGATGAAGATCTGAGAACAATCATTTACCAGAATATTTTCTGGTTGTACGTTTGCAAATTTTCGAATTATCCCAATGAACTTATTTGCCTTTTCAATAATTATGTGGTGTGGTTTGACCATGTGTTTGAGGGTTTGGTAATCACAGGGACAATATTTATATAACCACACATTTGACAAACTTGAGAGTTGTCTTTTGATCATTTGATAACGACCAATTCCTATTAAGAGATAATTCTATCTTTGGTTGTCTATTAGCCTCCACTTTACTTCGAAATCCTCATGGTTCTATTTTCTGACCACTAACTTGCATAGTATTCTTGGTACTAGTAAGAATTTCAAATAATGGTATAGCACCCGTTGGGTGAATCTGATGATTTTAAGAAATTCCATATTTCTTCATCATAAAAATGGTAGTACCATCTTAAGAGGATGTAAAGTGCATTAACGACTTTTCAAGTGGATCTGTATATAGGAAAATATTTGATCATGATATCT
The DNA here is from genome assembly GCF_002162155.2 of Triticum dicoccoides. NCBI lineage: Eukaryota > Viridiplantae > Streptophyta > Magnoliopsida > Poales > Poaceae > Triticum > Triticum dicoccoides. The sequence goes on from NC_041392.1 coordinate 42,327,014, forward strand.
CAACTTGAAGTTGATTATGTGATAAAATTGTGAGCTGCGATAGACTTGAGGTCTTGAAAAGCGAATGGGTAATCATTCGCGATGTGCTCAAGGCATCATGTTTATATTAAGGGAGATATTTAGCGTGAATAAAAATTCATCAATTATGTACTTTAGTTTGAGAACTAAGTGAAAGTTGGGACACATAAAGTGCATATGAGCGTTGCAACTTTAGAGTCACCGCCAAAAACATAGACGTTGCATGTTGGACATTGGTTAGTCGCTGTGAAAGTATAACCACAATATGATGTGGACACTGCAAAAGTGTTGAGACACTCGATCGTTGCCATAATTATGGGATCCATCTTGATGGATGGACAACACTATAATTATAGATAGTGACATAGGCTTCACTGCCATGTATTTTACCAATGTAATAGAAGTCAATCATAATTATATGCAAATATTTATATAGTTTCCTATGACATATTCAAGCAAAATGAGGCTTAAATAGTTGATATTAGCACACAATACCATTTCGGCGTATAGCGAGTGTACAAGAACAATATTTATTATGAGAGTAAATCATTTTAGTAAACAACAACAACTGCTTTGAGGAGAAAATTTTATAAATATAGCTGATGCTATCGGGTTCTTATGTGTATACCACAAATTATATAGATAACACTTTGAAGATAATCACCGAATGCGGTGTAGATCTCGTAGTAATAGAAAACATAGTCTGACTTTTGTCAGTAGATGTTCATATCTCTATTACCTTATGTTATGCTATATTTAAGAAAATCACTTTGAAGGTAATCATCTGCCAAAATGGCATGATGTAGACCTTGAAGTAATAATGGATAGTCTGCAAAATTCACAGTAGATGCCAGTATTACCTTATGATATCTTGAGGTAGTCACATCTAATATTAATATTTGGAAGAGCACTTTGAAGGTAGTCATCTTATCAAATGACAAGGCGTAGACCTCACATTAATGATGGATAAGATGCTACATAGAATGCTTGAGGCAGACGTATTGAACATGTTGATTTTTTTAAGATAGAATTATCATTTTACAATCTGTAAATGCAATAGGGAAAGCGAGTCTCCTATCCAAACTTGCAAAAAAAGTTGATCGTCAAAATCTACAACTTAAAGTACGTACACGTACTAAATTGAAGAAGAAAAGTAAGCCTGATGGAATATTTTGCAAGTGCTATGTACAGAACATAGTTTCAAATTGTTGGAGAACTAAACCGTAGGTTTAGTGAATCCTAGTAACCCACATCCTGTACGCTGAAACTGCAGGGACATGTATTGGATATACAGAAATACAAGGCTAATTGGAACAATGCCAATGAGATAAAGATTTCCGCACTCATCGATCTGTCTATCCTGTGTGGTTCCAACTCGGGAGTTCTGCCTGTAACCACCGCTGCTAGGGATTTGCCCTGCCGGCCATACCGGAGGATTGGGATCTCTACTGCCACCTCGTCTCGGGCCGTGGCCTCGATGGAACTGCGCCGGAAGGCGCCGCGTTCCGGCCGGTTGGTGCATGGACCGTGCCATGCAGCCGAATGGATCCGTCGCTCCAAGCACCAGTTGTTGGGCGCGCCTGAGGACGCGCCACCGGGAGCCGCGATGGGAACGCATATGCAGCGGGCTACGTCAGCCGTTTCTCCCCAGTCAAGGCCAAGTGGTGTCACGCCGTTGGGCGTCGTACGCCATGGAGTGCTGCGCTGGTAGGAGCAGCGACAGTGTCGAGGGGTGTCATGCGCTCCGCGCTGGAAGTCGCCTTGCCTTGGGCTGAAGTCGCTTCTGCCGGTGCTTCAAACGATTGATTGCTTCTACGTGTGATTTGCGTGAGTACGTACATACAACCATACAGGGAAAAGCAATCCATTGTTAGATTATTGGTTCATCACAAGAATATTTAATCAAATAGGCAAAGATTAGTAATCTCTGTTTTTTTAAGGGTCCCGATAACTGCCACACGTGTGGTGTATTGGGTAGTTGTGCCACACGTCTCGTGTGGCATGGACAGCAACCAGCCCACACACCTACGTGTGGGCAAAACAACTAATGCCCACACACATCTTTTTTTCCCTCCTGAACCCTCTCACACGCGTGCATGTGGGCGAAGTTGATAACGCCCACACGCCCGTATGTCAGGCCTCGTACCCTTCTGGTCCCGCACGCGACGCGTGACGCCCACCACACGCCCGCAGTTGCCATGGTCCAGACCCTTGTCCATGTTCGTTTATCTGCAGTTGCCATGTCCCTGAACTACGGTTGCCATGTCGGACAACTGCAGTTGCCATGGTTGCTCAACTGCAGTTGCCATGTATGGTCTGATCTAATGTAGTTGCCATGATTTCATAACTTTAGGAGTTGCCACATACTAACACTAGGCAGTTGAGAGAGTTGCCATGTGCTCACAAGCATGCTAGGGCAGTTGCCATGTAAAAAGGAAGAGTTGTCATCTGCTTACGTGCACGTTAGGGCAGTTGCCATGTACGTGCACGTTGGGGCAGTTGCCATGTACCATGCAAAAACACATGGCAACTCATTAAAATACAGTTGACATATGCTTACGTGCACACTAGGCAGTTGCCGTGTACCCTGCAAAAACACATGGCAACTCGGGTAAAAAAAGAGAGTTGCCACCTGCTTATAAAGCACACTAGAGGCAGTTGCCATGTGCGCTGCAAAAACACATGGCAACTAGCAGCTTACGTGTGGGAGAGGAGACGGGTGTGTGGGCGAGATGGCAAATACCCACACACCAGCCCTTGTGCGTGACTGAAAATTGGTGTGTGGGTGAGCTGCTAAACGCCCACACACCGGCCCCTCCATGTTGTAAAACGGATGTGTGGATGAACTATGTCACACACCACACACACGCCTTGTCCTACGTGGCACAAAAAATCAGCCAGATTGTGTCAAGATTCGTGCATATAGTACTGGACGGTGATGAATGCGTGTGGTCGAGACGGTCAACACCCACACGTATGGGCGTTAACGTTTCCGTTTTTAATTGAGGCCAGAATTACACGCTCTGTTCTTCTTTGATCTTTAGTTGACAATGTCGTTGACGAATTGCCTCTATTTCTGGCGCCGTTCAAAGAAATCATCGGAGTTTTCCGCCATAAGAGGAGTGTTTCTAATTTTTTGTTGATTCCTCTTGCATCTTCTCCTTCTCTATTCTTCCAGCAAAAAGACTTGTTATGGCAGAAATTAAATCGGAAAAGAACCATGCCGTCGGACTCCGATTTATCTTTTCTCGAGGCCAGCGTTATGTCCAGTGGTCGATGTTGAAGACTGCCGGAGACCCGGAGTTGCATCTGTTATGGTCGAGGACAGTGCCGTTCATCGTTTGTTAGGCTGATCCCCTTTTCTCTGTGACCAATTCGCTTGAGCGGAGAGCAAAGTGCATGATAACATGTTTTAAGTGAAAATTAAAGAACGAGAGAGTTTGAATGAAAGATCATCCATCAGTCTTTATTGATGATAGAAGTGGGGTATTTATACCCAGGCGGAAGTACACATGATGCTTGGCGGTCAAGTAAACACATGGTTACTTGAGAGCCAAGGAATTACATAGTTGCCTTGAGAGCCAAGGAAGTACATGGTTGCTTGAGAACCAAGCAACCTATCTAACAATTAACTTAATCCTAATTAGCTTAATCAATAAGCAACTATTCTATTCTTAACAATCCCCTCTATTTTGGCTAACCCATTGTAGCGACCAGACATCAAACGGTCTGATCTCTGTGCTCCGGTGTCATCCCTGGATCAGTAGTGGTGACACCACACAGTACTCGAAGGATTTATAACAGAGTAGCAATCACACACTTATTACATCGAGTGTCTCAAAAGAGAACTTATTACAATAAGCATGACTTAAGGCCATCTAATAATGATAACAGCGGAAGGCTTGGAAGATAAGCGAGTCCATCAACTCCAACGGCATCACTGAGTATAGAACCACGACCTAAAAACTCCTTAGTCGTCGTCTGAAAAGTCTGCAACATTAACGTTGCAGCCCGAAACGGGTCAGCACATGGAATATGCTGGCAAGGTAACACATAGAGAGTAATGGAATGAAACAGCTATACTATATGCATATTTGGCTGGTGGACAGCTCTATGGTTATAGTTTTGCGTAAAACCAATTTTCCCTACTACAAAGGAATAAATTTATTTACTATCATGGTAGTTGTTAAACATTGAGAATGGTTGACAGCATCCTCAATCCCAATTATGCATCATCATTAAACAAAACCCAACAAAATTAATTTATAGAGTAACATGTTGAGATTCACATGATAATCCAAGTACTAGATACTCAAAAAATCCATAACCGGGGACACGGCTAATCATGATTAGTTTATTACACTCTGCAGAGGTTTTGCGCACTTTTCCCCACAAGACTCAATCGCCTCCGTTTGATTTCTCACACTACATGATGTTTGAGAAGACGGATGACCGAGACATAGTCTTTCAAAAGCGCTAGCACCTTACGATGGATAGACCATTACACCTACTTTCCCCTACATCTGCTAGTCTACCCTGTAAGAGTTCGCACGACTTAATCAACTACGCCAGAGCCCATAATGGCTTGTGGCTGCACACGGAAATTTCTAGTATGAATAATCTCATGATCCCTGTGAGTCTGGGTGGCGGTCCAAAAAGAAACAGGCAATCCTGGAATACCCAGGTACCTCAATCCACCCAGATGTGTATTTAAGTTGCCACCTTAGATAAACCAATAATTAACAAACTCACATCTGTCATGGATATCACTCACCCAATCCACGTCTACTAGCATAGCATGGCATAATGGCAAACGTAGAAGTAACTCCCAAAGGTTTGATAATAAAACAGGTAATAGGTACTACCTCAACTACTTCCCATCCCACAATTTAATTAGATCCTAATCATGCAATGTGTGAGGATTGATCTAATGCAATAAAACTGGGTAGTAGGAAAGGTATGATCAAAGTGTTACTTGCCTTGCTGATGATCCGCGAAACCTAGAGATTCGAAGTAACAGGCGGCGCACTCCGGGTATTCTATCACAGACAAACAAACAAGCATACAATAAGCACTCATCTAATGCACAGGTAAAACTCAAATAAGAGATCTAACCAGAAAGTTCAACTTAAGAACTCCGGTTGGCAAAAAGAATCAAATCAAACGAAGCAACGAAAGTCAAACGGCGAAAGAAACAACTTCATTCTACTAATCTGGATCTAGGGCAATTTTACAGTAGCAAAAACTTGTTTAAGTTGGTTAAACGGATAGAGGGTTTCGAGTCGAAACTCCAGGCGCTTGAATCGCCTGATTCCGATAAACGAGCGAAAAGTTATACTAAAACGAAAATCGGATCAGAAATCACGATAAGAAAAATCGCGGATTTAATCCGAGAAAAAGAAAAACGAGGAACGTTCGCTAGAACGAACGAACAGACGAACGCTCGCTAAATAAATAAATCGGAAAAACCAATCTATTTAAAAAAACCCAAACTAAAAAAAACCGATGAAAAATTGACGGAAAAACAGAACGGTTTTTCAGAAGAAAAAAATGGCGGCACGGATTTTGAGCCGGACCTCGGGCGGCGGGTCGGCAGCGACGGGCAGCGCGAGCGGGCGGCGGCTCGGGCGAGGCTGGGGCGGCTCGGGGCTAGGGTTTCGGCCCGGGGGTGGGCCGACTTATAAAGACTAGTCGGGCTGGAGTCCCGGTCGGATACGGCCCGTAGGTCGGTGCAATTTTTTTTAATAATTACGCGCAGAAGAAAAATAAAAAGAAATACTAAACGGACTCCAAAAATCCTGAAATAAATTTTCCCGGGCTTGTAAAATCGAGCCGCACAAGGTGAACATTTATTTGGGGCCTAAATGCAATTTTGAAAAACGCGCATTTTTCCTAAATTCAAATAAATTAACGAAAAACTCCGAAATAAAATCTTATTTGATTTTATTATTAAATACTCAATATTTATTTATTTTGGGAAATTCATTTTATTCCCTCTCTCATATTTTTGTAATAGAAATAATTGATGATAAAATAATTAAAATCAAATGATCCTATTCTCAAAATTTGAGAAAACTCAAATATGAAAATAACGAAATCCCCAACTCTCTCCGTGGGTCCTTGAGTTGCGTAGAATTTCTAGGATCAAACCAAAAGCAAATAATATATGATATGCATTGATGATCTAATGTATAACATTCCAAATTGAAAATTTGGGATGTTACAAACCTAGCCCCCTTAAGATGAATCTCGCCCTCGTGATTCGGGTTGGCTAGAAAATAGGTGAGGGTGGTCCTTTAGCAAATCTTCCTCTCGCTCCCAGGTGGCTTCATCCTCCATGTGGTTGCTCCACTGAACTTTGCAAAACTTGATAACCTTGCTGCGAGTGACTCGGCTGGCAAACTCGAGAATCTTAATTGGTTTCTCCTCATAGGTCAAATCGTTATCCAACTGAATTGCTTCCAATGGCACTGTGTCTCTCAAGGGTATGTCAGCCATCTCCGCGTGGCACTTCTTCAACTGAGAAACGTGGAACACATCATGAACTCCTGACAATCCTTCGGGCAATTCCAACTTGTAGGCCACTTCTCCCATACATTCCAATACTCGGTATGGTCCTACAAATCGTGGCGCTAACTTTCCCTTAACACCAAAACGCTTTGTTCCCCGAAGTGGAGATACTCGAAGATAAGCTCTATCTCCAACTTCGTAAATTGTCTCCTTGCGTTTAGAATCTGCGTAGCTCTTCTTCCTGGACTGAGCTACCTTGAGCCAATCGCGAATCAGTTTCACCTTCTGTTCAGACTCTCTAATCAAATCAGGCCCAAACAACTGGCGGTCTCCAACTTCGTCCCATGACAACGGTGTCCTGCACCTCCTTCCGTACAAAGCTTCGAAAGGGGCCATCTTTAAACTGGTTTGGTAACTGTTGTTGTAAGAGAACTCTGCATATGGCAAACTGTCGTCCCAACTAGATCCATAATCTAGCGCACAAGCTCTCAGCATATCCTCCAACATCTGATTGACTCCCTCGGTCTTCCATCTGTCTGTGGATGAAAAGCTGTCCTGAACTCTAGCCTGGTACCCAAAGTTTCATGCAACTTCTTCTAGAACTTTGAGGTAAACTGGGTTCCTCTATCTGATACGATACTCCTCGGAACTCCATGCAGACATACGATCCTGGTCATGTATATCTTTGCCAACTTAGCACTGGTGTAAGTGGTCTTTACTGGGATGAAATGAGCTACTTTCGTCAACCGATCGACTACAACCCAAATCGAGTCATAGCCTGAACGAGTCCTGGGTAATCCCGTGATAAAATCCATGCCTAACTGATCCCACTTCCATTCGAGTATCGGCAATGGTTGTAACAATCCTGCTGGCTTCTGATGCTCTGCCTTTACTCTCTGACACACATCACAAACTGCTACATACTCCGCAATATCCTTCTTCATTCCGGTCCACCAAAAAATATCCTTCAAATCAAAATACATCTTGGTATTTCATGGGTGAATCGAATATGGTGAATCGTGTGCCTCTTGCAGAATCAACTTCCTGATCTCCGGGTCATTGGGCACATAAACACGGTCTTCAAACCATAGGGTGTCGTGCTCATCCTCATGAAATCCTTTAGCCTTTCCTTCACTTATTTTCTCCTTTATAGAGGCAATCTCCTTGTCAGTCTTCTGAGCTTCTCTGATTCTATCCATCAAAGTTGACTGAATCTCCAATGCTGCTACATAGCCTCTCGGGACTATTTCTAAACATAACTCTCGAAGATTTTCGGATAACTCCCTTGGTATTTCTCCCGTCATTAATGTATTGACATGGCTCTTATGGCTCAATGCGTCAGCTACTACATTAGCCTTTCTGGGATGGTAATGCAATCTCATATCATAATCCTTGATGAGCTCCAACCATCTCCTTTGTCTGAGGTTTAACTCCTTCTGTGTGAAGATGTATTTCAAACTCTTATGATCCGTGTACACCTCGCAATGGTTTCCAATGAGGAAATGTCTCCATGTTTTCAATGCATGCACTACGGCTGCTAACTCCAAATCATGCGTAGCATAATTCAACTCATGAGGCTTAAGCTGTCTTGAGGCATATGAATCAAGTCTCACTTCCTGCATAAGCACTGCTCCAAGTCCTCGACGTGAAGCATCGCAATACACCTCATAGTCCTTCGTCTGATCTGGCAAAATCAACACTGGTGAAGTAACCAAGCGTTTCTTCAACTCCTGGAAACTAGCCTCACATTCCTCAGTCCATTTGAACTTGGTATCCTTCTTTAATAACTCCGTCATAGGCTTTGCAATCTTGGAGAAATTCTCAATGAATCTCCGGTAGTATCCTGCGAGTCCAAGAAAACTCCGGATCTCTCCAACTGTTTTTGGGGCTTCCCAATTTGTCACAGTATCAACTTTAGTGCGATCTACTGTATACCTTCTCCGGATATAATGTGTCCGAGGAATCCTACTTCCTTCAACCAAAACTCACATTTGCTGAACTTGGCATACAACTGATGTTCTCTAAGCTTACACTGGTAGAAAAAGGGCCTGTTGTCCCGGTTCGTAAGGGCCTTTTGTCCCGGTTCTGGAACCGGGACTAAAGGGTCGGTACTAATGCCCTGTCCCTTTAGTCCCGGTTCAATCCAGAACCGGGACAGATGGGCCTCCACGTGGCCTGTGCGCGGAGCCCAGGCAGGAGACCCTTTGGTCCCGGTTGGTGGCACCAACCAGGACCAATAGGCATCCACGCGTCAGCATTTCTGTGGTTGGGGTTTTTGTTTTTTTAAAGGGGGGGGGGGTTTAGGGGTTTTGGGGGGTTAATTTAGGTGTTTCATATATTGTGTTAGCTAGCTATAATTAATAGAGAGAAGTGTCCTCTCTTATGTCCGTGCTTGGTCGACGCTACGTAGTATACATACGTATAGAGAGGACTAGACACGCTAGCTAGCTAGTAAGCAAACGAAGGAAACATAAGATCGTCATGAACATATATGCATACAGAGAGAAGTGATATCGACCACCTCTCCTTCTCCGAGAGATTGGTCGAACAACAAGTTCTCGTATATCTATCCGACACTACCGGATAGATATATACAATAATTATCTCTTACAAATATAATCATACGGACTCAGGGTCCACATAGTATTCTCCGTCTTCAGGGATAACGTGGTCAAGAAAGAATGCCGCCAATTCCTCTTGAATTGCTCGCATGCGAGCTGGTGCTAGGAGTTCATCCCGCTTTTGAAACATCTAATTTAAAGAAGGGGGTCAATACATATATATATGAATGAATGAAACTCAACACAAATGATGGTAATAAAATAAAATTGTGAATGTTGTTATTTACGTACTTCATATTGTTCGTCAGTGTAGCCCCGCTCACAGGTCGTGTGGCGGATGGACTCGCAAACGTAGTATCCACAGAAATCATTCGCTTGTTCCTGCCACAACCACTTTACAAGAAACAAAGGTCAATCAAACTGATAAGCAAGAATGCCAAATGGTATTGATGAAACTAGCGCTTGAATGACTAGTAGATGTGCGGAACATGCTACTATAGTACTTACTTTCGGGTGTCTAAATTGCAGCTCCTTCGGCAGTCCCGGAGCTTTTCTGGTGAATTTTCTCCAAACCCTTCCGGACAAAGAAAACAATTACTTGATATATCAGGAAATGAACAAAGTTGCCGATATGGTGGATAATGATCGATTTAACTTACTTCTCGAGTATTTGAGTCATGTCTGCATAGTCCTGGGGATCTTTTCGTCTTGAGTCTAAGACGGTTACTAGTCCCTGCTCAAGCTTAATCTCTAGGAGAATATAGTGGAAACTGCACACGCATGCATAACTCATCAATTACATTACTATAACCTTGACTAATATATAAGGGAAACCGAATACGCACAAGACAGTAACACTCACTTGAAGTTGTAAGGAAAGAGTATTATATCTTTGTTTTCATTTATTACCAACGATCGTAGCAAGTTGGCCTCGGTAGCTGCGGCATGAAATGAACCCAATATCACCGACTTGTCTTTTCTTCAATTCGGCGATCTTCAATCTGCATAATATAGTGAGGATGATTATAAATACATGCAATGAAAGAGCTGAGCTATATAGAGAGACTTAATGACAGAAGTAGTACTACTTATAGACAGTAGCAGGCGGCCGTTGTTTTATCGAGGGCCAATTGATTGAAAAACTGATAGAACTCCTCAAATGGAACATGCAACAGTTCAATTCCAATGAGGTCATGCTCCTTTTTAACTTTCACATACAAAGTACTCCTCCCCTAGAGTCTCTGCAGATTTTCAAGTACCAATCATGCAATCTTCGCATCATCGTTGATAGAGATCTTTCATCTTTGACGAGAGGCTTCCCGTACTCGTATCTTTGTATCTGCACCTCCATGGGTTCATAATGTACATCGTCGGGCAGGTAATCTGCAAGATTGCTATAACCGGGCACCATCCTCGAATCATTAGCGACGTTGTGGCTAGGCACCTTGAGCGGGGGGCACGATTGCTTCGCTTGTTCACCGATCTGGGCAATTTGTTTCCCAGCTCATCGTTCTTTCAGCCTTTGATCACTGACAGTACTTCCCGAATTCTCCGCTTCGGCAAATTCCTTTCCAATAATGCGCTCATAGTTTCCTTTCTGCGGAGACTTGGGTGGTTTTGTCAGGGCAGCCAGAGTGCGCTTCGCTTTCACCGGATCTACCTTCTCCTCTGGAAGTGGATGTCTCTTTGCTTTCAACCCTTGAAACCAGTCATCCACTTCGGTTTGTGCGATCTCGGCGTTCTCCTCCGGGGTCCTCTCGTATGGTAACTTCTCTGGAGTCTTTAGAGAAGGACCTAATCTGTATATCCTCCCGCCTCTGGCTGTACTGCTAGACGCCGGCCGAGCAGACGGAGCAGTTGTCTTCTTTACTTGCTTACGAGGCGGAGGAGAAGGACTACGATGCGCCGGAGCAGCCGGAGCGGCGGCAGGTCTCTTCCGCCCTTGCAGACGAGGCGGAGAAGGAGGAGGCTGGCTACTCGGGCGCGTCGGCGCAGGCGGAGAAGGAGGCGGAGTGCTGCCACGCGCTGGAGAAGGAGCCGGTCTAGTGCCCTGATCGTCACTCGCCGAAGGAAGAGGCGGTGGAGGAGGCAGAGTGCCCTGACTCGCCGGAGGAGGAGGCGGTGGAGGAGGCGGAGTGCCCTGACTTGCCGGAGAAGGAGGAGGAGGCGGAGGCGTCCAGTTCGGAAGGTTGATGAGCTCCTTCCGCCATAGGCATGGAGTCTTCAGAGCAGACCCCAGCCTAGTCTCCCCTTCACCGGTAGGGTGGTCAAGCTGGAGGTCCTCAAATCCCTCCGTTATTTCATCCACCATCTCCCTAGCATATCCTTCTAGAATCGGCCAACAGTGAAAAGTTGCGCCGGGTTCAGTAGGGTAAACAGAGCCAACAGCCACCTTGACCTTCAAATTCATCCATTGCGTCATAAGGTCGCAATTTTGAGACTCTGTGATAGCATCCATGGGATAGCTGGCAGGAGCCGTCAAGGCATGCTCCAGCTGAAGCAGCTCGGTGGAAGCCACGCTGCTTCTCCGCTGAGATGGCGGGGTAGCTTCGGGGGAAGCTTCGGCAGTACGTTTGCTGCGATTTGCTTCTCGTTCCTCTATCGCTCGTACCCTTGCTTGCAGCGCCTGCATTTGGGTCTGCTGCACTTTTTTCCTCCTCTCATGGGATTTGTAACCGCCTGCGTCCGGAAACCCAACCTTCCACGGAATGGAGCCTGGCGTGCCTCGTGTCCGTCCAGGGTGCTCAGGATTCTCGAGGGCCATTGTGAGCTCGTCATTCTCTCTGTCTGGAAAGAACGTCCCTTGCTGCGCTTCTTCGATATAGTGCTGAAGCTTCCTGACTGGTATGTCCATTTGATCGTTCGTCCAAATGCACTTCCCTGTTACAGGGTCCAAGGTTCCGCCAGCCCCGAAGAACCAAGTCCGGCAATGTTCTGGCCAGTTAATTGTCTCTGGTTCGATCCCTTTATCAACCAGATCATTCTCAGCCTTGGCCCACTTACGCCGGGCTACGAGGTAGCCACCTGACCCCGTGCGATGGTGATGCTTCTTCTTCACAGCATTTTGCTTGTTTGTCGCCAACATCTTATTACTCTTTTCCGATGTCTTGTGGGCCACAAATGCGGGCCAGTGATCTCTGATCTTCTCATATCTGCCCTTGAATTCTGGTGTCTCATTATTTTCGACAAACTTATTCAGCTCTTTCTTCCACCTCCTGAATAGTTCTTCCATCCTCTTAAGAGCAAAAGACTTGATTAATTGCTCTTTAACTGGCTTCTCTGGATTATCCTCTGGCGGTAGGGTGAAATTTGACTTCATCTCAGTCCAAAGATCATTTTTCTGCATATCATTGACATAAGACACCTCAGGGTCTTCTGTAGCTGGCTTAAACCATTGCTGGATGCTGATCGGGATCTTGTCCCTAACCAAAACCCCCGCACTGAGCAACAAATGCGCTCTTTGTCCGGAGGGGTTCAATTGGTTGGCCGTCGGGCGCGATTGCTATGATCTCAAACTTTTCATCCGAGCTGAACTTTTTCTTCGGACCTTGTCTCTTTACCGAAGTTGTGCTCGATCCGGAGGGCTAGAAAAAAGAACAAATACTTAATTAATATGTGTACATACCAAAACAAGGAATGCATCAATTAGCTAGTCAGCAGAAGCTTAACTAATATATATACCTGGCCGGACTCGGTTCGGTCACCGGAGACATCATCACGGTCTCTTTCTTGCACCGGCCTTGGGTCACCGGAGCCGTCCTCACGGTCTCCTTCTTGCACCAGCATTAGGTCACCGGAGCCATCATAATCAGCTGCTTCCAGACCATCGGTCTCGTTGAGAAACAACGAGCAAATGGCATCACTTCCTCGTGCGATTATGTCCCCCAACAACTCTTCTTGTACTTCATCTCGGGCGGTGTCCATAGTTTCTACAAATATTGACAACATGGCAATTATTATTCAAACATGACAGATGGATATATTAGTGGCAAAAACATAGAACTAATATTAATTAGTGGCCTCGACACTGCTTCTCTAGGGTTTGGGGTGGCCTCGATGCTGCTTCTCTAGGGTTTGGGGTGGCCTCGACAACGCTTCAAGGATAAAAAAAGAGAGGAAGAAGAAAAAAAAGAGGAGAAGAAAGAATAGAGGAGTAAGAACTCCTCTATTCTTTCTTCTCCTCTTTTTTTCTTCTTCTTCCTCTTTTTTTATCGGGAAGGAGGGTCGTCGAGGGTCACCGAGCGATAGAGGAAACCCTAAATAGCAAGTATCGTGGGTGTGAGATACATGTGGCCGTCGGTGTCGGACACTACATCCACGTCCCACAAGTGACGTGGGCGTCGAAGCCCACGCCACTTGTGGGACATCGATGTAGTGTCCGACACCGACGGTACATGTATCTCACACCGACGATACTTTCTATTTAGGGTTTCTCCTCTACCGCTCGGCGACCCTCGACGACCCTCGTTCCCGATAAAAAAAGAGGAAGAAGAAGAAAAAAGAGAGGAGAAGAAAGAATAGAGGAGAAGAACTCCTTTATTCTTTCTTCTCCTATTTTTTTCTTCTTCCTCTTCTTTTTTATCCTCTTCTTCCTCTCATGTTCGAGAGGATCGCCGAGGGGTCGGGAGGTTGCCTAGTGTCAAAGGATTCAACAAAACCATGTCTTCATCATTAGGCAAAAGTAACAGGTGCATGATGGTACGAAGCTCTCCAAAGTTATTTTGGAACGGAGTCCCAGATAAGATAATTCGCTTTTTGGTACAAAGTTCAGCAAGAACCTTCCAAATATCGTTATTTGGAAGGCCTTTGCTGAAATTCATACAAAAAGGCAAATTATCCTATCCGGGACACCATTCCAAAATAACTTTGGAGGACTTCGTCATGCCCTGGTTACTTCCGACTAATGATGAAGCCATGGATTTCTTCAATACTTTGACACTAGGAAACCTCTCTCGACCCCTCGGCGATCCTCAGCCCCTCGAACCCTCGACGACCCTGGAACCCTCGACCCCTATACGACCCTGGAACCCTCAACCCTCGATCCCTCGACCCTATAGAACCCTCGAAGAAAGGAATAGCTAGAGGAGAAGATCGAAGAAAAAAAGAAGAAAAAAAAGAGGAGAAGAAGAAAGGAATAGTGGAGAAGAAGAGAAAATAGAATATTCTATTTTCTCTTCTTCTCCACTATTCCTTTCTTCTTCTCCTCTTCTTTTCCTTCTTTTTTCTTCTTCTTATTTATTTCTCCTCTTCTTCCTCTCCCCTCTCGGCGACCCTAGACCCCCTCTCGACCCTCGACCCCTAGGCGACCGTCGACCCCTCTCTTTTTTTTCTTCCTCTTCTTTTTTATCCTCTTCTTCCTCTACCGCTCGACGACCCTCGACGACCCTCGTTCCCGATAAAAAAAAGAGGAAGAAGAAGAAAAAAAAGAGGAG
>NC_041392.1:42341709-42343593 GCF_002162155.2 Triticum dicoccoides
CGTCCCCCCTCCCCCCTCATCATCATCTATCATCCTCCCTCTCATGTTCGACAACCCTCGACCCCTTGGCCGCCCTCTCGACAGACCCACGACCTAAAATGAACTGAAATGAAAATGACCTAAAATTCACTAAAGTTATCGATGACCCTCTCGACACACCCACGAATAAGAAAATATATCATCTTCTTCATCTCCTCTTCTTTGCATATTCACATAGCCACATACACATACATAGCCACATACATATTCATCTATGAATAAAAAAACATCATAGGTACAATTCATATCGACATTTATACATACATGAAAAAATTATATGTACATCGTGAACAAAAAGATCATCGAGCAAAATTATTTTCCATGAACATACATATAGCCACATTCATATAGAACTTTTCTGAACATGTATAGATGATTTTCTAAAAATGTAACTTTTGCATATATGAACATATATACACAGAGAAAATACATGCATATATAGCCATATCCATAAACAGAGAGCAGCGGCGGCAATGGGTGGCGTCGTCGGCGACGGGGATGGGAAAGGGGGGAGCTCACTGGGGGCGGGCGGCGACGGGGAGAGGAGGCCAGCGACAGGAAGGAGGACGGCAGGCTCAGGGATGCCGGCGATGGGGACGGCGTGCGCGGGGCGGCACGCGGTGACGGCACTACTAGGAAAAGGGCTATAGATGGAATTGACACTAATGGCGCACCAGACATGTGGTGCGCCATTACTATATACTAATGGCGCACCATGTGTTGGTGCGCCATTAGTGTGCAAATACTAATGGCGCACCACGTCCATGGTGTGCCATTAGTAAAAAAAATTAATTTTTTCAAAACTACTAATGGCGCACCGTGGAGTGGTGCACCATTACTAGTTGAACTAGTAATGGCGCACCACATCCACGCTGCGCCATTAGTAATTTTTTTTTCAAAACTACTAATGGCGCACCGTGGGAGTGGTGCACCATTACTAGTTGAACTAGTAATGGCGCACCATGCCACGGTGCGCCATTAGTAACTTGGCCCAAACATTCGCCCGAATGCACACCCCCCAAGTGGACCGCCTTTTCAGTTTCAAAAAAATAAAAGAAAATGATAGAAATGTCAAAAAATAAAAGAAAATAAGATTCCCATGTGATATGTGGTCTAGTTGTTAGCAAAATTTACAAACATGAATTTTCGACTTTTTTGCAAAATCTCTCGAGAATTTGTAAAAATGGGCATAACTTTTGCGTACGAACTCGGATGAAAAAGTTTTTTATATGAAGAATCATCTACTCGAAAAGTTACATCCGAATTTAATTGGGGGAACCCTGTTAAACATTTTCAAAATCCTCAAAAACCTAACAGAAAAAAAGATACGGGGCTTTTAAGATCTGGAGAGGCAAAAAAATTCAAAAAAAATTCAAACTTACTAATGGCGCACCTGCCCATGGTGCGCCATTAGTATCTTCCCGCCTTCAAAATTCAAAATAAGTCAACAAAATAAAAAAAGTTACTAATGGCGCACCTGCCCATGGTGCGCCATTAGTATCTTCCCGCCTTCAGAATTCAAAATAAGTCAAAAAAATAAAATAAAAAGTTACTAATGGCGCACCTGCCCATGGTGCGCCATTAGTATCTTCCCGCCTTCAAAATTCAAAATAAATCAAAAAAATAAAAAAAAAGTTAGTAATGGCGCACCTGCCCACGGTGCGCCATTACTATGTCGTATATATGGCTGGGCGCACCTCCTCCACTCCACCTCTCCTCCACTCCCTCTCCTCCTCTTCTCTCCCCCACTCCATCTCCTCCTCTCCTCCACTCCATCTTCCCTTCTCTCCTCCACCATACTACCCTCCTCCTCTCGGGCGACCTCCTCCTCCTCCTCTCCGGCGA
>NC_041392.1:42344192-42345781 GCF_002162155.2 Triticum dicoccoides
TCTCCTCCCCTCCCCTCCCCTCACGGTTTCTCCTCCCTCCTCTCCAGTGAGATCCTCCTCCCTCCTCTCCTCCCATTCCCTCATGGTTTCTCCTTCCTCCTCTCCGATGCTTCGGTGAACTCCTCTCCGGTGACCTCCTCCTCCTCTCCGGCGATGTAGGCGAGCGCCTCTCCGGTGACATCCTCCTCCTCCTCTCCGGCGAACTCCTCTCCGGCAAAAGAACGTACAAGATCCAAAAACAGGAACAAAATTTGAAATAATATCATGCCAAAAAACGAGCAAAAAAAAAGCTAGCAAAAAATGGGCAAAAAAATCACGATCCAGATCCAAATTCAAAATTCAAAAATAGCAATGGCGCACGGTGGGGGTTAGACGGTGCGCCACTACTATTTTCCCGCCTTCAAAATTCAAAAATACTAATGGCGCACCGTGGCCTATACTAATGGCGCACCAGTGGCCTATACTAATGGCGCACCAGTGGTGCGCCATTAGTAAAAATTACTAGTCGCGTGCTAGTAATGGCGCACCAGTGATGCGCCATTAGTAGGCAAAACTGGTGCGCCATTAGTAGGCCTTTTCCTAGTAGTGCGGGGACGACGGGCTCGGGTGGCACACGACGACGGGGACGACCGCGGGCTCGGGGCGGCACACGGCGACGGGGACGAGGAGGCGGGGCTCGGGGCAGGGCGGACGACAGCGAGCTCGGGGCAGGGCGGCCAGCGACGAGCAGGAGGGCTTGACGATGAGGACAGCGACAGGGCGCGGCGACAGCAACGGGGCAGGGCGCGGCGACGGCGACCAGGAGGACGAGCAGCCTGGCGGTGTCGGTGATGGGGAATGGAGCAGTTGGCGAAAATTTCCAAAGTGTGGACTTATATAGCAGAGCCTTTAGTCCCGGTTCGTAGCAGCAACCGGGACTAAAGGGGGACACTGGTCACGGTTTGTGCCACGAACTGTGACCAATGCCCCCCTTTAGTCCCGGTTGGTGCCACCAACCGGGACAAAAGGCCTTGTGCGGCTGCTGCGTCGAAAGTTTAGTCCCACCTCGCTAGTTGAGAGGGGTACGCAGTGGTTTATAAGCCCACTGCCGCACCCCTCTCGAGCTCCTCTCCATTGCAGGCTTACGGGCCTAATTGTCACTGCTATGCCTGTGGGCCTACTGGGCCTCCTGCGGGCCTGAATCCTGGCCCTTGGATGGGTTTCTAGTCGTATTCAAGCCGTGGGGGCCCAGTAGGTGGCATTTTTTTGTTTTTTCGGTTGCTTTATTTATTTTCTTTTGTTTTTTGCTTTATTTTTTAATTCTTTATGCTTTTAGTTTTAGAAAAATTATAAACTTTTTGTTAATGCCATTAGTTTTCAAATTTGAAAACACTTTTTTTTGATTTTTTGTTTTATTTGTTGCTTTATTTATTTTATTTTGTTTCTACTTACAACAAAATACTTATTGTTGCTATTTTTTTTCCAGTTTTTTTGTTTTGTTTTCTGCATTATTTATTTTCTTTTGTTTTTTGCTCTATTTTTTTATTATTTTTGCTTTTAGTTTTAGAAAAATTATAAACTTTCTGTTAGTGCCATTAGTTTTCAAATTT
>NC_041392.1:42346252-42387240 GCF_002162155.2 Triticum dicoccoides
TTTTTGCATTATTTATTTTCTTTTGTTTTTTGCTTTAATTTTTAATTCTGTTTGCTTTTAGGTTAGCAAAATTATAAACTTTCTGTTAGTGCCATTAGTTTTAGAAAAATTATAAACTTTCTGTTAGTGCCATTAGTTTTCAAATTTGAATAGTTAAAATTTGAATTCTTTGAAAATTGTTTGAATCACAAGTTTGTGAGTAACTTACTAACAAAATGAGAATAGATGCGCTTATAGAGAAAATTCAACCTAAATTCCTAGTAAATTTCTATGAATTTCATAGAAATTCAATATGAATTTAGGTTAAACTTTTCTCTATTAGGGCATCTATTTTCACTTTGAGAGGAGCTCAACAAGGCAGAGAGGGAAGGGCTTATAAACCGGTGTGAGCCCCCTTCGGTTGGCGAGGTGGGACTAAACTCTGCCCGCAATGAGGACCAACCCTTTAGTCCCGGTTTGTGGAGAGGGAAGGGCTTATAAACCGGTGTGAGCCCCCTTCGGTTGGCGAGGTGGGACTAAACTCTGCCCGCAATGAGGACCAACCCTTTAGTCCCGGTTTGTGGCACAAACCGGGACTAATGGTCATGGGCCCGGGGCGAGGAGCAAAATTATAAACTTTCTGTTAGTGCCATTAGTTTTAGAAAGTTGGCATGGGCTAGGGACTAATGGTCATGGTATTACGAGGGCCGAACCATAAGACATGAAAGCATTTCAAATGAACTCTGAAAAAGTTGAAAGTTGGCATGGTATCATAATTTCACCCACATAGCATGTGCATGTACAAAACGGACAATGGTAGCATGTTCGTGTGTTACAAAGTTGGCATGGTATCATCATAATAGTTGCGAGAGAAAGTCTTCACTTTTTCTTCGCTTGTTTCATTTGCTTATTGCGCCGTAACCATGGATAATCTTCATTGTTTATCAGGATTCTTGGGTCAGCCGTGACATTGAAGGGAGGAATTTCATGAAACTATTCATAATCTTCAGACATGTCTGTCTTGCCGTCCACTCCCAGGATGTCCCTTTTTCCTGAAAGAACTATGTGGCGCTTTGGCTCATCATATGATGTATTCACTTCCTTATCTTTTCTCTTTCTCGGTTTTTTAGACATGTCCTTCACATAGATAACCTGTGCCACATCATTGGCTAGGACGAACGGTTCGTCAGTGTACCCAAGATTTTTCAGATCCACTATTGTCATTCCGTACTATGGGTCTACCTGTACCCCACCGCCTAACAGATTGACCCATTTGCACTTAAACAAAGGGACCTTAAAATCAGATCCATAGTCAAGTTCCCATATGTCCACTATGTAACCATAATATGTGTCCTTTCCGCTCTCGGTTGCTGCATCAAAGTGGACACCGCTGTTTTGGTTGGTGCTCTTTTGATCTTGGGCGATCGTGTAAAATGTATTCCCATTTATCTCGTATCCTTTGTAAGTCAATACTGTCAAAGATGGTCCCCTGGACAACAAGTACAACTCATCACAAACAGTGTTGTCACCTCTGATACGTGTTTCCAACCAACTGCTGAAAGTCCTGATGTGTTCACATGTAATCCAGTCGTCGCACTGCTCCAGGTGTTTGGAGCACAGACTGTTCTTGTGTTCATCGACATACGGGGTCACCAAGGTAGAGTTCTGTAGAACTGTGTAGTTTGCTTGAGACCAAGAATATCCGTCCCTGCATATTATTGAGTCTCTTCCAAGAGTGCCTTTTCCAGTCAGTCTCCCCTCATACCGCGATTTAGGGAGACCTATCTTCTTAAGGCCAGGAATGAAGTTAACACAAAACCTGATAACATCCTCTGTTTGATGGCCCATGGAGATTCTTCCTTCCTGCCTAGCGCGGTTACGGACATATTTCTTTAGGACTCCCATGAACCTCTCAAAGGGGAACATATTGTGTAGAAATACGGGCCCTAGGATGACAATCTCGTCGACTAGATGAACTAGGACGTGTGTCATGATATTGAAGAAGGATGGTGGGAACACCAGCTCGAAACTGACAAGACATTGCGCCACATCACTCCTTAGCCTTGGTACGATTTCTGGATCGATCACCTTCTGAGAGATTGCATTGAGGATTGCACATAGCTTCACAATGGCTAATCAGACGTTTTCCGGTAGAAGCCCCCTCAATGCAACCGGAAGCAGTTGCGTCATAATCACGTGGCAGTCATGAGACTTTAGGTTCTGAAACTTTTTCTCTGGCATATTTACTATTCCCTTTATATTCGACGAGAAGCCAGTCGTGACCTTCATACTGAGAAGGCATTCAAAGAAGATTTCTTTCTCTTCTTTCGTAAGAGCGTAGCTGGCAGGACCTTTATACTGCTTCGGAGGCATGCCGTCTTTTTTGTGCAAACGTTGCAGGTCCTCCCATGCCTCAGGTGTATCTTTTGTCTTCCCATACACGCCCAAGAAGCCTAGCAGGTTCACGCAAAGGTTCTTCGTCACGTGCATCACGTTGATTGAGGAGCGGACCTCCCAAAATATAGATTTCTTCTTCCACATGGGTGCGTGTCCCTCAGCGTCATTCGGAACAGCTAGTCCACCGGGACCCTTTCCAAAGATTACGTGGTGTAAATCATTGACCATAGCAAGCACGTGATCACTGGTGCGCATGATGGGCTTCTTCCGGTGATCTGCCTCGCCTTTGAAATGCTTGCCTTTCTTTCGACATTGAATGTTGGTCAGAAGAAATCGATGATGGCCCAGGTACACATTCTTCCTGCATTTCTCCGGGTATATACTTTCAGTGTCATCTAAACAGTGCATGCATGCATGGTATCCTTTGTTTGTCTGTCCTGAAAGGTTACTGAGAGCGGGCCAATCGTTGATGGTCACGAACAGCAATGGCTTAAGGTTAAATTCCTCCTGTCTGTGCTCATCCCATGTACGTACACCATTTCCATTCCACAGCTGTAAAAGTTCTTCAATTAATGTCCTTAGGTACACATCAATTTCATTGTCGGGTTGCTTAGGGCCTTGGATGAGAACCGGCATCATAATGAACTTCCGCTTCATGCACATCCAAGGAGGAAGGTTATACATACATAGAGTCACGGGCCAGGTGCTGTGATTGCTGCTCTGCTCCCTGAAAGGATTAATGCCATCCGCGCTTAAAGCAAACCATACATTCCTTGGGTCCTTTGCAAACTCATCCCAGTACTTTCTCGGAATTTTTCTCCACTGCGAGCCGTCAGTGGGTGCTCTCAACTTCCCATCTTTCTTTTGGTTCTCACTGTGCCATCACATCAACTTGGCATGCTCTTCATTTCTGAACAGACGTTTCAACCGTGGTATTATAGGAGCATACCACATCACCTTCGCAGGAACCCTCTTCCTGGGGGGCTCGCCCTCAACATCACCAGGGCCATCTCGTCTGATCTTATACCACAATGCACCGCATACCGGGCATGCGTTCAGATCCTTGTATGCACCACGGTAGACGATGCAGTCATTAGGGCATGCATGTATCTTCTCCACCTCCAATCCTAGAGGGCATACGACCTTCTTTGCTGCGTATGTACTGTCGGGCAATTCGTTATCCTTTGGAAGCTTCTTCTTCAATATTTTCAATAGCTTCTCAAATCCTTTGTCAGCCACAGCATTCTCTGCCTTCCACTGCAGCAATTCCAGTACGGTATCGAGCTTTGTGTTGCCATGTTCGCAATTGGGGTATAACCCTTTTTTGTGATCCTCTAACATGCGATCGAACTTCAGCTTCTCCTTTTGACTTTTGCATTGCGTCCTTGCATCGACAATGACCCGGCGGAGATCATCATCATCGGGCACATCATCTGGTTCCTCTTGATCTTCAGCAGCTTCACCCATTGCAGCATCATTGGGCACATCGTTTGGTTCCTCTTGATCTTCACCAGCTCCCCCCGTTGCAGCATCACCGTATTCAGGGGGCACATAGTTGTCATTGTACTCTTCTTCTTCGCCGTCTTCCATCATAACCCCTATTTCTCCGTGCCTCGTCCAAACATTATAGTGTGGCATGAAACCCTTGTAAAGCAGGTGGGAGTGAAGGATTTTCCGGTTAGAGTAAGACCTCGTATTCCCACATTCAGTGCATGGACAACACATAAAACCATTCTGCTTGTTTGCCTCAGCCGCATCGAGAAACTCATGCACGCCCTTAATGTACTCGCGGGTGTGTTTGTCACCATACATTCATTATCGGTTCATCTGCGTGCATTATATATAATTAAGTGTCCAAATTAATAGAAGTTCATCATCACATGAAAACCAAAGTGCATACATAGTTCTCATCTAACAACATATAGCTCTCCAGAGCATCTAATTAATTAAACCATACATTGCAACTATGTAAAACATTTCAATGCGAAAACAAATGCGATCATAATCGCAACCAAGGTAACAATTGATCCAACGGCATAATGATACC
The DNA here is from genome assembly GCF_002162155.2 of Triticum dicoccoides. Classification (NCBI taxonomy): domain Eukaryota; kingdom Viridiplantae; phylum Streptophyta; class Magnoliopsida; order Poales; family Poaceae; genus Triticum; species Triticum dicoccoides. Next base: position 42,350,676 of record NC_041392.1, read on the forward strand.
AAGCCTCGGTATGAATGGCATATTTTCTAATCTTTCTAATCTTCAAGTGCATTGCATCCATCTTGATCTTGTGATCATCGACGACATTTGCAACATGCAACTCCAATATCATCTTCTCCTCCTCAATTTTTTTATTTTTTCCTTCAACAAATTGTTTTCTTCTTCAACTAAATTTAACCTCTGGACAATAGGGTCGGTTGGCATTTCCGATTCACATACATCCTACATAAATAAAATCTATGTCACGTTGGTCGGCATAATTTTCATAAACAATAAATGAACCAATAGTTATAAAGATAATATATATACCACATCCGAATCATAGACAGGACGAGGGCCGACGGGGGCGGATACCAAAACCATCGCACTATATAAGATGCAATAATAAAAGTAAGAAAATAATACAAGTATTTATGTAAACATACAAGTAAGAATATTTTTCCTTTCAGAAAGAAGATAAAACAAGAGGCTCACCATGGTGGTGCCGGCGATGAGCTCGGCGCAGGTGATCGACGGTGGTGAAGACGGGGACGGGGCATGACGTACCGCTAAACCTAGACAAATATTATGGAAAATGGAGCTTGGAGGTCGAGCTTGGAGAGGAGAAAGCTTAAGTAGTGTGGCTCGGGCATTCCATCGAACACCTTGTGTGCATAGGAGGTGAGCTAGAGCACCACCAAGCCCTCTCCCCCTCGGCCAGAGAAAAACAGAGCACTGGGGTGCTCTGCTCGTGAGCGAGGGGTATATATAGGCACCTCATTGGTCCCGGTTGGTGACATGAGCCAGGACTAAAGGGGAGCCTTTGGTCCCAGTTCAAGCCACCAACCGGGACCAATGGTGGTGGGCCAGGAGTGAGGCCCATTGATCCCGGTTCATCCCGCCAACCGGGACAAAAAGGTCAAGATGAACCGGGACCAATGGCCCACGTGGCCCGGCCGGCCCCCTGGGCTCACGAACCGGGACCAATGCCCACATTGGTCCTAGTTCTGGACTGAATGGAGACTAATGGGCTGACCCGGCCTGGACCAAAGCTCTGTTTTCTACTAGTACCAAGTACCAAACACAAATGCTCCTTATGCTCCTCTTCATTTTTCGAGTAAACCAGGATATCATCAATGAACACCATGACGAACTTATCCAAGAACTCCATAAACACTTTGTTCATCATGTTCATAAAATATGCAGGTGCGTTAGTCAGACCAAATGACATAACGGTATACTCGTACAACCCATACCTGGTTGTAAAAGCTGTCTTAGGAATATCCTGTTCTCGAATCTTCAACTGGTGGTATCCTGATCGTAGACCGATCTTGGAAAATACCTTAGCTCCTTGCAATCGATCAAACAGATCATTGATCATTGGTAGTGGGTACTTGTTCTTGATCGTTACTTCATTCAATCCTCGATAATCCACAACCATCCTTAACGATCCATCCTTCTTCTCCACTAGAAGTACTGGCGATCCCCAAGGCGAAGAACTTGGGCAAATATATCCCTTATCCAGTAACTCTTTAATCTGCTTCTTAATTTCCACCAAATCCTTTGCAGGTATTCTATATGGTCTCTTAGATATTGGCCCTGTGCCTGGCAAAAGCTCAATCAAAAACTCAATATCTCTATCCGGTGGCATGCTTGGCAACTCTTCTGGAAATACATCAGGGAAATCCCTTACCACTGGTACTTCCTCCTGCACAACTCCTGTTAAACAATTTACTTGAGTCCCTTTTGGCACATGTCGGGATACATAGTTGATCCTTCTTCCTTCTAGGGTGGTAAGAAGAATTGACTTACTGGCGCAATCAATGTTTCCTCCATACATCGACAGCCAATCCATACCTAGAATTACATCCAATCCTTGTGATTCCAAAATGATTAAATCCGAGGGAAACACATGCCTACCTATACTCAATGGCACTTGAAAACATCCTTGACTGGCCATATACTCCGCTCCCGGTGAGCTTACTAGCATAGGTGTTCTAAGAACCTTAGTGGGAAGGTTATACTTATCCACAAATCCCCTTGATATGTATGAATGCGATGCACCAGTATCAAAAAGAACGAGTGCAGTAAATGACTTAACCAAAAACTTACCGATTACGGCATCCAGCTGCTCTTCAACCTCCTCCACGTTAACGTGGTTCACCTGTCCCCTGTTGAAAGGGTTCGGCTTCTTCCCAAAACTTCCATTGCCATTCTGGCCTTCAGGACATTCATTGGCATAATGTCCGGTCTTCTGACACTTAAAGCAAGTGACTTGGCTCAGGTCCTTCTTGGCTGGGGTTGATGGGTTGGTGTGATTCTGGCCATTGCTTCCTCCATTCCCATTACCATTCTTGGTGCCATTGTGATTGTGCGAGCTACCTCCTCCATGGGTATGCTGAAAATGTCCTCCCGGTCTAGGGGTAAAATATGGCTTCTGCTGAGCTCCTGAATTGTACATCCCTTGTCCATACTTCCTCTTGCGATTCTCAATTTGCTGCTGCTTGCCTTCAATCATAAGAGCACAGTCTACCAACTCCTAGTAGTTGTTGAAGGTTGCTACCACCAACTGCATGCTCAACTCATCATTCAGTGGGTGAGCTCCGGTGGAAAGGTAAATCCGGGGTCACGTCTCGGAGGCATCTGAGGGTTCAGAAAAGATGAGATGTAAGAATAGAGGGGGTCTAAAGAGAAAACACTACCCATATGCACATGAGGCAAAAGCAAACAATTCACTTCGTTCAATCAAACAAGGGCATACAATCGATCTAACTATCGCAAAAGTGCTCGGGCTACTATATTTACATGGTGGATTACTACTACTGATGAGGTGGTCTACTAGAAATATTCTTCGGTTGCAGACTCCATGATATCTGCTCCGGCTTCATCAACATAGTCATCATCGCTATCATCTGGGTCCGAGTCGGTGTCGTCAATGATGATGTAGTCTTCCGGGCGAATCTCCTTGGGTTCTTCGTCTTCATCTACTGATGTAGGGCCTCCCATAAATATTCCAATCTTCATTGTTAGGTTGGCATTCTTATCCACTAGTACTTCAATTTCCTCTTCATAATCTTCATGTGTAGCCTTGAGTTCTTCCTCTAGTTCCTTTATTTCTTGTCCTTGCCTTCTTCAGGTCTATCATGTCAGCGCACATCTGGTTCTCCTGTCGTCGAATGTGCTAGTTTAATTCCTGGATAAAAGTTGCAGTTGATCTATCCTTTCTGGTGCTGATCCTCTCCCAGTGCTCATCTCGGCACCCACAAATCTGGTAGATAGTATCCTTGAGATCATTGCGGTAGACTTCTCCAATGCGTCCCATGGCGATGTGAGCTGCCATGCTCTTTCCTAGACTCCAAGTTGGTGCATCAAAAGAAAACTCTATGGGCTCAGTGACTGGCATGAACATCCTTCATGGAACTTGAACTTGAATCATCCAGCGCTCTTCTTCAGGTAAAGTGGCGTTGTAGGTTCCGGTGAAGCTGGGTACTCCTATGTTCAGGTATCTCATGACTTCCTTCAAGTGACGTCCAAAGGGTGTATCTTCATCCGGTTGCGTGAACTTGTTCCTTGCATCCGCCATCCTAAAGAGTAGAAAAGATGAGAGGTCAGAAGAGAAGAGGGTGAATAGTGATCTAGGTCTTTAGCTTAGTGGTCGTGTCCTACTGTCAGTGTGTGCTCTGATACCATCTCTGTAGCGACCAGACCTCAAACGGTCTGATCTCTGTCCTCCGGTGTCATCCCTGGATCAGTAATGCTGACACCACACAGTACTCGGAGGATTTATAACAGAGTAGCAATCACACACTTATTACATCGAGTGTCTCAAAAGAGAACTTATTACAATAAGCATGACTTAAGGCCATCTAATAACGATAACAGTGGAAGGCTTGGAAGATAAGTGAGTCCATCAACTCCAATGGCATCATTGAGTATAGAACCACGACCTAAAAACTCCTTAGTCATTGTCTGAAAAGTCTGCAACATTAACGTTGCAGCCCGAAACGGGTTAGCACATGGAATATGCTGGCAAGGTAACACATAGAGAGTAATGGAATGAAACAGCTATACTATATGCATATTTGGCTGGTGGACAGCTCTATGGTTACAGTTTTGCATAAAGCCAATTTTTCCCTACTACAAAGGAATAAATTTTATTTACTATCATGGTAGTTGTTAAACATTGAGAATGGTTGACAGCATCCTCAATCCCAATTATGCATCATCATTAAACAAAACCCAACAAAATTAATTTAGAGAGTAACATGTTGAGATTCACATGATAATCCAAGTACTAGATACTCAAAAAATCCATAACCGGGGACACGACTAATCATGATTAGTTTATTACACTCTGCAGAGGTTTGCGCACTTTTCCCCACAAGACTCGATCTCCTCTGTTTGGTTTCTTGCACTACATGGTGTTTGAGAAGACGGATGACCGAGACATAGTCTTTCAGAAGCGCTAGCACCTTACGATGGATAGACCGTTACACCTACTTTCCCCTACATCTGCTAGTCTACCCTGTATGAGTTCGCACGACTTAATCAACTACGCCAGAGCCCATAATGGCTTGTGGCTGCACACGGAAGTTTCTAGTATGAATAATCTCATGATCCCTATGAGCCTGGGTGGCGGTCCAAAAAGAAACAGGCAATCCTGGAATACCCAGGTACCTCAATCCACCCAGATGTGTATTTAAGTTGCCACCTTAGATAAACCAATAATTAATAAACTCACATCTGTCATGGATATCACTCACCCAATCCATGTCTACTAGCATAGCATGGCATAATGGCAAACGTAGAAGTAACTCCCAAAGGTTTGATAATAAAATAGGTAATAGGTACTACCTCAACTACTTCCCATCCCACAATTTAATTAGATCCTAATCATGCAATGTGTGAGGATCGATCTAATGCAATAAAACTGGGTAGTTGGAAAGGTATGATCAAAGTGTTACTTGCCTTGCTGATGATCCGCGAAACCTAGAGATTCGAAGTAACAGGCGGCGCACTCCGGGTATTCTATCATAGACAAACAAACAAGCATAGAATAGGCACTCATCTAATGCACAGGTAAAACTCAAATAAGAGATCTAACCAGAAAGTTCAACTTAAGAACTCCGGTTGGCAAAAAGAATCAAATCAAACGAAGCAACGAAAGTCAAACGGCGAAAGAAACAACTTCGTTCTACTAATCTGGATCTAGGGCAATTATTACAGTAGCAAAAACTTGTTTAAGTTGGTTAAACGGATAGAGGGTTTCAAGACGAAACTCCAGGCGCTTGAATCGCCTGATTCCGATAAACGAGCGAAAAGTTATACTAAAACGAAAATCGGATGAGAAATCGCGATCAGAAAAATCGTGGATTTAATCCGAGAAAAAGAAAAACGACGAACATTCGCTAGAACGAACGAACGGACGAACGCTCGCTAAATAAATAAATTGGAAAAACTGATCTATTTAAAAAAACCGAAACTAAAAAAACCGACGGAAAAATCGAACGGTTTTTCGAAAAAAACGGCAGCACGGATTTCGAGGTGGACCTCGGGCGGCGGGTCGGCGAGGCGGCGGCGGTGGCTCGGGCGGGGCTGGGGCAACTCGGGGCTAGGGTTTCGGCCTGGGGTGGGCCGGCTTATAAAGGCTAGTCGGGCCGGAGTCCCGGTCGGACACGGCCCATAGGTCGGTGCGTTTTTTTAATAATTACGCGCAGAAGAAACATAAAAAGAAATACTAAACGGACTCCAAAAATCCCGAAATAAATTTTCCCGGGCTTCTAAAATCAAGCCGCACAAGGTGAACATTTATTGGGGGCCTAAATGCAACTTTGAAAAATGTGCATTTTTCCTAAATTCAAATAAAATAATGAAAAACTCTGAAATAAAATCTTATTTGATTTTATTATTAAATCCTCAATATTTATTTATTTTCGGAAAGTCATTTTATTCCCTCTCTCATATTTTTATAATAGAAATAATTGATGATAAAATAATTAAAATCAAATGATCCTATTCTCAAAATTTGAGAAAACTCAAATATGAAAATAACGAAATCCCCAACTCTCTCCGTGGGTCCTTGAGTTGCGTAGAATTTCTAGGATCAAAACCAAAAGCAAATAATTTATGATATGCATTGATGATCTATTGTATAACATTCCAAATTGGAAATTTGGGATGTTACACCCATTAACTGACACGTGGGACCCGAACACTATAGCGTTTAGTTTAGATTAAGATTAATCAATTAATAAACTGAGTCACTGACAGGTCGGGCCCGCTTCCTAATTAAACTTAATTAGGTTAATTTAAATAATCTTAGACATTCAGTGTATGACATGTGGGTCCCAGCAGGCTCATTGACTAGTCAACTTGACCCCACCAGTCAGCCTCATAGGTGAACTTCTGGGTACACCCTCTGTGTACCCGTAGCATTTTACCCATTTTATTTCGAATTTATATAATTCTTGAAATTCATTAAAACTTTGATAAATCATAGAAAATAAATCGTAACTCGGATGAAAAAGTTTTATACATGAAAGTTGCTCAGAACGACGAGACAAATCCGGATACGCAACCCGTTTGTCCGCCGCGCATCCCTAGAATAGCGAACACGCAACTTTCCCCCTCTAGTTCATTTGTCCGAAAACGCGAAACACCGGGGATATTTTCCCGGATGTTTCCCCCTTCACCAGTATCACCTCATACCGTGTTAAGGCACCCCTAGCACCGCATATTGCCATGTTATGCTTCGTGATGCTTTGATTGCTCTGTTATTTATTGTGTTCCCCTCCGTTACTTCTTTCCGGTAGACTTCGAGACCACTACCGGCGACCCCAGTTCGACTACGGTGTTGACGACCCCTCTCTCTTGCCAGAGCAACAAGGCAAGCCCCCCCTTGATCACCAGATATCGCCTACTCTCTTTCTACTGCTTGCATTAGAGTAGTGTAGCATGTTACTGCTTGCCGTTAATCCTATTCTGATGCATAGCCTGTCCTTGCTACTACTGTTGTTACCTTTACCTGCAATCCTAATGCTTAGTATAGGATGCTAGTGTTACATCAGTGGCCCTACACTCTTATCCGTCTTCCATGCTATACTACTGGGCCGTGATCACTTCAGGAGGTGATCACGGGCATATACTATATACTTTACACTGTCACATTACCTGTGGTACTGTTCGGAGTTGGGGGCTGAAGGGGCAGGTGGCTCCATCCCGGTAAAGGTGGGCCTGGGTTCCCGACGGGCCCCGACTATTACTTTGTGGCGGAGTGACAGGGCAGGTTGAGACCACCTAGGAGAGAGGTGGGCCTAGCCCTGGTCGGCGTTCGCGTATACTTAACACGTTTAACGAGATCTTGGTATTTGATCTGAGTCTGGCCACTGGCCTATACGCACTAACCATCTACGCGGGGACAGTTATGGGCACTCGACGTCGTGGTATCAGCCAAAGCCTTCGTGACGTCAGCGACTGAGCGGCGCGCGCCGGATTGGAACATAAGCCTGCTCTTGTATTAAGGGGGCTAGTTCTGCTTCCGGCCGCCCTCGCATGTGCAGGTGTGCAATGGGCGATGGGCCCAGACCCCTGCGCCATAGGATTTAGACCGGCGTGCTGACCTCTCTGTTGTGCCTAGGTAGGGCTGGGACGTGTTGATCTTCCGAGGCCGGGCATGACCCAGGAAAAGTGTGTCCGGCCAAATGGGATCGAGCGTGTTGGGTTATGTGGTGCACCCCTGCAGGGAAGTTAATCTATTCGAATAGACGTGATCTTGGGTAACAGGACGACTTGGAGTTGTACCTTGACCTTATGACAACTAGAACCGGATACTTAATAAAACACACCCTTCCAAGTGCCACATACAACCGGTGGTCGCTTTCTCACAGGGCGATGAGGGGAGGATCATTGGTTAGGATTATGCTATGCGATGTTACTTGGTGAACTTACCTTCTGCTCTCTTCTTCATGCTACAAGATGGATGTGGCCAGAAGCGTAGTGTTTGATAGGACTAGCTATCCCCCTCTTATTCCGGCATTCTGCAGTTCAGTCCACATATGATAGCCTTATTCCATTTGATACCAATGCATACATATGTAGTGTAGCTCCTTGCTTGCGAGTACTTTGGATGAGTACTCAGGTTGCTTTGTTCCCCCTTTTCCCCCTTTCTATACCCATTTGCTGTGACCAGACGATGGAGTCCAGGAGCCAGAAGACACCATCGACGATGACTCCTACTACACTGGAGGTGCCTACTACTACGTGCAGGCCGCTGACGACGACCAGGAGTAGATTAGGAGGATCCCAGGCAGGAGGCATGCGCCTCTTTCGATTTGTATCCCAGTTTGTGCTAGCCTTCTTATGGCAAACTTGTTTAACTTATGTCTAAGCTCAGATATTGTTGCTTCCGTTGACTCGTCTATGACCGAGCTCATGTATTCGAGCCTTCGAGGCCCCAGGCTTGTAATATGATGCTTGTATGATTATTTTTATTTGTAGAGTTGTGTTGTAATATCTTCCCGTGAGTCCCTGATCTTGATCGCACACGTTTGCGTGTATGATTAGTGTACGATCGAATCGGGGACGTCACAGGTCATCACCGGTAAGTATCCCGATTATTGTCACTTTGGGGTTAACGGATCATAACCCATAATAGGTGACTATAGACTTGCAAGATAGGATCAAGAACACTCATATATTGATGAAAACATAATAGGTTCAGATGTGAAATCATGCCACTCGGGCCCTAGTGACAAGCATTAAGCATAGCAAAGTCATAGCAACATCAATCTCAGAACATAGTGGATACTAGGGATCAAACCCTAACAAAACTAATTCGATTACATGATAGATCCCATCGAACCCATCACCGTCCAGCAAGCCTACAATGGAATTACTCACGCACGGCGGTGAGCATCATGAAATTGGTGGTGGAGGATAGTTGATGATGATGATGGCGATGGATTCCCCTCTCTGGAGCCCCGAACGGACTCCAGATCAGCCCTCCCGAGAGGTTTTAGGGCTTGGCGGCGGCTCCATATCGTAAAATGCGATGAATTCTTCTCTTTGATTTTTTTTCTCCCCGAAACACAATATATAGAGTTGGAGTTGGAGTCGGAGAGGCACCAGGGGGCCCACCAGGTAGGGGGCACGCCCTAGGGGGGCAGGCGCGCCCCCCACCCTCGTGGACAGGTGGTGGGCTCCCTGGCTTCATCTTTTGCAGCTATTTTTTATATTTTCCAAAAAGTTGCTCCGTGAAGTTTCAGGTCATGCCGAGAACGTTTGTTTCTGCACATAAATAACACCATGGTAATTCTGCTGAAAACAACGTCAGTCCGGGTTAGTTCCATTCAAATCATGCAAGTAAGAGTCCAAAACAAGGGCAAAAGTGTTTGGAAAAGTAGATACGATGGAGACGTATCAACTCCCCCAAGCTTAAACCTTTGCTTGTCCTCAAGCAATTCAGTTGACAAACTGAAAGTGATAAACAAAAACTTTTACAAACTCTGTTTGCTCTTGTTGTTGTAAATATGTAAAGCCGACATTCAAGTTTTCAGCAAAGATTATAACTAACCACATCCACAATAACGCTTAGGTCTCAAGTTTACTCATATCAATGGCATAATCAACTAGCGAGCAATAATAATAAATCTCGAATGACAACACTTTCTCAAAACAATCATAATATGATATAACAAGGTGGTATCTCGCTGGCCCTTTTTGAGACCGCAAAACATAAAAGCAGAGCACCTTTAAAGACCAAGGACTTACTAGACATTGTAATTCATGGTAAAAGAGATCCAGTCAAGTCATACTCAATGTAAACTAATAGTAATGAATGCAAATGACAGTGGTGCTCTCCAACTGGTGCTTTTTAATAAGAGGATGACGACTCAGCATGAAAGTAAATAGATAGGCCCTTCACAGAGGGAAGCAGGGATTTGTAGAGGTGCCAGAGCTCGGTTTTGAAACATAAGTGAATAATATTTTGAGCGGTATACTTTCATTGTCAACATAACAACCAAGAGATGGCGATATCTTCCATGCTACACACATTATAGGCGGTTCCCAAACAGAATGGTAAAGTTTATACTCCCCCTTCCACCAACAAGCATCAATCCATGGCTTGCTTGAAACAACGAGTGCCTCCAACTAACAAGAGTCCCAGGGGGAGTTTTTTTGCAATTATTTTGATTTACTTTGCATAAAGCATGGGACTGGGCATCCCGGTGACCAGCCATTTATCTCGTGAGTGAGGAGCGGAGTCCACTCCTCTTGCGAATAACCCGCCTAACATGGAAGATACAGAGAGCCCTAGTTGATACATGAGCTATTCGAGCATACAAAACAGGATATTTATTTGAAGGTTTAGAGTTTGGCACATACAAATTTACTTGGAATGGCAGGTAGATACCATATATAGGTAGGTATAGTGGACTCATGTGGAATAACATTGGGGTTTAAGGGATTGGATGCACAAGCAGTATTCCCGCTTAGTACAGGTGAAGGCTAGCAAAAGACTGGGAAGCGACCAGCTAGAGAGCGACAACAGTCATGAACATGTATTAAAATTAATCAACACTGAATGCAAGCATGATTAGGATATAATCCACCATGAACATAAATATCATGAAGGCTATGTTGATTTTGTTTCAACTACATGCGTGAACATGCGCCAAGTCAAGTCACTTAAATCATTCATAGGAGGATACCACCCTATCATATATCATCATAACCATTTCAATAGCATGTTGGCACGCAAGGTAAACCATTATAACTCATAGCTAATCAAGCATGGCACAAGTAACTATGATCTCTAGTTGTCATTGCAAACATGTTTATTCATAATAGGCTGAATCAGGAATGATGAACTAATCATATTTACAAAAACAAAAGAGGTCTATTATGCCAAGTCTCTTTACTCGTTCTGTAATACATCATCCCGCAACTAACTCATTAGTTGCATTGCTTGCAAGGCTTCTGGTGATGCGCATTACCGAGAGGGCCCAGAGATACCTCTCCGACAATCGGAGTGACAAATCCTAATCTCGATCTATGCCAACTCAACAAGTACCACCGGAGACACCTGTAGAGCACCTTTATAATCACCCAATTAGGTTGTGACATTTGGTAGCACACAAAGTGTTCCTACGGTATTCGGGAGTTGCATAATCTCATAGTCATAGGAACATGTATAAGTCATGAAGAAAGCAGTAGCAACAAACTAAACGATCATCGTGCTAAGCTAACGGAATGGTTCAAGTCAATCACATCATTCTCTAATGATGTGATCCCGTTAATCAAATGACAACTCATGTCTATTTGCTAGGAAACTTAACCATCTTTGATTCAATGAGCTAGTCAAGTAGAGGCGTACTAGTGACACTCTGTTTGTCTATGTATTCACACATATACTAAGTTTCCGGTTAATACAATTCTAGCATGAATAATAAACATTTATCATGATATAAGGAAATAAATAATAACTTTATTATTGCCTCTAGGGCATATTTTCTTCAGTCTCCCACTTGCACTAGAGTCAATAATCTAGTTCCATCATCTCTGCATGCACTTCTCTTAGGTATTCGTGAGTATAACGGAGTCTTGCTTCAAGTATTTCCCCGATCTGGCGTATGGCTTCCATGGCTGCTTCACGAACAGCGTCGAAGAAAGTTGCTTGTGGTACACGTGAGATGAAAAAGTACTGCCCCATCGTCTTTGGGAAAACTCCTTTCATAGGGTGGAGGTGTACCTCCACATACCAAAGTTCCACTCCCTTTTGCATGAAGGGGTATCCTTTGTAGACTGCATCTCCTTCAAGGTGAATATGCTTCATCATGTCCTTCAGGATTTTTTGGTAATCATGATCACTTGTCAGGGTCATGATCATTTCCGGTCCCTTGAGGAAAGACTCATAAAGGGTCGTCATCTGCGGTTGTAAAACAAAAATGGTGCTCAGAATAAGGTACATATCTCCTTGGGTACACATTCATATCATCCAAACAAAACTTCAAACTCAATTTCCAACATCCAGTTTATGCATCACAACTCATTTTCTTCCATGTTCACCCAGAATATTAATTTCCAAGATAAAACATAACAACTCCTTAAAACCTTTCAGCATATGACATATCAACTTTATTGAGTCATGAATTATTACAATCTCTGAGTAATCTATTATATAACTCAACCCCGCATTCTCATGAAAAGTGTTTTCCATACTACCCTTATTACTGATATCAACATCTCCACTACTCAGCTCCAACTTTCTCATGATTTGAACAATACCTAGCAAAATGTCCTGCTTCCTTGCAATGAAAACAAATAACTTCCGGCATGTCTCGAGGCTTCTTGGTGATGGTGCCTGATCCTTGAGTTCCTTGCTTCCTTTCGAGACAATCATTGGCATAATGCCCGACGTCCTTACATTCAAAACATGTAATATGACGCTTGTCCCTCTTTGCAGAAATTGGGTTGTTCTGAGGGTGTCGTTGTTTTCTCTTCCTGGTTTTCTTCGTTCTGATCAAACATTCTATTCCCTGTGGATCAAACTCCACTACTTCTGTCGGGAAGTATCCCAGATACTCTTTTCTTTCCTTGGTGCAATACTGTGAAAAATGTCCTTCTTCTCCACATGAATAACAGGCATTGGAGAAAAATCTGTTGAGGCTTTCTCCATCAAGGTCTTCAACACTTCCCTTAATCACAGGTTCTTTCATAACTTCTCGGAGGGCTTCTTTCATTCCTTCTTCCTGCTTCTGAATAGTTTGTTGCACCGTGGGGTAAATGTGACACTGAGCTGGGTAGTGGGTGGTTCCTTCACACGAGAAACAAGTCACCTGACTAGTTGGGCATTCCTCAACTGGGTGTTTCTCCTCACAATGAGGGCATTCATCCTTGTGTTCCTCCTGGGTGTGTCCTATTTCTCCAAAAATCTTGCAGGCACAAAGTTTATTTCTTGGGGTATCATGGTGCTTCCGGATGAGACGAGATCTTGTCAGAGTCTTCTTGAATTCTTCCCAAGTCCTTGCTCCATTCCATCCCTGTATAGCTTGATGCATCTGCCACCATGTTGCAGCACTTCCTTCAAAGCACTGAAGAGCATACGATACTTCATTCTTCCTTGAAACTAAATTGCTCCCAAAGTGGTTCTCCATGTTCTGAATCCATAGTTCTGCCTCCGGCTGGGTTTTTGGTCCAGAGAATACCAGTCCAACTTCATTCATCATCTACTGGGTCCAAGGGTTTTAGGGTGAGATAAGAGAGAGGTGGAGAGGAATACACACAATACAAACAATAGTTTTGAAGAAATGAGTTTTATTTTGTGGCTGTCGGAAAAACATCAAACAAATGACAGCTCACAAATCGCCGCATCTAACGTAAGTATATAACATTGGTTTGGTCTTCTAAAAGTCAAATAAATATTCAGATTCTTCAAGTCTTCGGAGTCTTCAACTGTTGTAGCTTCAACTCTTCTAATGCATGGTGAAATCCTCTTTACTCCGAAATGGTCATCGGTTGTCCGATATCTTGTCCTTCTTGGAGCGGCTTTAGTTGATCCTCTGTGTGGTCAAAAGGGAAAGGGGTATATTCTAACTATTTGAAGTACGGGATGTTATTTGATAAAATCAGAAAAGATGAGAAGTAATAGATTCTTTTGAAAATAAAGTTTTAGATATTTCCTGTCCTAGGGGCTTTCCGATTTCTAGGGTCACGTCCTACAGTCAACATGTGCTCTGATACCATATCTGTAGCGACCCGACCTCAGACGGTCAAGTCTCTGTGTATCTGTGCCATCCCTGGATCAGTATGCTGGCACACACAGTACATCAATGTATATATCAAAGTGCAATCACATGTATAAATAATGTAAAACTGATATATACCTTATAAGTCTTAGCGGAAACAAATAATCGGGTGTGGAGTCCCATCAACACCATCGGCAGGTTGAGTGTAGACCATAACCATGTACCGTACTCTTACTCGTCGGAAGGAACATATCTGCAACATGAGACATTGCTGCCGTGTAAGTCAGTACATTGAATGTATCGGCAAGATCACAATATGAGGAAAGCAGACGATAAAACTATTCTATATGCAATATGGCTTTGTGGCTCTGTGTCTCATGTTTTTGCGTAAAATCTGGTTTTATTTTCCCTACAACAAAGGAATATCAGGAGTCTGTACTACGGAGTTTTCTGTCATGACATGGTTCCGCCAACCGATGTCCCATACCCAAATCATCATAAGTTGCCCACAATTAAATTATCAGCCTGGTGTTGAGAGTTCCGAGATAGATCCAAGTCCAGAGGCTCAAATTGTCCGTAACCGGGGACACGGCTAATCGATTAGGTTTTAACCCTCTGCAGAGGTTTTTACACTTTACCCGCAAGATTCGATCCCTCTCTTTACATTCTCGCACTTCAGGGTGTTCGAGAACAAGATGACCGAAAGATGGTCTTCCAAAGAGTTCCTCTGACCACTGTCCGGTGCTCATCCAATCCTACCGTAGTTCTACATCTGCTAGCACCGTCCCAGACAGAGTGACAACTAAGTTCAACCAAGCCAGAGCCCATAGTGACCTGCGGTTGCACAGGTAAGCTTCCGGGCATGAAGTATTCTTCCGTCTCTTTGAGTCTAGGTGAAGCTTTCCACAAGATGTCATGGCGCTTCTCCATGCATCCCGGCCAATCACTGGTTTCTCCAGGGTGCCCGTCAACCGTCCTTCACCCAGTAGTTTGTATTGAATTCTTGTCTCGAGTCTTGAAATCTTGAGGAGTCCTGAAGATGCAGTCCTTGCAGATGCCATCATGAAGTTGTCGTCTTTGACGTAAAGTCCTTCATTCTCACCCCACTCCCGAGCACTCATACCAAACCCCGTCTACTACAGTGTAGCATTAAAACTATATACGTCCCGGGCTTGGTAACAGGGAGGTGGGTTCCTACCTCATGCATTCTACTCAACTACAAGAATCAATATCACTACTGGAGAAGTTGTTGCAAGGATGACACTAAATGCAATAAAAATATAGGTATGAAAAACATGGTCAAAGTGAACTTGCCTGGTATGTTGATGAAGATATAAACGCTCTCAGAAACTTTATAAAACTATTCATCACTCCGATGTAAATCTATATAGTCAAACATGGTAATCATATAAGCAATCGTCCTAGCAAACAATACTAACACTCAAAATAACAATCAAAAAGCAAGAAGAAAACCAAATAAAAACCAAAGCAAAACTTCGAAAGAAAACTTCAAGGAAAACTAGTGGAGACCAAATTCACACAAATCTTACATAACATCACTAAATTACTCTAATAACTTTTCTACAGTGAAGAAAATAGAATTCTAATAAAACAACAACAAAAAATTTACTAAAGCATTTACTAGCAAAAGGAACTAATATGAAAACTATTGTAGCTGACTAGTTAACACCAGAACAACTATAACAACTAGCAAAAGACAAAAGTAAACAATACTAAAATAATTATCAAACTAATTTACTCCTAAATAACAGAATCAATGACAACATATAATGAAGTGGCAAAAAGAGTTACTTTTGAAACTAATGGGACTACTTTTATCAACTATCACTATGAACTAAACAAACAAATACTAAAATAGTAGCTAAACACTAGTAACTAACTACAAAAATTTATCTACTGCAGTCTAACATAAACATATGACAATATGTAAAAATTTACAAAAAGAATTAACTAAAAATAATTAAAAACACTAATTATATGACTAAAACAACTACATAAGCAAAACAGTACTGTTTTCGCAATAAACCTAATTTAAAATAAACTATAAATAAGCCACTACATGCTACTGGATAAAAAAAATAACAAAAGAGTAGGAAAAAGAATTAATCAAAAATCTATTCTAGAGTTTAAGCTAGAGCCAAAACGGTGTTTGAAGCATATTTGAACTAATTCAAATTTAAACTACTCAAATTCCAAATTTCAAATCACTAACAGAAACTTCATAAAATTTTTGACACGGCGCACATACTAAAAGCAAAAGACAAAAGTAAACAATCGGGCACTAGCTACATGGCCCATTGCTACTGCGCTAAACTGGTGGGCGATCCGTAACTAAACGGCGCTCGGCTGAAAACTAACTAAACCGCGCACATACGAAATACAAGAAACCAGTCGGCTAAACCTATCCGAACTAAACCGAAAAAAAAACCGAACTGAAAAAATAAACCTAACTGTTCATCCATCTAATCTATACCGTAGATTTAGAATCGGACGGAGGAGGGGAAGTGGAGAGCTCACCGCGGGGAAGGTCGATGGCGAGCGGCTCGGACATCGTCGGCGGCGGCGCTCCGATCGTCGGCGGGCTCCGGCGAGAGTATGGGCAGACGCGGCGTTCGACGGCGAGTCCAGCGGTGGTCGAGATAGTGTCGTAGGTTGACGGAGGAGGTCGGCGGCGAGGTCGAGGCGGCGGTGCCATTCGGGCGTCGGTGGTGGCGGTGCTCCGGTGGGTTTTGGGCTTGGGTGAGGGCACGGGGAGATGTGGACGAGCGAGGGGAGTGCAGAGGTGGTCTCGGGAGGCGGCGAGGGGGTCGGAGTAGCTTGGTGGGGCGGCAATGGCGCGGCGGGGGCGCTCGGCTCCGGCGAGCAATTGAGAAGGAGGCGGGGGTTCTCAGAAGGGGCTTTGGGGCGGAATCGGTCGAGGGGCGGGAGGTATATATAGGGGAGGGTGCTTGGAGAAGGGGGCGAGGGGATTCATGATCCTGAGAAGATCGGGATTCCGGCGGCGGCGCGACTTGGCATGGGGAGGAAGAAGAAGACGTGAGCGGGGCGATCGGGCAGTGGGACCCAGCGGTCAGCGGCACAGGGCGAGTGAGGAGGGAGCGGGCGACCGAGGCGAAGGGACTCCGGGCATGCGCGTGGCTGCTGGGCTAGCCTGGCACGTAGATGGTCCGAGGGAGAGCGAGAGAGAGAAAGTTAGGTGGGCCTTTGGTCCGTTGGCTTCGGCTATTTTTTTTATAAATCACAAACAAGAAAACTAAATAAAGGAAAAACAATAATACTTTTATATAGACATATTATATATCAAAATGTTCGGCAAAAGAAATCCTAAAAGTTGAACTATTTCTAAACTCCAAATAAAATCAACAAGAATTAAAATAAGGCAAAGAGTGCTACTGTTGCAATAAAGCACAATAAAAAAATAATTTTTAAAATATGAAAATTATTTCAAATTTAACTTTCTCCAGTTTTCTAATGTAGGGAATCATTTTACCCTATTTTCCATATAGTTTAATTTTGGAGAAAAATAATTTGAAATAAAACCAAATAACTCCAAATGGTTTTGAATTTAAAATTCAAACCATCTTCAAACTTCCAACTCATATTTCATATACTTGGAAGAAGTCATGCTTTCTTCACTCAAGGTTATTGTGATGAAATGAATTTGAATTTCATTGAGATCAAATGCAAGGATGAAAGTTTGGGAAGTCATTTCATTCCCTCTCATTTAACTTTCAAAAAAAGTTTCAAATTTCACTCAATCAATCACTCATCAATCAATCAAACAATCATATATTTTAATTATTATAACATTCCAAAATTTAGAATTTTGGGATGTTACAGAAGTAATAAGTAGATGATGGGTTGCTAGAGTAACAGAAGCTTAAACCCTAGTTTATGCGTTGCTTCGTAAGGGGCTGATTTGGATCCACATGTTTCATGCTATGGTTAGGTTTACCTTAATACTTCTGTTGTAGTTGCGGATGCTTGCAATAGAGGTTAATCATAAGTGGGATGCTTGTCCAAGTAAGGACAGGACCCAAGCACCGGTCCACCCACATACCAAATTATCAATGTACAGAACGTAAATCATATGATCGTGATGAAACCTAGCTTGACGATAATTCCCATGTGTCCTCGGGAGCGCTTTTTTCTGTATAAGAATTTGTCCAGGCTTGTCCTTTTCTACAAAAAGGATTGGGCCACCTTGATGCACTTTATTTACTTTTGTTACTTGTTGCTCGTTACAAATTATCTTATCACAGAACTATCTGTTACCTATAATTTCAGTGCTTGCAGAGAATACCTTGCTAAAAACCGCTTATCATTTCTTTCTGCTCCTCGTTGGGTTCGACACTATTACTTATCGAAAGGACTATGATAGATCCCCTATACTTGTGGGTCATCACTAATACTTGAGAATATTCTTTGGCTCCCCTTGTGTCGAATCAATAAATTTGGGTTGAATACTCTACCCTTGAAAACTATTGCAATCCCCTATACTTGTGGGTTATCAACTACGCGCACAAAGCCTCTACAAATATGTAGGTTGTCAGTGTCACTGCAAACAATAGTTAGTCAGAAAACAGTTGATCTCTCGCGACTTTAGAAACCACATACATACACACCATCGATATAGATCTTGATTGATTTCTCTCTGAAGGAAATATGCCCTAGAGGCAATAATAAAGTTGTTATTTTATATTTACTTATTCATGATAAAGTTTTATTATTCATGCTAGAATTGTATTGATCGGAAACCTAAATACATGTGTGAATACATAAACAAACACTGTGTCCCTAGTGAGCCTCTACTAGACTAGCTCATTGATCAAAGATGGTTAAGGTTCCCTAACCACGGACATGAGTTGTCATTTGATAACGGGATCACATTATTAGGAGAATGATGTGATGGACAAGACCCATCTGTTAGCTTAGTATAATGATCGTTCAGTTTTATTGCTATTGCTTTCTTCATGTCAAATACATATTCCTTCGACTATGAGACTATGCAACTCCCGGATATCGGAGGAATGCCTTATGTGCTATCAAACGTCACAACATAACTAGGTGATCATAAAGATGCTCTACAGGTATCTCCGAACGTGTTTGTTGAGTTGGCATAGATCGAGATTATGATTTGTCACTCTGAGTATTGGAGAGGTATCTCTGGGCCCTCGCGGTAATACACATCATAAGCTTGCAAGCAAACAACTAAGGAGTTAGTCATGAGGTGAAGTATTACGGAATGAGTAAACAGACTTGCCGGTACGGAGATTGAACTAGGTATGAAGATACTGACGATCGAATCTCGGGCAAGTAACATACCGATTGACAAAGAGAATTACGTATGTTGTCATAATGGTTCGACCGATAAAGATCTTCGTAGAATATGTAGTAGCCAATATGAGCATCCAGGTTCCGCTATTGGTTATTGACCGGAGAGGTGTCTCGATCATGTATATGTTGGGGAACATAGTAATTTCAAAATTTTCCTACGCACACACAAGATCATGCTGATGCATAGCAACAAGAGGGGAGAGTATCGTCTACGTACCCTCGTAGACCGTAAGCGGAAGCGTTATGAGAACGCGGTTGATGTAGTCGTACGTCTTCACGATCCGACTGATCCAAGTACCGAATGTACGGCACCTCCGAGTTCACCACACGTTCATCTCGGTGACGTCCCACGAACTCCGATCCAGCAGAGCTTCGAGGGAGAATTCTGTCAGCACGATGGCGTGATGATGGTGATGATGATGCTACCGACGCAGGGCTTCTCCTAAGCACCGCTATGATACGACCGAGGTGGGCACCGCACACGGCTAAAAGATCAACTGATTAACTTGTGTGTCTATGGGGTGCCCCCTGGCCACGTATATAAAGGAGTGGAGGACGGGGAGAGGTCGTCCCTCCTAGGCGCACCCCAAGGGGAGTCCTACTCCCATGTAGTAGGAGTAGGAGAGAAGGAAAGGGAAAAGAGAAGAGAAGGAAGGAGGTGGCGCCGCCCCTCCCCCTAGTCCAATTAGGACTAAGCCTTGGGGGCGTGCAGACTCCCCTCTCTCTTTCCTCTAAAGCCCAATAAGGCCCATATAGTCCCCGGCGAATTCCCGTAACTCTCCAGTACTCCGAAAAATACCCGAATCACTCGGAACCTTTCCGATGTCTGAATATAGTCGTCCAATATATCAATCTTTACGTCTCGACCATTTTGAGACTCCTCGTCATGTCCCAGATCTCATCCAGGCCTCTGAACTACCTTTGGTACATCAAAACACATAAGCTCATATTACAGATCAATAACCAATAGCGGAACCTAGATGCTCATATTGGTTCCTACATATTCTACGAAGATCTTTATCGGTCAAACCGCATAACAACATATGTTTTCCCTTTGTCATCGGTATGTTACTTGCCCAAGATTCGATCGTCGGTATCTCAATACCTAGTTCAATCTCATTACCGGCAAGTCACTTTACTCGTTCTATAATACATCATCCCGCAACTAACTCATTAGTTGCATTGCTTGGAAGGCTTATAGTGATGTGCATTACCGAGAGGGCCCAAAGATACCTCTCCGACAATCGGAGTGACAAATCCTAATCTCGATCTATGCCAACTCAACATGTACCACCGGAGACACCTATAGAGCACCTTTATAATCACCCAATTAGGTTGTGACGTGTTGGGGAACGTAGCATAAATTCAAAATTTTGTACGCATCACCAATATCAATCTATGGAGTAATCTAGCAACGAGGGGAAGGAGAGTGCATCTACATACCCTTGTAGATCGCTAAGAGGAAGCGTTCAAGTGAACGGGGTTGATGGAGTCGTACTCATCGTGATCCAAATCACCGATGATCCTAGTACCGAACGGACGACACCTCCGTGTTCAACACACGTACAGCCCGGTGATGTCTCCTACGCCTTGATGCAACAAGGGGAGAAGGAGAGGTTGGGGAAGACTCCATCCAGCAGTAGCACGCCGCTGTGGTGGTGGTGGAGGAGCGCGGGACTCCAGCAGGGCTTCGCCAAGCACTACGAGAGATGGGGAGGGAGAGAGGTACGGCTGCGCCAACAGGGAGAGCAAATCACGTGTGTTGGGCAGCCCCAAACCTCAAGTATATATAGGGGGAGGGGAGGGGCTGCGCCCCTACCTAGGGTTCCCTCCCTAGGGGTGGCGGCAGCCCCCAGATCCCATCTGGAGGCGGCCAAGGGGGAGAGAGAGGGGGGCGCACCTAGGGTGGGCCTTAGGGCCCATCTGCGCCTAGGGTTTGCCCCCTCTCCTCTTGAGGATGCCTTGGGCCTTGGTGGGAGGCGCCCCAGCCCACCTAGAGGCTGGTCCCTTCCCACAATTGGCCCATGTAGGCCTCCGGGGCTGGTGGCCCCACCTGGTGGACCCCCGGACCCCTCCGGTGGTCCCGGTACACTACCGGTGATGCCCGGAACACTTCCGGTGGCCAAAACCATACTTCCTATATATTAATCTTTACCTCCGGACCATTTCGGAACTCCTCGTGATGTCCGGGATCTCATCCGGGACTCCGAACAACATTCGGTAACCACGTACATACTTTCCCTATAACCCTAGCGTCATCGAACCTTAAGTGTGTAGACCCTACGGGTTCGGGAGTCATGCAGACATGGCCGAGACAACTCTCCGGTCAATAACCAACAGCGGGATCTGGATACCCATGTTGGCTCCCACATGTTCCACGATGATCTCATCGGATGAACCACGATGTCAAGGACTTAATCAATCCCGTATACAATTCCCTTTGTCTAGCGGTACGATACTTGCCCGAGATTCGATCGTCGGTATCCCGATACCTTGTTCAATCTCGTTACCGGCAAGTCTCTTTACTTGTTCCGTAACACATCATCCCGTGATCAACTCCTTGGTCACATTGTGCACATTATGATGATGTCCTACCGAGTGGGCCCAGAGATACCTCTCCGATTACACGGAGTGACAAATCCCAGTCTCGATTCATGCCAACCCAACACACACTTTCGGAGATACCTGTAGTGAACCTTTATAGCCACCCAGTTACGTTGTGACGTTTGGCACACCCAAAGCACTCCTACGGTATCTGGGAGTTTCACAATCTCATGGTCTAAGGAAATGATACTTGACATTAGAAAAGCTTTAGCATACGAACTACACGATCTTTGTGCTAGGCTTAGGATTGGGTCTTGTCCATCACATCATTCTCCTAATGATGTGATCCCGTTATCAACGACATCCAATGTCCATGGTCAGGAAACCGTAACCATCTATTGATCAACGAGCTAGTCAACTAGAGGCTTACTAGGGACATGGTGTTGTCTATGTATCCACACATGTATCTGAGTTTCCAATCAATACAATTCTAGCATGGATAATAAATGATTATCATGAACAATGAAATATATAATAATAACTAATTTATTATTGCCTCTAGGGCATATTTCCAACAGTCTCCCACTTGCACTAGAGTCAATAATCTAGTTCACATCGCCATGTGATTAACACTCATAGGTCACATCGCCATGTGACCAACATCCAAAGAGTTTACTAGACTCAATAATCTAGTTCACATCACTATGTGATTAACACTCAATGAGTTCTGGGTTTGATCATGTTATGCTTGTGAGAGAGGTTGTAGTCAACGGGTCTTGCCATATTCATATCCCTATGTATTTCGCAAAACTTTATGTCATATCGTAGATGCTGCTACCACGTTCCACTTGGAGCTTTTCCAAATTGTTTCTCCATTATACGTATCTGGTATCTCTACTCAGAGCTATCCGGATAGGTGTTAAGCTTGCATCGACGTAACTCTTTATGTCGAACTCTTTATCACCTCCATAACCGAGAAACATTTCCTTATTCCTCTAAGGATAATTTTGACCGCTATCTGGTGATCTACTCCTAGATCACCTTTGTACCCTCTTGCCAGACATGTGGCAAGTCACACATCTGGTGCGGTAATCAGCATGGCATACCGTATAGAGCCTATGACAAAAGCATAGGGGACGACCTTCGTCCTTCCTCTTTCTTCTGCCGCGGTCAATCTTCGAGTCTTACTCAACTTCACACCTTACAACTCAGGTGAGAACCCCTTCTTTGACTGATCTATTTTGAACTCTTTCAAAAACATGTCAAGGTGTGCGTTCTTTGAAAGTATCATCAGGCGTCTTGATCTATTTCCATAGATCTTGATGCCCAATATGTAAGCACTTTTATCCAGGTCTTCCTTTGAAAATCACTCTTCAAACAACCGTTTTTGCTTTCCAGAAATTCTACATTATTTCAGATCAACAATATGTCATCCACATATACTTATCAGAAATATTGTAGTGCTCCCACTCACTTTGTTGTAAATACAAGTTTCTAGCAAACATTGTATAAACCTAAAAGCTTTGATCACTCCATCAAAACATATATTCCGATTCCGAGATGCTTGCTCTAGTCCATAGAAGGATTGCTAGAGCCAGCATACCTTTTAGCATCCTTAGGATCGACAAAACCTTTTATTGTATCACATACAACTTTTCTTACGAAAACTGGTAAGAAAACTTGTTTTGACATCCATCGGTAAGATTTCATAATCGAAAAATACAGCTAATGCTATCATGATTTCGACAGACATAAGCATCGCTACGGGTGAGAAATTCTCATCGTAGTCAACTCCTTGAACTTATGAAAAGACTCTTTCCCACAAGTCGAGCTTCATAGACGGCAACATTACCACCCACGTCCGTCTTCTTCTTAAAGATCCATTTATCTCAATGGCTTGCCGATCATCGGGCAAGTCCACCAAAGTCCATACTTTGTTCAGATATATGGATCCTATCTCGGATTTCATGGCTTCTAACCATTTGTCAGAATACGGTCCCACCATCGCTTCTCCATAGCTCGTAGGTTCATTGTTGTCTAACAACATGATATCTAAGACAGGATTACCGTACCACTCAGGAGTAGTACATATCCTTGTCGACCTACGAGGTTCGATAGCAACTTGATCCGAAGCTTCATGATCACTATCATTAACTTCCTCTTCAACAGACGTAGGCTCCACAGAAAACATCTTTCTGTGTGTGCATCTCTCTCTGGTTGAAGTAAAGGTTCGACAAACTCATCAAGTTCTATCTTCCTCCCACTCAGTTCTTTCAAGAGAAACTCCTTCTCGAGAAAGGACCCGTTCTTAGTGACAAACAATTTGCCCTCGGATCTGAGATAGAAGGTATACCCAACTGTCACCTTTGGGTATCCTATGAAGATGTGTTTGTCTGGTTTGGGTTCGAGCTTCTCCGGCTGGAGCCTTAAGCATCGCAGCCCCAAACATTAAGAAACGACAATTTGGTTTCTTGCCAAACCAATGTTCATACGACGCCGTCTCAACGGACTTAGATGGTGTCCTATCTAAAGTGAATGCAGCTGTCTCTAATGCATAACCTCAAAATGAAAACGGTAGATTGGTAAGAGACATCATAGATCGTACCATATCTCATAGGGTTCGATTACGACTTCCGGACACACCATTACAACGGTGGTGTTCCAGGTGGCTTCAGTTGTGAAAAAATTCCACAATGTCTTAAGTGATTTGTCAAACTCATAACTCGGAAAATCCCCTTTTGATCAGATCGTAGGACCATGATCTTATTGTTATGATGATTCTTAACTTCACTCTGAAATCACTTGAACTATTCAAACGTTTCAGACTTGTGCTTCATTAAGTAGATATACCTATATCTACCCAAATCGTCAGTGAAGATGAGAAAATAGCGACATCCACCGCACGCTTCAATTCTCATTGGATCACATGCATCAGCATGCATGATTTCCAACAAGTCACTTGCCCGTTTCATTGTACCTGAAAGCGGGGTCTAAGTCATCCTGCCCATGAGGCATGGCTCGCATGTGTCAAGTGATTCAAAATCAAGTGACTCCAAACATCCATCGACATGGAGTTTCTTCATGCATCTTACGCCAATATGACCTGAGCGGCAGTGCCACGAGAAAGTGGTACTATCATTATTAACTTTACATCTTTTGGCGTGAGCATGTGTATTACCACGACCGAGATTCAATGAACCATTCACATAGGGCGCATGACCATGAAAGGTATCATTCATGTAAACAGAATAACCATTATTCTCTAACTTAAATGAATGACCGTATTGCAATGAACATGATCTAATCATATTCATGCTCAACGTAGACACCTGATAACATTTACCTAGGTTCAATACTAATCCCGAAGGCAGATGGAGCGTGCGATGGTGATCTCATCAACTTTGGAAACACTTCCAACACACATCGTCACCTCGCCCTTAGCCAGTCTCCGTTTAGTCCTTAGCTTTTTCTTCAAGTCACCAGTAATAGCAACTGAACCGGTATCCAATACCCAGGTGCTACCAGGAGTACTAGCGAGGTACACATTAATAACACGTATATGCTTTGTTGAAGTTGCCAGCCTTCTTATCTACCATGCATTTGGGGTAATTCCACTACCAGTGACCGTTCCCCTTATAATAGAAGCACTTAGTCTCGGGTTTGGGTTCAACCTTGGGTTCCTTCACTGGAGCGGCAACTAGTTTGCTATCCATGAAGTTTCCCTTCTAGCCCTTGCCCTTCTTGAAACCAGTGGCCTTGTTAAACCATCAACACTTGATGCTCCTTCTTTGATATCTACCTTTTGCGGTCTTAAGCACCGCGAACAGCTCCGGGATCAACTCCATCCCTTGCATGTCATAGTTCATCACGAAGATCTAGTAGCTTAGTGATAGTGTCTAGAGAACTCTATCAATCACTATCTTATCCGGAAGTTTAACTCCCACTTGATTTAAGTGATTGTTGCACCCAGACATTCTGAGCACATGCTCACTAGCTGAGCTATTCTCCTCCATCTTGTTGGCAAAAGAACTTGTCAGAGGTTTCATACCTCTCAACACGGGCATGAGCCTGAAATCCCAATTTCAGCTCTTCGAACATCTCATATGTCTTATGGCGTTCAAAACGTCATTCGAATCCCGATTCTAAGCCGTAAAGTATGGTGTACTAAACTATCAAGTAGTCATTAGGATGTGTCTGTCAGGTGTTCACAACATCCACAGATGACGTTGTAGGGGTTTGCACATCGAGCGGTGCATCAAAGACATAAGCCTTCTGCTTAGCAGTGAGGACAATCCTCGGACTACGGACCTAGTCCGCATTAGTGCTTACAATATCTTTCAACTCGGTCTTTCTCTAGGAACGTATTGAAACAGGGAGCTACAATGTGAGCTATTTATCTAAAACATATTTGCAAAGGCAATTTAGACTATGTTCATGATAATTGAGTTCATTTAATGAACTCCCACTCAGATAGACATCCCTCTAGTCATCTAAGTGAAACATGATCCGAGTCAACTAGGCCGTGTCCGATCATCACGTGAGACGGACTAGTCATCATCGGTGAACATCTTCATGTTGATCATATCTTCTATATGACTCATGCTCGACCTTTTGGTCTTCCGTGTTCCGAGGCCATGTATGTACATGCTAGGCTCGTCAAGTCAACCTAAGTGTTTTTGCTGTGTAAATCTGGCTTACACCCGTTGTATTCGAACGTTAGAATCTATCACACCCGATCATCATGTGGTGCTTCGAAACGACGAACCTTCGCAACGGTGCACAGTTAGGGAGAACACTTTTCTTGAAATTTTAGTGAGGGATCATCTTATTTAAGCTACCGCCGTTCTAAGCAAATAAGATGTAAAACATGATAAACATCACATGCAATCAAATAGTGAAATGATATGGCCAATATCATTTTGCTCCTTTTGATCTCCATCTTCGGGGATCCATGATCATCATTGTCACCGGCATGACACCATGATCTCCATCATCATGATCTCCATCATCGTGTCTTCTTGAAGTTGTCTCATCATCTATTACTTCTACTACTATAGCTAACGCTTTAGCAATAAAGTAAAGTAATTACATGACGTTTATGTTGACACGCAGGTCATAAATAAATAAAGACAACTCTTATGGCTCCTGCCGGTTGTCATACTCATTGACATGCAAGTCGTGATTCCTATTACAAGAACATGATCAATATCATACATCACATATATCATTCATCACATCCTTTTGGCCATATCACATCACAAGGCATATGCTACAAAAACAAGTTAGACGTCCTCTAATTGTTGTTGCAAGTTTTTACGTGGCTGCTATAGGTTTCTAGCAAGAACGTTTCTTACCTACGCGAAAACCACAACGTGATATGCCAATTTCTATTTACCCTTCATAAGGACCCTTTTCATCGAATCCGATCTGACTAAAGTGGGAGAGACAGACACCCGCTAGCCACCTTATGCAACTAGTGCATGTCAATCGGTGGAACCAGTCTCACGTAAGAGTACGTGTAAGGTCGGTCCGGGCCGCTTCATCCCACGATGCCGCCGAATCAAGATAAGACAAGTAACGGCAAGTAAATTGACAATATCGACGCCCACAACTGCTTTATATTCTACTCGTGCATAGAAACTACGCATAGACCTAGCTCATGATGCCACTGTTGGGGAACGTAGCATAAATTCAAAATTTTCTACGCATCACCAAGATCAATCTATGGAGTAATCGAGCAACGAGGGGAAGGAGAGTGCATCTACATACCCTTGTAGATCGCTAAGCGGAAGCGTTCAAGTGAACGGGGTTGATGGAGTCGTACTCGTCGTGATCCAAATCACCGATGATCCTAGTGCCGAACGGACGGCACCTCCGTGTTCAGCACACGTACAGCCCGGTGACGTCTCCTACGCCTTGATCCAGCAAGGGGAGAAGGAGAGGTTGGGGAAGACTCCATCCAGCAGCAGCACGACGGCGTGGTGGTGGTGGAGGAGCGCGGGACTCCAGCAGGGCTTCGCCAAGCACTACGAGAGACGAGGAGGGAGGGAGGTAGGGCTGCGCCAACAGGGAGAGCAAATCACGTGTGTTGGGCAGCCCCAAACCTCAAGTATATATAGGGGGAGGGGAGGGGCTGCGCCCCCACCTAAGGTTCCCTCCCTAGGGGTGGCGGCAGCCCCCAGATCCCATCTGGAGGCGGCCAAGGGGGAGAGAGAGGGGGGCGCACCTAGGGTGGGCCTTAGGGCCCATCTGCGCCTAGGGTTTGCCCCCTCTCCTCTTGAGGACGCCTTGGGCCTTGGTGGGAGGCGCCCCAGCCCACCTAGGGGCTGGTCCCTTCCCACTATTGGCCCATGTAGGCCTTCGGGGCTGGTGGCCCCACCTGGTGGACCCCCGGACCCCTCCGGTGGTCCCGGTACACTACCGGTGATGCCCGGAACACTTCCGGTGGCCAAAACCATACTTCCTATATATTAATCTTTACCTTCGGACCATTCTGGAACTCCTCGTGACGTCCGGGATCTCATCCGGGACTCCGAACAACATTCGGTAACCGCGTACATACTTTCCCTATAACCCTGGCGTCATCGAACCTTAAGTGTGTAGACCCTACGGGTTAAGGAGTCATGCAGACATGGCCGAGACAACTCTTCGGTCAATAACCAACAGCGGGATCTGGATACCCATGTTGGCTCCCACATGTTCCACGATGATCTCATCGGATGAACCACGATGTCAAGGACTTAATCAATCCCGTATACAATTCCCTTTGTCTAGCGGTACGATACTTGCCCGAGATTCGATCGTCGGTATCCCGATACCTTGTTCAATCTCGTTAACGGCAAGTCTCTTTACTCGTTCCATAACACATCATCCCGTGATCAACTCCTTGGTCACATTGTGCACATTATGATGATGTCCTACCGAGTGGGCCCAGAGATACCTCTCCGTTTACACGGAGTGACAAATCCCAGTCTCGATTCGTGCCAACCCAACAGACACTTTCGGAGATACCTGTAGTGAACCTTTATAGCCACCCAGTTACGTTGTGACGTTTGGCACACCCAAAGAACTCCTACGGTATCCGGGAGTTGCACGATCTCATGGTCTAAGGAAATGATACTTGACATTAGAAAAGCTTTAGCATACGAACTACACGATCTTTGTGCTAGGCTGAAGATTGGGTCTTGTCCATCACATCATTCTCCTAATGATGTAATCCCGTTATCAACGACATCCAATGTCCATGGTCAGGAAACCGTAACCATCTATTGATCAACGAGCTAGTCAACTAGAGGCTTACTAGGGACATGGTGTTGTCTATGTATCCACACATGTATCTGAGTTTCCTATCAATACAATTCTAGCATGGATAATAAACGATTATCATGAATAACTAATTTATTATTGCCTCTAGGGCATATTTCCAACATGATGTTTGGTAGCACACAAAGTGTTCCTCCGGTATTCGGGAGTTGCATAATCTCATAGTCAGAGGAACATGTATAATTCATGAAGAAAGCAGTAGCAACAAACTAAACAATCATCATGCTAAGCTAACTGAATGGTTCAAGTCAATCACATCATTCTCTAATGATGTGATCCCGTTAATCAAATGACAAATCATGTCTATTTGCTAGGAAACTTAACCATCTTTGATTCAATGAGCTAGTCAAGTAGAGGCATACTAGTGACACTCTGTTTGTCTACGTATTCACACATGTGCTAAGTTTCCGGTTAATACAATTCTAGCATGAATAATAAACATTTATCATGATATAAGGAAATAAATAATAACTTTATTATTGCCTCTAGGGCATATTTCCTTCAGTCTCCCACTTGCACTAGAGTCAATAATCTAGTTCACATCTCCATGTGACTAATACCCAAAGGGTTTACTAGAGTCAATAATCTAGTTCACATTGCTATGTGATTAACACCCAAAGTGTGATCATGTTTTGTTTGTGAGAAAAGTTTAGTCTACGGGTCTGCAACTTTCAGATCCGTATGTATTTCGCAAATTTCTATGTCTACAATGCTCTACACAGAGCTACTCTAGCTAATTGCTCCCACTTTCAATATGCATCCAGATCGAGACTTAGAGTCATCTAGATCGATGTAAAAAGCTTGCATTGACGTAACTCTTTATGACGAACTCTTTTATCACCTTCATAACCGAGAAATATTTGCTTAGTCCTCTAAGGATAATTTTTGACCGCTGTCCAGTGATCTACTCCTAGATCACTATTGTACTCCCTTGCCAGAATCATGCTAAGGTATACAATAGGACTGGTAAACAACATAACATACTTTATAGAACCTATGACTGAGGCATAGGGAATGACTTTTCATTCTCTTTCTATTTTCTGTTGTGGTCGGGTTTTGAGTCTTTACTCAACTTCACACCTTGCAACACAGGCAAGAACTCCTTCTTTGACTGTTTCATTTTGAACTACTTCAAAATCTTGTCAAGGTATGTACTCATTGAAAAAACTTATCAAGCATCTTGTTCTATATCTATAGATCTTGATGATCAATGTGTAAGCAGCTTCATCGAGGTCTTTCTTGGAAAAACTCTTTTCAAACACTCCTTTATGCTTTCCAGAAAATTCTACATTATTTCTGATCAACAATATGTCATTCACATATACTTATCAGAAATGCGGTAGTGCTCCCACTCACTTTCTTGTAAATATAGGCTTCACCGCAAGTCTGTATAAAACCATATGCTTTGATCACTTTATCAAAGCATATATTCCAACTCCGAGATGCTTGCACCAGTACATAGATGGATCGCTGGAGCTTGCTCACTTTGTTAGCACCTTTAGTACCGACAAAACCTTCTGGTTGCACCATATACAACTCTTCTTTAAGAAATCCATTAAGGAATGCAGTTTTGACATCCATTTGCCAGATTTCATAAAATGTGGCAACTGCTAACATGATTTGGACAGACTTTTAAGCATCGGTACGAGTGAGAAAATCTTATCGTAGTCAACACCTTGAACTTGTCGAAAACATTTTGCGACAATTCGAGCTTTGTAGATAGTGACACTACTATTAGCGTCCGTCTTCCTCTTGAAGATCCATTTATTCTTAATGACTTACAGATCATCGGGTAAGTCAATCAAAGTCCATACTTTGTTCTCATACATGGATCCCAACTCAGATTTCATGGCCTCAAGCCATTTTGCAGAATCTGGGCTCATCATTGCTTCCTCATAGTTCGTAGGTTCGTCATGGTCAAGTAACATGACCTCCAGAACAGGATTACCGTACCACTCTGGTGCGGATCTCACTCTGGTTAACCTACGAGGTTCGATAGTAACTTGATCTGAAGTTACATGATCATCATCATTAGCTTCCTCACTTATTGGTGTAGGAGTCACAGGAACAGATTTCTATGATGAACTACTTTCCAATAATGGAGCAGGTACAGTTACCTCATCAAGTTCTACTTTCCTCCCACTCACTTCTTTCGAGAGAAACTCCTTCTCTAGAAAGGATCCATTCTTAGCAATGAATGTCTTGCCTTCGGATATGTGATAGAAGGTGTACCCAACAGTCTCCTTTGGGTATCCTATGAAGACACATTTCTCCGATTTGGGTTTGAGCTTATCAGGATGAAACTTTTTCACATAAGCATCGCAACCCCAAATTTGATGAAACGACAACTTTGGTTTCTTGCCAAACCACAGTTCATATGGTGTCGTCTCAACGGATTTAGATGGTGCCGTATTTAACGTGAATGCAGTTGTCTCTAATGCATAGCCCCAAAACGATAGTGGTAAATCGCTAAGAGACATCATAGATTGCACTATATCTAATAAAGTACGGTTACGATGTTCAGACACACCATTACGCTGTGGTGTTCCAGGTGGCATGAGTTGGAAACTACTCCGCATTGTTTCAAATGAAGACCAAACTAGTAACTCAAATATTCTCCTCCACGATCAGATCGTAGAAACTTTATTTTCTTGTTACGATGATTTTCCACTTCACTCTGAAATTCTTTGAACTTTTCAAAATGTTTTAGATTTATGTTTCATCAAGAAGATATACCCATATCTTACTCAAATCATTTGTGAAGGTCAGAAAATAATGATACCTGCCGCGAGCCTCAACACTCATCAGACTACATACATCAGTATGTATTATTTCCAACAAGTCTGTTGCTCACTCCATTGTT
This sequence comes from Triticum dicoccoides, assembly GCF_002162155.2. Taxonomy (NCBI): domain Eukaryota; kingdom Viridiplantae; phylum Streptophyta; class Magnoliopsida; order Poales; family Poaceae; genus Triticum; species Triticum dicoccoides. The sequence continues at coordinate 42,382,488 of NC_041392.1, forward strand.
CCGGAGAACGGAGTCTTAGTCATCTTGCCCATGAGGCATGGTTCGCAATCATCAACTGATTCATAATCAAGAGATTCCAAAAGCCCATCGGCATGGATTTTCTTCATGCGTTTACACCAATATTACCTAAATGGCAGTGCCACAAATAAGTTGCACTATCATTATTAACTTTGCATCTTTTGGCTTCAATATTATGAATATGTGTATCACTACGATCGTGATTTAGTAAACTATTCACCTTGGGTGTATGACCATTAAAGGTTTTATTCATTTAAACAAAACAACAATTATTCTCTGACTTTAAATGAATAATCATATTGCAATAAACATGATCAAATCATATTCATGCTTAACACAAGCACCAAATAACATTTATTTAGGTTCAACACTAATCCCGAAAGTATAGGGAGTGTGCTATGATGATCATATCAATCTTGGAACAATTTCCAACACACATCATCACTTCACCCTTAACTAGTCTCTGTTCATTTTGCAACTCCTGTTTTGAGTTACTAATCTTAGCAACTGAACTAGTATCAAATACTGAGGGGTTGCTATAAACACTAGTAAAGTACACATCAATAACATGTATAACAAATATACCTTTGTTCACTTTGCCATCCTTCTTATCTGCCAAATACTTGGGGCAGTTCTGCTTCCAGTGACCAGTCCCTTTGTAGTAGAAGCACCTAGTCTCAGGCTTAGGTCTGGACTTGGGCTTCTTCACTTGAGCAGCAACTTGCTTGCCATTCTTCTTGAAGTTCCCCTTCTTCCCTTTGCCCTTTTCTTCAAACTAGTGGTCTTGTCAACCATCAACACTTGATGCTTTTCTTGATTTCTACCTTCGTCGATTTCAGCATCACGAAGAGCTTGGGAATCGTTTCCGTTATCCCTTGCATATTATAGTTCATCACGAAGTTCTAGTAAATTGGTGATAGTGACTAGATAACTCTGTCAATCACTATCTTATCTGGAAGATTAACTCCCACTTGATTCAAGTGATTATAGTACTTAGGCATTCTGAACACATGCTCACTAGCTGAGCTATTCTCCTCCATCTCGTAGGCAAAGTGTTTGTCAAAGATCTCAAACCTTTCGACATGGGCATGAGTCTGAAATACTAATTTCAACTCTTGGAACATCTCATATGCTCTGTGGTGTTTAAAACGTCTTTGAAGCCCTGATTCTAAGCCGTAAAGCATGGTGCACTAAACTATCAAGTAGTCATCATATCAAGCTTGTCAAACGTTCATAACGCCTGCATCTTCTCTTGCAATCAGTCTGTCACCTAGCGGTGCATCAAGGACATGATTCTTCTATGCAACAATGAGGATAATCCTCATATCACGGATCCAATCCGCATCATTGCTACTAACATCTTTCTACTTAGTTTTCTCTAGGAACATATCAAAAATAAAACCAGGGGAGCTAAACGCGAGCTATTGATCTACAACATATATATGCTAATACTACCAAGACTAAGTTCATGATAAATTAAAGTTCAATTAATCAAATTACTTAAGAACTCACACTTAGATAGACATCCCTCTAATCATCTAAGTGATCACGTGATCCATATCAACTAAACCATGTCTGATCATCACGTAAGATGGAGTAGTTTTCAATGGTGAACATCACTATGTTGATCATATCTACTATATGATTCACGCTCGACCTTTCGGTCTCAGTGTTCCGAGGCCATATCTTCATATGCTAGGCTCGTTAAGTTTAACCGAGTATTTCTGCGTGTGCAAAACTGGCTTGCACCCGTTGTATATGAACGTAGAGCTTATCACACCTGATCATCACGTGGTGTCTCAGCACGATGAACTTTGGCAACAGTGCATACTCAGGGAGAACACTTGTACCTTGAAATTTAGTGAGAGATCATCTTATAATGCTACCGTTAATCAAAGCAGAATAAGATGCATAAAAGATAAACATCACATGCAATCAATATAAATGATATGATATGGCCATCATCATCTTGTGCCTTTGATCTCCATCTCTAAAGCACCATCATGATCACCATCGTCACCAGCGTGACACCTTGATGTCCATTGTAGCATCGTTGTCGTCTCACCAACTATTGCTTCTACGACTATCGCTACCGCTTAGTGATAAAGTAAAGCAATTATAGGGCGATTTCTTTGCATACAATAAAGCGACAACCATATGGCTCCTGCAGTTGCCGATAACTCCGTTACAAAACATGATCATCTCATACAATAAAATATAGCATCATGCTTTGACCATATCACATCACAACATGCCCTGCAAAACCAAGTTAGACGTCCTCTACTTTGTTGTTGCATGTTTTACGTGGCTGCTACGGGCTGAGCAAGAACCGTTCTTACCTACACATCAAAACCACAACAATATTTCGTCAAGTTAGTGTTGTTTTAACCTTCAACAAGGACCGGCCGTAGTCACACTCGGTTCAACTAAAGTTGGAGAAACTGACACCCGCCAACCACCTGTGTGTGAAGTACGTCGGTAGAACCAGTCTCACGTAAGCGTACGCGTAATGTCGGTCCTGGCCGCTTCATCCAACAATACCGTCGAACCAAACTATGACATGTTGGTAAGCAGTATGACTTGTATCGCCCACAACTCACTTCTGTTCCACTCGTGCATATAACATCTACGCATAAACCTGGCTCGGATGCCACTGTTGGGGAACGTAGTAATTTCAAAAATTTCCTACGCACACGCAAGATCATGGTGATGCATAGCAACAAGAGGGGAGAGTATCGTCTATGTACCCTTGTAGACCGTAAGCGGAAGCGTTATGAGAACACGATTGATGTAGTCGAACGTCTTCACGATCCGACCGATCCAAGTATCGAACGTACGACACCTCCGAGTTCAGCACACGTTCAGCTCGGTGACGTCCCACGAACTCCGATCCAGTAGAGCTTCGAGGGAGAGTTCTGTCAGCACGACGGCGTGATGACCGTGATGATGGTGCTACTGACGTAGGCCTTCGGCTAAGCACCGATACGATACGACCGAGGTGGATTATGGTGGAGGGGGCACCGCACACGGCTAAAAGGTCAACTTGTGTGTCTATGGGGTGCCCCCTGGCCACGTATATAATGCAGTGGAGAAGGGGGAGAGGCCGGCCCTCCTAGGCGCGCCCCAAGGGGAGTCCTACTCCCATCGGGAGTAGGATCCCCCCCCCCTTCCATGTAGTAGGAGTAGGAGAGAAGAAAAGGGAAAAGAGAAGAGAAGGAAAGAGGGGGCGCCACCCCTTCCCATAGTCCAATTCGGACTAAGCCTTGGGGGCGCGCGCAGCCTCCCCTCTCTCTTTCCCCTAAAGCCCAATAAGGCCCATATACTCCCCGGTGAATTCTCGTAACTCTCTGGTACTCCGAAAAATACTCGAATCACTCAGAACCTTTCCGATGTCCGAATATAGTCATCTAATATATCGATCTTTATGTCTCGACCATTTTGAGACTCCTCGTCATGTCCCCGATCTCATCCGGGACTCCGAACTACCTTCGGTATATCAAAACACATAAGCTCATATTAACGATCGCCACCGAACGTTAAGCATGCGGACCCTACGAGTTCGAGAACTATGTAGACATGACAGAGACTCGTCTCCCGTCAATAACCAATAGCAGAACCTAGATGCTCATATTGGTTCCTACATATTCTACGAAGATCTTTATCGGTCAAACCGCATAACAACATATGTTGTTCCCTTTGTCATCGATATGTTACTTGCCCGAGATTCGATCGTCGGTATCTCAATACCTAGTTCAATCTCGTTACCAGCAAGTCTCTTTACTCGTTTCGTAATACATCATCCCGCAACTAACTCATTAGTTGCATTGCTTGCAAGGCTTATAGTGATGTGCATTACCGAGAGGGCCCAGAGATACCTCTCCGACAATCGGAGTGACAAATCCTAATCTCGATCTATGCCAACTCAACAAGTACCATCAGAGAAAACTGTAGAGCACCTTTATAATCACCCAGTTATGTTGTGATGTTTGGTAGCACACAAAGTGTTCCTCCGGTATTCGGGAGTTGCATAATCTCATAGTCAGAGGAACATGTCTAAGTCATGAAGAAGGCAGTAGCAACAAACTAAACGATCATCGTGCTAATCTAACGGAATGGGTCGAGTCAATCACATCATTCTCTAATGATGTGATCCCGTTAATCAAATGACAACTCATGCCTATGGCTAGGAAACTTAACCATCTTTGATTCAACGAGCTAGTCAAGTAGAGGCATACAAGTGACACTCTGTTTGTCTATGTATTCACACATGTACTAAGTTTCCGATTAATACAATTCTAGCATGAATAATAAAAATTTATCATGATATAAGGAAATAAATAATAACTTTATTATTGCCTCTAGGGCATATTTCCTTCAGTCTACATAGTTCTCGAACCCGTAGGGTCCGCACGCTTAACGTTCGTTTACGATATAGTATTATATGAGTTATGTGATTTGATGGTTGAATGTTGTTCGAAGTCTCGGATGAGACCACGAACATGACAGGGAGTCTTAAAATGGTCGAGAGGTAAAGATTGATATATAGGACGATGGTATTCAGACACCAGAAGTGTTCCGGAGGGTACCGGGTACTTGCACCCCTATAGAGGCCAGCCCTATGAGGAGGAGAAGGAAAGAGGGGAGGGCAAGAAAAGTGTGGATTAGGATTCTGACTTCCTTCCCTCCGCCCCCCCCCCCTCTTTTCTTCCCCTCGGTTATATATGGCAGGGGGCGC
>NC_041392.1:42387760-42467511 GCF_002162155.2 Triticum dicoccoides
ATGTATATATATATATATGTGTGTGTGTGTGTGGAGAGAGGGGGCGCCTAGCACATACCAGACAATTGCCTAGCCGTGTGAGGCGCCCCCCTCATAGTTTACACCCCTGGTCATATTTTCGCGGTGCTTAGGCGAAGCCCTAGGAGGATCCGTTCACCATCACTGTCACCACACCGTCGTGCTGACGGTACTCATCTACTACCTCGACGTCTTGCTGGATCAAGAAGGCGAGGGACGTCACCGAGCTGAAGGTGTGCAGAACTCGGAGATGTCGTACGTTCGGTACTCGAACGGTGGAGCGCGAAGAAAGTTCGACTACATCAACCGCGTTGTGAAACGCTTCCGCTTACGGTCTACTAGGGTACGTAGACACACTCTTCCCCCTTGTTGCTATGCATCTCCATGGATATATCATTGCGTGTGCGTAGAAAATTTTTGTTTTCCATGCAACATTCCCCAACACTCTATCATCTCGGCCGGCCATGAGGAGCTCTGTGCACATGCCAGCCACGGTAGAGGCGCTGCTAGGCCACCCGGTGGCAGCCCTGTCGGAGAGGCCAGTGTCGCGTCTAACACGGCTACTGGTGAACGTGACGGTGGAGAAGAGCCTATGGCCGGTGCATGTGCTGATGGCCACCGACGCCACCGTTGCCGACATCCCTTGTGTCGCCATCATTGTTAGCCCAAACTACTATGATAGTGGTGTACTATGGGTGGTAGAGGTTCTACCTTATATGTGGTAGGGGTCCTGGTTTGGACTACAGGGGTATTTTATCAGTGGTAGATTACAACGAAGGGATTACAAGTCCTTTTATAGGAAAAATGAAGCTGTGGTTCATACTGTAATGATATGTGCTCTTAATTACCAGATGCCTTGCATTTTTTGGTGATGTTTTGTTTCTTCCGATTCTAATGAGGTAAGGTCATACACGGTAGGTTTACAACATTGAGCATGACAGATAGGAATGCAATCTCTGTACCTGTCATGGTACTAGTGACAGAAGCTATCATTTCAATTTCAGTACAAGCTGGGCATACGATGTTGTGTACCACCGTGTACGTGGACTGTCCAGCCGTGCACAAAAAAAGGTTGTTTCCAAACGGTAGCCACTCTACTCAAAATGGATTGCAAAATAGGAGAAGAATCGACACTGCACTTGAACCAACAACGCTACTCAAAGCCTAACGTTGGAGACGCCTCATGGTATGCTGCAAACTGAAGGCAAGGAGCACAATTCTGGACAAGGGGAGTGGTCAAACCAGAAGAAATATTTTCTTTAAGCTAGGTAATGATAGAAACATGTGTTTCAATAGTAAAATACCACCTTTTTCTAAGAAGTATTATTGTAATTCTGGATTAATATTACTTTGGATGTAGTTTCAAAATAAAATTACGCAACAGAGCTCATATCAGACAAGGCTCGGGACAAAAAAACATGGGTGATATGTAGACTTATAGACTATCACAGAATTTCTTGAAACCGGCCATGTAGCTCATGTTCCACGGAAAACTGAGATACTTCCCAAGATGACCTCGTGTTATCATAGGGAAAGTACCAAACAATATGGTGATTAGTTTCTTCTTACTTCTCTTTGTGTATTTTGAGGAGAATTTTTATGGTGAGTGCAACAAAATAGGTTGTCTCTAAATAAATCCACTCTTATGAGTTACTAGTTTGTTGTTTCTCGTTATGTGCGATTGGTACTAGTTCCTATAGAGGTTAATAAGCTTCATCAAACAACATTATTAAGATTTTGCATATATTTGAATCAACACAGAACAAATCCCTATTTGAATCAACACAGAACAAATCCCTGAAGACATTTGAATTAGTGAACACATGTCAACATGATAGCAGCCCCACACAAGAAGTTGGCATAATAAAAGTACAATACAATACTTCAAGAATAATACATTACTGCGTCCCTTCCAATAAAATCAACTTCACCCAAATAAACACTTAACAACAAACCAAGCTATGACATTTTCAAATATCATTTTTCAAGATGAATGATCTAGAAAATGTGATGAAGTACTAGGAGAGCCTAATTAAAATATGCCATTTCCATGTTGGCATGGATGTCCCTTGCAACGATATTGGCATCATGTGCAATACCGGCCAATCCCCTCCTTCCAAATCCGATGCAATAGAGTCCATTTGCACCTTTCCAATGGTTGGGGAAGTCATTTCTGGGTATGCCATCACTATACTTAGCATACTCATGTCGTTCTACATTTATAAAAATATTTTATAAGATTATTTTTAAAAATGTTATACAATGTTTGGAGAAAATTTCTATACTACTATATATAGTGTACAAGTTTAAAACTTTTGAATCTCACCACAAAAAAGCATTGACGGAGTCCATGGTATGGCTCAAAATGATGGGATTTGCAGCTACAGTACAGGCTACAATTCCAGCAAAGGTACTACTGATTTCTAGAACCATCACTATATGACAATGTAGGTAAACTTCACTCGTCAGTTGTAATCCATTCATGCATGTAGCTGGTCATGGCACACACACACTGGTAGACAGAGTTGGAAGTTCTGGTGGAGTTTCTTTAAGCTGGTTGTAGTGTAAGATACTAATTCTAAGAATCTAAAGCTTTACATACAAAACTGAACGGCTACAACAATGGACTGGATGAAGCTTTACATGCCAAGGTGCAGTGCTTGAAGCAAGCAAGCTTTGTATCCATGAACCAAAATGTGCACGTGTTGTGCACATACCCGTGTACTAGTATAACTATAAGTTGAAACCGATTGTTCCTTTATGCAAGGAATTTGGTTGACTTTTACAATCATATGATATTCATATTACTATGATGTTATATATAAATAATAATAAATGTCTATATACCTTGAGCCACATATTAGTGGTGCTTTTGTAACCTGTGGCAAACACAATGGCGTAATAGTATCTCTCATTCCCATCCGCAAACTCTACGATATTTCCTTGAATGCAAGATATTGGACCGAATACCTACCATAAAAAATATTTTTAAATCAGTCTATCACATTCGCCATATGGTATGTATATATTTATATTTATAGGCATGATTTTGCTCTCACCTTGATATCACCATTTTTTATTAGCTCAGTGGTGCCGGTGTCTATGATAGTAGACCGACCAGTTTTTTGCTTTTAGCGTGAGTGGGCCAATATTAGGCCCCACAGTTCCTTACTTTGATAAATCACCAAATAATACATATGCGAGGATCATAAGAATAAAGTCTACAAGCTTCAGTGGAAGGTGCCACGTTGAGAGTACCATGCCCACGTGGATCAACTCCTTTGTCATAACATGCAACTTCACAATTACCAATGTAAGACCATCTTTAATAGAATGTCAACCAAGATTTTTCTCAGAAAAACAAAGAAAATAGTAGAAGTGGGATCGTTAAATGTATGTACGTAACGGACTACCGATAATGATGGAAGTGTTAGCTCCGTGCACTACAAGATCATGGGCAATCTCCAAGCCAGAGTTCCCACATCCAACAATAAGCACGCTTTTCCCAACATAATCATTTCCGGACTTGTAACTTGATGAGTGGATTGTTTCACTAGGAAAGCTTTGTAGCCAACGATCTCTGGAACATATCCCACAACATTTTCACTTGTTGCTAAAACTAAGAACTTGGATGCATACATAATTGGGCCATCCACTTTGTTATGCGTCATCACAACCCAACATTTCCTCACCTCACCATACATGCATGACTCAGCTGATGTGTTAAACTTTGGGGATATATTTAAGTGCTTGACATAATCCTCCATATACCTTTAAAACTGATCTCTGGGAAGGTAGGTAGGCAAATCATTTGGGTATGCCATGTGGGGTAGCTCACAAAACTCTTTGGGGATGTGGAGCTGGAGGCAATCATATGTGTGTTTGTGCCACAATGACACAATACAATCTTCACGCTCAGCAATGGTATATGGTATAGAGAGTTTGCTTAGGCATGCTGTCGTGGCAAGCCTAGATGGACCTGCTCCGACGATGAAAACTTGTACCTTCTCCATGGAAAGACTTGAATATAGGTGTGCAATCAATTTAGTGACACTATTGTGTTGAAGTTGTCCTTGTTGGTACGTGTTCGGGTAACACCTATAGCTATTTATATATACAAATATCAATCGTTACTATATATTACTTTTAGTGGTTTATTTCTTTCTTCCTTAGATGGCTCTTGTTTCTTGCTTCTTTCACTGGCTTGTCTCTTTCTTTTACCGTTATTTGTCTAGTTGTCACTATGTGAGGCATTGGCATTGTTCTACACATGTGAGCAAACTGCGCCTCTCATGGATAGTGGTATAGTTCCCTAAAATTGATAAATATACGTTGTTGTTAATATAAGCGTACGTTCAAACATCCGATTAGTAAGTGCTTTCAAACAAAGATTTTTTTATGTTAATAAGATAATTAACCACCGCCTTAAAGTTATTCCATGAATTAATGAGTAGTGTTGAACTGTTGATACATGATATCGAACAATATTTTCCATGTTTTTCTAATTAATTGTCAAGTATTTAATGTGAAGAATAGAAAGCATTGAATCATGAGTAAACAAAAGAACTGGAATTTCACAAAATGGGATAATATATATTGTTTTTATAGATCAATTCATGCACTAGATGTGCCTATGCTGTTATTTCAAATATAAAACTCTTGACTTTATTGGCATGCGTACATGCTACTATATAATTAAAATGGCACTTTTGTTGTATGTTGCTCAATACATTTTTTCTAAAAAGTGATCACTTTACGAAGAGATTGTCTTTCTTGCAAGTTAACGTAAACTAAACTTTTGGGCTTCCATGTATAAACAATTTTAGCTTTTGTTGTTGCTATTTGCACGCATGTATTAATTCCTTTATCAACTTAAGTACAATTAAGAAACTGAAACCAGGTTGTAAAGTATGAAACTGAAGTAGCAAGATGTAAAGTATGAAACTGAAATAGCAAGATGTAAAGTATGAAGTTGAACCTGTAAATACGGACTATCTATTGAGTACATGAACGGGTGTTTACGCAGCCTATAGTGTGCAAATATTTGTTGGTATGCTAGTTTTAAGATGTCTTTTTTTGCGAGAAAAACTTCCAATCTATTCATCTTCAATCATGGTAGTACAACGAATACTATAAATAATAAAAATTACATCTAGATCCGTAGACCACCTAGCGACGACTACAAGCACTGAAGCGAGCCGAAGGCGCACCGCTGTCATCGCCCCTCCCTCGCCAGAGCCGGGCAAACCTTGTTGTAGTAGACAATTGGGAAGTCGTCGTGCTAAGGTCCCATAAAACCAACGTACCAGAACAGCAACCGCCGCGGATGAAGAGTGTAGATCAAAAGGATCCAACCTGAAAACATACGAACAAAGACGAAAGATGAATAGATCCGAGCAAATCCACCAAAGACAGATCTGTCGGAGACACACCTCCACATGCCCACCGATGACGCTAGATGCATCACCAGGATGGGGGCTAGGCAGGAAGACCTTTATTCTATCTTCAGGGAGCCGCCGTCATCTCGCCTTCCTGAGCAGAACACAAACCCTAACAAAGCTCGAAAAAAGATCTAAAAACGGAGTCCTCCCACCGGCAGGGGCCGAGATCCACTCCGCCTCCATGGCCCTAAGGCCATCGGAGACGGGACGGACCGGCGCCGGCGCCGGCGGGAGGTAGAGAACGCTAGCTTTTTTTAGTGGCGGCGGCTGGCTAGGTTGTAGCCACACTATTCATTGGTTAGTTTTAAGATGTCAACTATTACTATTTACTATCAACACACGTGTATGGTTACCCACAAAATCTGTATATAACAGTAACTAGGTGAGTCGTGCTTGTGTTTGTGTGCGTGCGGCTGCGCACGCGTGTTTGTGTGTAGTAGGGTTTTTTCTATAAAGGGTGGATTTTACTTTCAAGAGATAGGGTAGACGAGGAGGGCACCTACCTACACTTTGGATGGCTAGTTAAGTGATTGGCCTTCCATCACAGGAACGAAGATCGGTCTAAACATGTTTTAAGCTTTTTAGTCCTTTGGTGACTTATGTCACTATTGTACTTCTGCTGCCACTATTATTGTAAATATTGTGTGCACTTATTTATTTATATAATACATAATAGAACATTTTTTCTACAGTTTATGGTTAAAAAAACATAGGTCTAAACGCATCCAAATGGCTCTTCCATTCTGCTCATATTCCTTTCCTGAACCAACAGGAGCACTGCCTTTTTGTATAGAATAAGAAATAGATGGTTTATTTACAGGGGTGACATGTTTTTGGAGGGAACTTGGCGAAAACCCCTGACACACACTCATTCAAATTAATCAATACCCTTGCTGGCTTGTGGCTTAGGAAAAGCTGCCCTCTCGTTGATATCCTCAAAAGTCAGGGCCGCCACCTTGGTGTGGTTCATGCACGTGCCACAGAAGATGCGACGGTTCCAATCTTTCTAGATGTTCCAAAGGGTATATAGACGCATCCCACTCCGTCGCCACTTAGATTCTTCAAGTCTGGCACATTGGATCTGACAGCCCGGTTCCACACACAAAAAATTCCGGACCCCTCCCTGTCCCACACTCCACCCCTCCACTCTCTTTTCCTGCTCCTAGCCCCCGATGTTGCCATCACACCCACCTCATGCCCCGCCGCTGCTACAATAGATCTTCCTAGACCCACAGAATAGTCCATGTTGGACACCTTCGAGTTACCGCTACAGCCAACGACTGCCGCCGCCACCGGGCCGAACCCGCAGAGCATGCAACCGCCAAAAGTGCCGCACCAACAAGAAGGCCTTAGAATGTCGGGGTATGAACTTTCCTTGATTTGCTAACATGTTGAATGGTTTGTCATGCACAATTCGTCTTCCCATCATTTGGAAGTGCTATATGTATCATCGATTTGCTTTTGGTTGTTGGAAATTGATGAAATTCGAGGCTTAGCGGAAAAAGTAGGCGCATTTGGGAACGGGGCTAGCGTTAGGTACGCGGATAAATGGGCTTGTCTGTTTGGGGTTGGAGATACCCTAACAGGAGGGAAGTCAAGGTGGTGTGACATTGTCTCCATGGATTCACATGCAGATTAGAAACCACTAGTGACAAGAAGATGCTAAATATCAGCTAGTTATGATTTGGTGGAATCATGAGAGGAGGGACGAGAGTCATTGGGTTGGTTACACGCAGGTGTTGAGGTGGTGGATGATTTACTATGAGCGGCACCTTGAGTTCATGCCAAATCCAGGTTTTCACTAAGTTAAAAATGAGCATGTTACATATAATCCACACGACACCTACCCTTTTTTGTTGCTAATATAAATACAATAGTTTAGTTAATAAGAATTTATAGAATGGAATGATTCATTATACTTGTCTGTGCAAACCTGATACATTTTGTTGTCACTGTTTATTGGAGAAAGCATATCTCACTTTCGGGCTCTAGAGATACATCGTTGATGATCTTGTGATTGTGTTGCAATGGCATAGGATTCAATACCGATTACCCTTTTATATAGAGGTGCATTCTTCATCGATAAGTTTACAATCTTAAATACAATAAAATACCATACCATACTATCTGATCTCGCTACCAAACTAGGTGTATTTTCTAGGTATGAATATGATAGGAATATGAAGTATTGTACACCATTAACTCCTCCAAATACATACCTTGCTATGACTATGTGCCAGGCCGAGAGATCCTATACACGCATAGGTTCGTAAGGTATGTTCATGCCCATATGGCACTTCTAGCAAAAAATACCTACATTCAAATGAATATCAAATTTGTACAATACAAATACAGGACATGATGATGTATATGTGTGGGTAAGAGACTATGGTTACTACCCGCATTATGGGCCTAAACACTGGTACATCACTCTCGCGTATTTTAAATCTCATTTGGTATCATGGGTGTGTTCCTTATATCACCCAGATTACCTCGTACTACCACATATAGCCATTAATACATGATCAGTGTAAATTATGAATCTATAGCTGGCACCCACAATGGCACTATATTGAGCTCATCTAGGCAAAAAAAATCTGAAATCAATCTCGCCTAGGAAAATGCCTTCCGCGGAATTCTCAATGAGGTCCTTCACTATAGCAGCCTTAGATATATTCTTTTGAAACCGTCCATCCTAGATTTCTTTTGAAACCGGCCATGTGGTTCATGTTCTACAGAAAAGTAACATGCCTCTCAAGACGACCTCATGTTATCATAGAGAAAGTACCAAACAATATGGTGATTGGTTTCTTCTTACTTCTCCTTGGGTATTTTGAAGAGAATTTTTGTGGCAAATACAACAAAATAGTTTATCTCTAAATAAATCCACTCTTATGACTCATGAGTTTGTTGTTTCTCGTTACATGCGGTTGGTACTAGTTCCTGTAGAGGTTAATAAGGTTGCTCAAACAACATTATAAAGATTTGTATATATTTCAACACAAAACAAATATCTGAAGACATTTGAATTATTGAACACATGTCAACATGATAGAACCCCCACACAAAAAGTTGGCATAATAAAAGTGCAATACAATACTTCAAGTACAATACATTATTGCATCCCTTTCAATAAAATCAACTTCACAAAAATAAACACTTAACAACAAACCAAGCTATGACATTTTCGGAGATCATTTTTTAGGATGAATGATCTAGAAAATGTGATGAAGTACTAGGAGAGTCTAATTAAAATATGTCATTTCTATATTGGTATGGATGTCACTTGCAACAATATTGGCATCATGTGCAATACTAGCCAATCCCCTCCTTGCAAATCCGACATTGTAGAGTCCATTTGCACCTTTCCAGTGGTTGGGGAAGTCTTTTTTGGGTATGCCTTCACTATTTAGCATACTCATGTCGTTCTGCATTTATTAAAATATTTTTATAAGAATATTTCAAAAAATATGATACAATGTTTGGAGAAAATTTCTATACTACTATATATAGTGTATGAGTTTTAAGTTTTTGAATCTCAACACCAAAAAGCAGTGTGTCATTCATAAAGTCCATGGTATGGATCAAAATGTTGGGATTTGAAGCTACAGTACGGGATACAATATAGTGAAGATACTACTGATTTCTAGAACCATCGCTATATTTTTAGTGTAGATAAAGTTCACTTGTCAGCTATAATAAATATATGCATGATGGTCATGGCACACGTATTGGTAGCTGGATCGTGAGAATTTGTAGTGTGCATACTAATCGTGTCAACGAGAATTCAAAGTTCTGGTGAAGTTTCTTTAAGCTAGTTGTAGTATAAGATACTAATTCTAAGCATGTAAAGCTTTACATCCAAAACCGAACGGCTACAACAATTGACTCGATGAAGCTTTCCATGCCAAGGTGCAGTGCTTGAAGCAAGCAAGCTTTGTATCCGTGAATTGAGATTTGACGTGTTGTGCACATACCTGCGTACTAGTATGACTATAAGTTGAAACTGATTGTCCTTTTAAGCTAGAAATTTTGGTTGACTTATTTACCATCATACGTTATTCATATTACTATGATGTTATATATAAATAATAATAATAATAATAATGGTGTTCTTTGAGATAAATTGAAATGAATGTCTATATACCTTGAGCCATATATTAGCGGTGCTTTTGTAACCTGTGGCAAACACAATAGCGTCATAGTACCTCTCATTCCCATCTGCAAACTCTATGAGATTTCCTCGAATGCATGATATTGGACCGAATACCTGCCACACAAAATATTTTTAAATTAGTCCATTAGATTCCCCATATAGTATGTATATATTTATACTTATAAGCATGATTTTCCTCTCACCTTGATATCACCTTTTTTACTAGCTTAGTGGTGCCAGTGTCTATGACAGCAGACCGGCTAGTTTTTGCTTTTAGGGTGAGTGGACCAATGTTAGGCCTCACAATACCATACTTTGATAAATCACCTAATAAGATATATGCGAGGATCATAAGAATAAGATCTACAAGCTTCAGTGGAAGGTGCCACGTTGAGAGTACCATGCCTAGGTGGATCAACTCCTTTGTCATAACATGCAACTTCACAATTACCCATGTAAGAACTTGTTTAGTACGACGTCAACCATGATTTTTCTGAGAAACTAAGAAAACAATAGAAGTGGGATCGTGAAATCTACATACCAGACTACAGATAATGATGGAAGTGTTAGCTCCATGCACTGCAAGATCATGGGCAATCTCAAAGCCAGAGTTCCCACATCCAACAACAAGCACGCTTTTCCCAACATAATCATTTCCGGACTTGTAACTTGATGAGTGGATTGTTTCACCAGGAAAGCTTTGTAGGCCAACGATCTGTGGAACATATCCCATACTATTTTCACCTGTTGCTACAACCAAGAACTTGGATGCATACATAGTTGGGCCATCCACCTTGTTATGTGTCATGACAACCCAACATTTCCTCACCTCGTCATACATGCATGACTCAACTAAAGTGTTAACCTTTGGGGATATATTGAAGTGCTTGACATAATCCTCCATATACCTTAAAAATTGATCTTTGGGAAGGTAGGTCGGCCAATCAGTTGGGTATGCCATGTGGGGTAGCTCACAAAACTCTTTGGCGATGTGGAGCTTGAGGCAATCATATGTGTATTTCTGCCATAACGACATAATACAATCTTCACGCTCAACGGTCACTACTAGAAAAAGGCCTACTAATGGCGCACCAGTTTTGCCTACTAATTACTAGTGGCGTGATACTAATGGCACACCAGTAGTGCGCCATTAGTATGCCTAGAGGTGCGCCATTACTATCTGACTTAGTAATGGTGCTCCACATAGAAGTGCGCCATTAGTAATAAAAAAATCATTTTTTTTCAATTTTTTTAAAGAAAATTCAAACTTTTTTATTTTTTTCTTAATCTCGGGTCACTATGGCTTAATCTCGAGTCAATATGCTTAATCTCAGGTCAAATCGCACTCTGTGGTCAAACTTTCCGGAAGGTCACCCATCCTCACACTACTCCAGCCCAAGCACGCTTAACTTCATAGTTCTATTCAACCCCAGCACCACCTCACTTCACAGGCACTTGTTGATATATCTATCATATCAATCCTATTAAACCTTGCTGATGTCTAGGACTTTGTTCATGTTCATGAGTATGATGAAATTTTGAAAAAAATATTTCAAACTTCCCGATCATATTACGTATCATATTTTGAAAAATAATTCAAAAAAAAATTTGAAACCAATTTTTTTTCGGTTACTAGTGGCGCACCTAGCATACGGTGCGCCACTAGTAAGTTTGAAATTTTTTGAATTTTTTTGCCTCCGGATCTTAAAAGCCCCGTAAGTTTTTTTCTGTTAGGTTTTTGGAGATTTTGAAAATGTTTAACGTCGGATGTAACTTTTCGAGTAGATGATTTTTCATATAGAAAAGTTTTTAATCCAAGTTCGTATGCAAAAGTTATGCCCATTTTACAAATTTCAGAGAGATTTTGCAAATAAAGTCAAAATTCATATTTGTAAATTTTTCCAACAACTAGACCACATATCACATGGGAAACTTATTTTCTTTTATTTTTTTAACATTTCCATCATTTTCTTTAATTTTTTTAAACTGAAAAGGCGGTCCGGGGGGGGATGCATTCGGTGGAAGTTTTGGGCCAAGTTAGTAATGATGCACCCTGGGAGTGGTGCGCCATTACTAGTTAAACTAGTAATGGCGCACCACACCCACGGTGTGCCATTACTAGTTTTGAAAAAAAACAAATTCTGATTTTTTTTTTAAAAACTTAGTAATGGCGCACCAGTTGAAAAAAAATGAAAAAAAAATTTGTTACTAATGGCGCACCGTGGATGTGGTGCGCCATTAGTATTTGGACACTAATGGCGCACCAACACATGGTGCGCCATTAGTATATACTAATGGCGCACCACATGTCTGGTGCGCCATTAGTGTCATTTCCATCTATAGCCCTTTTCCTAGTAGTGGATGATATATGGTATAGAGAGTTTGCTTAGGTATGCTGCTGTGGCAAGCCTAGAAG
Organism: Triticum dicoccoides; assembly: GCF_002162155.2. Lineage (NCBI taxonomy): Eukaryota > Viridiplantae > Streptophyta > Magnoliopsida > Poales > Poaceae > Triticum > Triticum dicoccoides. The sequence continues at coordinate 42,399,792 of NC_041392.1, forward strand.
GACCCGCTCCGACGATGAAAAGTTGTACCTTCTCCATGGAAAGACTTGAATATAGGTGTGCAATCAATTTAGTGACACTATTGTTGATATGTGTTTGGGTAACACCTATAGCTATTTATATATACTAATTCAACCTTACTCATATTACTTTCAGTGGCTTGTTTCTTTCTTCCTTAGATGGCTTCTTTCGCTTGCTTTTCTCTTTCTTTTATAGTTATTGGTCTAGTTGTCTCTATGTCAGGCATTGATATTTTGCACATGTTAGCAAACTGCACCTCTCACAAACAATAGTATAGTTTTGTAAAATTGAAAAATATATGTTGTTGTTGTCGATATAAGCATACATTCAAACATCTGATTAGTAAGTGCTTTCAAACAAAGATTTTTATGTTAATAAGATAATTAGCCATCACCTTAAAGTTATTCCATGAATTAATGAAAAGTGCTGGTACATGATATCGAACAATATTTTCCATGTTTTCTAATTAATTGTCAAGCGTTTGATGTGAAGAATAGTGAAAGCATTGAAGCGTAAGTAAACAAAATAACTAAATTTTTTGAAAGGGGTGATATATAATGTTTTTAAAATATAAAATTATTGACTTTATTGGCATATATACATGCTACTGTTTAATTAAGTTTCAAGTGAGATGCTTCTTTTTGTATCTTGCACTTTGGAATAGCTAAGTCGACTGATAAAAGAAATACAAATCAAAATATATAAGAAACACACTTGTCACAAATACTTGGTGGATAAGAATATCTCCTCATTTTGCATGTTCAGAACAACCAAGAAAGTATGTTGATTTAGATAATTGTACTTTTGTTGTATGTTTCTCAATACACTTTTCTAAAAATTGATCACTTTAAAAGATTGTCTTTCTTGAAAGTTAATGTAAACTAAAGTTTTGGGCTTCCATGTATACACAATTTTAGTTGTTGTTGCTGCTATTTGCATGCATGTATTAATTCCTTTATCAACTTATGAAGTACAAGTAAGAAACTGAAACCAGGTTGTAATGTACGAAACTGAAAAAGCAAGATGTAACGTATGAAACTGAAATAGAAAGATGTAAAGTATGAAATTGAACCTGTAAATACAGACTATCTAACGAGTACATGAACATGTGTATATGTAACCAATAGTGTGCAAATATTTGGTTTGTTTGCTGGTTTTAAGATGTCTAATATTACTATTTACTATCAACACACGTGTATGGCTACCCACAAAATGTGTATCAAACAGTAACCAGGTGCACCGTGCTTTTGTTTGTGTGTGCGGCTGCAAGCACATGTTTGTGTATAGTAGGTAAGGTTATGGCTTTACTCTCAATAGATAGGGTAGATGCTGAGGGCACCGACCTACACTTTGGATGGCTTGCTGAGTGATTGGCCTTCCATCGCAAGAACGAAGATCGATCTAAACATGTTTAAACTTTTTAGGCCTTTGGTGACTTCTGTACCTATTGTAAATACTTTGTACACTTATTTATTTATATAATACATCGTAGAAAAATTGTTCTATAGTTCATGGTTCAAAGAAAGATCTAAATGCATCGGCTCTTCCATTCTGCTCCTATCTGTCTAGACTAGCTGGCCTTACAAGCGAACTGTTTTTGTTTCCCGAACCGGTGAGAGCACTGCCTTTTCATATAGAAGAAGAAAATAGATGGTTTATTTACATGGGTGATATGGTTTTGGAAGGAACTTGATGAAAACTCCCTGACACACACTCATGCAATTAACCAATACCCTTGCTGGCTTGCGGCATAGGAAAAGCCATCGCCCTCTAGTTGATATCCTGAGAAGTCAGGGTCGGCACCTCGATGTGGTTCATGCACCTGCCACAAAAGATGTGATGGTTCTGCTCTTTCCAGATGTTCCAAAGGGTGTATAGAAGCATCTCAGCCTTTCATTGCTTAGATTCCTCGAGTCTGGCACGTTGGATATGACCGCCCGCCATGCAAAAAATTCTTGACCCCTTCCCATCCCACACTCCACCCCTCCTCCTCCACTCTATTTTCTCACTCCTAGACCCCGATGTTTCCATCACACCATCTCAGAAAGACAGCCATATAGAGTGTGTAAACCAATGTATAGAGACTTGCTTGCGATGTTTCACTCATGCATGTCCTCGCCGCTGGAGCTTCTGGGTCCCTCTCACATAGTTCTGGTATAACTCCTCACACCAATTTGCTATTGAAATGACTCCTTTCAAAGCTGGTCATGAGCCTAAGCACTGGGGAATTACAACAGATATAACATGTTCGGTATCATTGTTGCACACATGGCTCGAAGAGCATTCGGTCGACCAAGACTTGCTCCATCAGCATCTCCACCGTGCTTGCCAATACATGAAGCTCAATGCTTAGAAGAACCGCTCATTCCACAAGTTTTCGCTGGCTGACAGTGTCTTCCTGAAGTTGTAACCCTATGTGCAGACATTGGTTGCCCCCACGCCAACTATAAGCTCTTTTCCAAGTTCTAGGGGCATTATCCCATCATCGAGAAGATCAACAATGTGGCCTATAAACTAAAGCTGCCACCACAAGCTTTAGTCCATCATGTTTTTCATGTCCCACAACTCTGACAAGCACTTCTCCCTGGTACGGTTGTTGCTCCTGAACTTCATATATGTTCCAACGAATTAGAAATTCCCGTGGAAGAACTATAGTAGTTGATGTGGCACCAGAAGGATGGTTCGATGGTGGAACAAGTCAAGGTGTAGTGGTCGGGCAATGCAGCAATGGGCACTATCTTGGAAGATCGCGCGATGCTCCAAGACCGTTTCCCAAATTTTGTGACCTAGGATCATGCCGCAACTCAATAAGGGGGATGCTAATGCCCTTGACCAGGATGCCCCACTGGCCTCTCCCACTGAACCCGTGGGATCAACGATGCCTCCTATGCCACCCAATCCAATGCCTGATCTGGCTCCAACGAATGACCCGTAGGAACAGACGGTCGACAAACAACTGCGCTTCCCGTTGCTATCCATGGTCGTTTCGCAACGGGTTCAAAGTCAAATATTTCTCCCAAAACGACCTCGAGCCCCACACCGTAGGGCTCAACATATGTCGATAAGCAGATGGGCATGAGGTACATAGAGCGGCGGCGCATCTCAATGGATCCAGGGTGGGTGAAAGACTATATGATAGTTGAGTATGTGGACTTACTGAAAAGCTCTTATATTGACTCTTTCCTATGTTATGATAAATTGCAATTGCTTCAATGACTAAGATTATAGTTTGTTAGTTTTGAATGAAGTTTATGATCCATACTTGAAATTGTGATTGAATTGTTACTCTAGCATAAGAGATCATATGACAAGAATTATATAAGTTGTTGTTCTAAGAATGATCATGATGCCCTCATGTCCGTATTTTATTTTTATCGACACCTCTATCTCTAAACATGTGGACATATTTTTCGATTTCGGCTTTCGCTTGAGGACAAGCGAGGTCTAAGCTTGGGGGAGTTGATACGTCCATTTTGCATCATGCTTTTACATCAACATTTATTGCATTATGGGATGTTATTACACATTATGTCACAATACTTATGCCTATTCTCTCTTATTTTACAAGGTTTACATAAAGAGGGAGAATGCCGGCAGCTGGGATTCTATGCTGGAAAAGGAGCAAATATTGGAGACCTATTCTGCACAGCTCCAAAAGTCCTGAAACTTCACGGAAGTCATTTTTAGAATATATAAAAAATACTGAGCGCAAGAAGTTCCAGAGGGGGGCCACACCCTGCCCATGAGGGTGGGGGGCACGCCCAGATGCCCATCTTCTGCTACATGTAGTATTTCGATAAGGAAAAAATCATAAGCAAGCTTTCAGGAGGAGACTCCACCGCCACGAGGCAGAACCAATCTAGGGCTCCGGCGGAGCTGTTCTGCCGGGGACACTTCCCTCCGGAAGGGGGAAATCATCGCCATCGTCATCACCAATGATCCTCTCATCGGGAGGGGGTCAATCTCCATCAACATCTTCACCAGCACCATCTCCTGTCAAACCCTAGTTCATCTCTTGTATCCAATTCTTGTCTCCAAGTTTGGGATTGGTACATGTGGGTTGCTAGTAGTGTTGATTACTCCTTGTAGTTGATGCTAGTTGGTTTATTTGGTGGAAGATCATATGTTCTGATCCTATATGCATATTAATACCCCTCTAATTATGAACATGAATATGCTTTGTAAGTAGTTACGTTTGTTCCTGAGGACATGGGAGAAGTCTTGCTATTAGTAGTCATGTGAATTTGGTATTCGTTCGATATTTTGATGAGATGTATGTTGTCTCTCCTCTAGTGGTGTTATGTGAACGTCGACTACATGACACTTCACCATTATTTGGGCCTAGAGGAAGGCATTGGGAAGTAATAAGTAGATGATGGGTTGCTAGAGTGACAGAAGCTTAAACCCTAGTTTATGTGTTGCTTCATAAGGGGCTGATTTGGATCCACATGTTTCATGCTATGGTTAGGTTTACCTTAATACTTTTGTTGTAGTTGTGGATGCTTGCAATAGAGGTTAATCATAAGTGGGATGCTTGTCCAAGTAAGGACAGCACCCAAGCACCGGTCCACCCACATACCAAATTATCAAAGTACCGAACGTGAATCATATGATCGTGATGAAACCTAGCTTGACGATAATTCCCATGTGTCCTCGGGAGCGCTTTTATCTGTATAAGAATTTGTCCAGGCTTGTCCTTTGCTACAAAAATGATTGGGCTACCTTGCTGCACTTTATTTACTTTTGTTACTTGTTGCTCGTTACAAATTATCTTATCACAAAACTATCTGTTACCTATAATTTCAGTGCTTGCAGAGAATACCTTGCTGAAAACCGGTTATCATTTCTTTCTGCTCCTCGTTGGGTTCGACACTCTTACTTATCGAAAGGACTATGATAGATCCCATATACTTGTGGGTCATCACTAATACTTGAGAATATTCTTTGGCTCCCCTTGTGTCGAATCAATAAATTTGGGTTGAATACTCTACCCTCGAAAACTGTTGCGATCCCCTATACTTGTGGGTTATCAACTACACGCACAAAGCCTCTACAAATATGTAGGTTGTCAGTGTCACTGCAAACAACAGTTAGTCAGAAAACAGTTGATCTCTCGTGACATTAGAAACCACATACATACACACCATCGATATAGATCTTGATTGATTTCTCTCTGAAGGAAATATGCCCTAGAGGCAATAATAAAGTTGTTATTTTATATTTCCTTATTCACGATAAAGGTTTATTATTCATGCTAGAATTGTATTGATCGGAAACCTAAATACATGTGTGAATACATAAACAAACACTGTGTCCCTAGTGAGCCTCTACTAGACTAGCTCATTGATCAAAGATGGTTAAGGTTCCGTAACCATGGACATGAGTTGTCATTTGATAACGGGATCACATTATTAGGAGAATGATGTGATGGATAATACCCATCTGTTAGCTTAGCATAATGATCGTTCAGTTTTACTGATATTGCTTTCTTCATGTCAAATACATATTCCTTCGACTATGAGATTATGCAACTCCCGGATATCGGAGGAATGCCTTATGTGCTATCAAACGTCACAACATAACTGGGTGATCATAAAGATGTTCTACAGGTATCTCCAAAGGTGTTTGTTGAGTTGACATAGATCGAGATTAGGATTTGTCACTCCGAGTATCGGAGAGGTATCTCTGGGCCCTCTCGGTAATACACATCATAAGCTTGCAAGCAACCAACTAAGGAGTTAGTCATGAGGTGATGTATTATGGAACGAGTAAACAGACTTGCTGGTAACGAGATTGAACTAGGTATGAAGATGCTGACGATCGAATCTCGGGCAAGTAACATACCGATGGACAAAGAGAATTACGTATGTTGTCATAATGGTTCGACCAATAAAGATCTTCGTAGAATATGTAGGAGCCAATATGAGCATCCAGCTTCCGCTATTGGTTATTGACCGGAGAGGTGTCTCGATCATGTCTATGTTGGGGAACGTAGTAATTTCAAAATTTTCCTACGCACACGCAAGATCATGGTGATGCATAGCAACGAGAGGGGAGAGTATCGTCTACATACCCTCGTAGACCGTAAGCGGAAGCGTTGTGAGAACGCGGTTGATGTAGTCATACGTCTTCACGATCCGACCGATCCAAGTACCGAACGTACGGCACCTCCGAGTTAAGCACACGTTCATCTCGGTGACGTCCCACGAACTCCGATCCAGCAGAGCTTCCAGGGAGAATTACGTTAGCACGATGGCGTGATGATGGTGATGATGATGCTACCGACGCAGGGCTTCGCCTAAGCACCGCTACGATACGACCGAGGTGGATTATGGTAGAGGGGGGCACCGCACACGTCTAAAAGATCAACTGATCAACTTGTGTGTCTATGGGGTGCCCCCTGGCCACGTATATAAAGGAGTGGAGGAGGGGGAGAGGCCGTCCCTCCTAGGCGCGCCCCAAGGGGAGTCCTACTCCCACTAGGAGTAGAATTCCCCCCTTCCATGTAGTAGGAGTAGGAGAGAAGGAAAGGGAAAAGAGACGAGAAGGAAGGAGGTGGCGCCGCCCCTCCCCCTAGTCCAATTCGGACTAAGCCTTGGGGGCGTGCAGACTCCCCTCTATCTTTCCCCTAAAGCCCAATAAGGCCCATATAGTCCCCGGCGAATTCCCGTTACTCTCCGGTACTCCGGAAAATACCCGAATCACTAGGAACCTTTCCAATGTCCGAATATAGTCGTCCAATATATCGATCTTTACATCTCGACCATTTTGAGACTCCTCGTCATGTCCCCGATCTCATACGGGACTCCAAACTACCTTTGGTACATCAAAACACATAAGCTCATTTTATCGATCGTCACCGAACGTTAAGCGTGCGGACCCTACGGGTTCGAGAACTATGTAGACATGACCGAGACTCGTGTCCGGTCAATAACCAATATCGGAACCTAGATGCTCATATTGGTTCCTACATATTCTACGAAGATCTTTATCGGTCAAACCGCATAACAACATATGTTGTTCCCTTTGTCATCGGTATGTTACTTGCCCGAGATTCGATCGTCGGTATCTCAATACCTAGTTCATTCTCATTACCGGCTAGTCTCTTTACTCGTTCTGTAATACATCATCCCGCAACTAACTCATTAGTTGCATTGCTTGCAAGGCTTATTATCGGTGTCAAAATCGGGGGATCTCGGGTAGGGGGTCCCGAACTATGTGTCTAAGGCGGATGGTAACAGGAGGCAGGGGACACGATGTTTTACCCAGGTTCGGGCCCTCTTGATGGAGGTAAAACCCTACGTCCTGCTTGATTTATTCTTGATGATATGAGTATTACAAGAGTTGATCTACCACGAGATAGGAGAGGCTAAACCCTAGAAGCTAGCATATGGTATGATTGTATGTTGTCCTATGGACTAAAACCCTCCGGTTTATATAGACACCGGAGGGGGCTAGGGTTACACAAGGTCGGTTACAAAGGAGGAGATATCCATATCCGTACTGCCTAGCTTGCCTTCCACGCCAAGTAGAGTCCCATCCGGACACGATACGAAGTCTTCAATCTTGTATCTTCATAGTCCAACAGTCCGGCCAGAGGATATAGTCCGGCTGTCCGGAGACCCCCTAATCCAGGACTCCCTCAGTAACCCCTGAACCAGGCTTCAATGACGATGAGTCCGGCACGCAGTATTGTCTATGACATTGCAAGGCGGGTTCCTCCTCCGAATACACCAGGAAGAATTTGAATACGAGGATAGTGTCCGACCCTGCAAAATAAGTTCCACATACCACCGTAGAGAGAATAATATTTCCACAAATATAATCTGCTGACATGTTTTGGCAACATGACATTATGCCATGGCCCGGTGATTATTCAAACCGTTTCCTTTAACTAGCCCTGCACATAACGCGAGGCAGTTTCTTGACACGTCTTGTCAAAGCAGAGATCGTGTCCCCCTTATTACGGGATTCTCATCAATATGGGCGTGGGTAACCCAACTGCGCCATCGATTACGGCGCTTGGGGGATAAGCGAGTTTTACCAGGCTAGTGGGGGCACATAGTTTTGGCCGCCCTTATAAAGGGACAAGGTTTAACCTTTTTCTACCCACGCCTTCTTCCTCCTTGCTCATCCATTCTTGCGCACTTGAGCTCCAACGCCCAAATCCACATCCTTCCCCTCAACCTTCTCCAATCATGTCCGGAGCGGGAGGCAAATGGATGGCTTCCACCGTTACGGAGGGACACATCAAGAAGCTGCGCGGAGCCGGATACTTAGCCGCGAATATCGCGCATCGGCTCCCTGCTGCGGGGCAGATCGTTCCTACCCCTGAACCTCATGAGAGGGTAGTTTTCCTCCACCACTTTCTCCGCGGACTAGGGTTTCCCCTCCATCCATTCGTCCGTGGCCTCATGTTCTACTACGGGCTGGACTTCCATGATCTGGCCCCGAACTTCATCCTCAACATTTCTGCGTTCATCGTTGTGTGTGAGGCTTTCCTCCGCATCCGGCCCCACTTCGGCCTGTGGTTAAAGACCTTCAATATCAAGCCGAAGGTGGTGGGAGGCCAACAAGCAGAATGCGGCAGAGCCATGGTGGGCAATATGCCCAATGTTATATGGCTTGAAGGCTCCTTCGTGGAGACCATAAAGGGGTGGCAATCGGCGTGGTTCTACATCACCGAGCCGCGCGACACCAACTGGGTGGCTGCCCCTGAGTTTCGATCCGGAATCCCCACGCGGCTCACCTCCTGGAAAGAGAAGGGCATGTCCTGGGGTTCATCGATGGAGCTGGACGGACACCAGAAATGTATCCGGAATATGGCAGGCAAGAAACTCAAGCTCGTCAACATAGTCCAGGTCATGCTCATCCGCCGGATCCTCCCGTGTCAAGAGCGAGATTTCAACTTGTGGGAGTTCGACCCGGCCCAGCACCAGACTCTGAGCGAGCTCTTCGACACGATGCACAAGGACGTCTGGAGGGTGCTGTTCAAGGGCGCCAAGGTCCCTCCGTCTCTCACCGAGGACCGCGGGCTAAGCGCGAAGCGCCTAGCGCATTCGGTGAGTTCTATACATCTGGTAGGATATTTATTTCCCCTAGATTAACCAAGTGCGGGGTGTGAGCTCCATGCCTTTGACAGGACTGGGTGGAGACGTCGGGGCAGATTAACTACCCGGCCCCTCTGCCCGAAGACACTATGGACGCTCTCCCGACGGAGATGCTGACTCCGGCTCCTTACAAGGTGCCGGAGAAGACCAAGAAGGCCAAGGGAACCCGAAAGAGTTCCCGACGCTAGGTGTTATCGGACTCATCGTTCGATAACTCCGCGATGCACTCCTCCCCCGAAGACGAGGAGGAAGATGAAGATGGTCCCCCTCCAGTCGGGGGAGACAAGAAAAGGAAGGTTGCCCCAACCGGGGGGTGAAGGGTCCAAGAAGGGAAGGACTCTCCTTCCGGACTACTCCACCACCGCCGCCGAAGGCGAAGACGAGTGGCTGCTCAGGGCCAAGCCCCTGGCGAAGTCGTAAGTATTCGGATGCCAGAGTAACTCATAGCATACCTTTGTTGCACTGCTTCTCCTAACACCGAATTATGATTATGCAGACCGCCACGAGCCCGTATTGATGTATCGTTGGACGGCTCCCCAGGCTCGTCGAATATGGATAGCGATCCACTTCTGACCACCACCTCCCCTTACCCTACGTACAATGCCGAGGTATTGTCTCAAGAGGCACCGGGTAGAGGGGAGACAGTCCCGGAGGCGCCTCGAGGCGACCTTCCGGATTCCGGGAGCAGAGGGAGCAAGGCTCCCGAGGGCTCCATCGGTCCTCAGCCAAACACCGCGCCAGAACCTCCAGTGGTTCCGGAGTCAGGCGGGCGGCCTCCTTCCAAAAGGGGCAAGACGCCTGTGTCGGTGACCTCTGTCCATCCAGAGGCACCGGACAGTCTGCTGGGAGCGCTTCGTAGCGCTTCCATCGACGAAGAGCACCGCACTATTATGAGTGCGGTGATCCAGAAGGTTCAGTCCGCCAAGAGCGGACTGACTGAAGCCTGTGCCAGCCTTCTGACAGGCTTTGAGGTAAGTATTTGAAATATAGGAAAAATATTACCGCATAGACAGTAGCCCCTGATGCTCTGTTCGATGTTCACAAAGAAAAGCCGAACAGAGGATCAAACAATATCGCAGGAGTCTAATATAAGTATGTCTATATGCGTATGCAGGCTTCGCTGCTGGCCTCTGCCGCACTGACTGCGGAGGTTGCCGCACTGAAGCGGGACCTCGAAGGGTCCAAGGAAGAGCTCAGCCTTGCCGAGAGGCAGCTCGAGGAGAACAAAGGTAAGTAGTGCCTAGTCTATGGATATATATAAAAAGAATGCGATTGCAAAATGACAGGATCATCGTAAATTTGCTAGGGGCCACGACCGAGGTGGCGACCCTGAAGCAAGCGCTATCCGAGGCCGAAAACAAAGCGGCCAAGGAGCGCACCGAGCGGGAAAGGCATGAGGCACGGGTGGGCGAGGTGCAGCAAGAGCTCCACGCTCTCGTGACGAAGCACGAGGCGTTGGAGCTTGACTTGAAGACGCGAGAGTCTGAGCTTTCCACGGCCCTTGAGAGTGCAAAGAGTGCCAAGGCTGAAGCCCAAAAGGCCCTCCAGGAGATTGATGCGATGAAGAAGATAGCGGCGGGTAAGGCATTCTATATGCAAAGCAAGCATGTGAAAGTGAATTACTTGTTACTTACCCGAATCCGGAGCTCTCCAGGAGCATTCGCAGATTTGCCTCGCAGCGTGTCGGATGCCGCACAGTTTTACCAGGCCGAGGAGGGAAGCTCAACGGAGAAGTTGTTCTGGTCTCAGTATACTGGGACCGAACACCCGATGCCTCTGAGCGACCAGCTGAAGCAACTGGTCGAGCTTGTTGGAGATACCCCCTAGAGGCAATCATGTGATGATGATATTTCCCTATGTATTCATGGGTCCTTGTATTGTCCTTGAACATCATCAATGATATGTATCAGTAAGTATGTGACTTGTTTGTGGACTATGTATTGTATGATGATTGTTTTAATGGTCCCTAGTTGATAAGGTTATGCGGACACATATCCTTGACTAGTATACAATTCGGTTGATGACTATGTTTCACAAGTCATGTGCATGGAGATGCTAAACCGATAGTATGGGCTCGTGGATGGAGATCACCGAGCCGGACAGACCCACTTTGAGACGCAGTGAGATATAGTCATCTGTTAGTCTCAAGTGCAATGTCTATGCCATGTCCTAGACCTGAGGTCCTCACATGTTCTCGGGATGAGGATCGACTCACTTAGGGTTTATCAGACGCTACTCCGTAACTGGGTAGTTATAAAGGTAGCTTTCGGGTGAGTCGTGAGACATGCCGCGAGACATGGTTGACCAAGATGGAATTTGCCCCTCCTATTTGGAGAGATATTCTCTGGGCCCTCTCGAGTGAACAGATTCGGAAAGCATGGCCATACGACTTGGGTTAAGTGTTAACCCAGTTCGGGAATCTGTATCATGGTTTCAAGAACAGAGGTCGAGCTAACACAAGGGTGACAAGTACTCGCCTTGAGCTCGACAACAAATATCATGAGGCAAAAGGAATGTTGCATATGCCACATTGTTGAGGTTCGTCAAACGACTTTACGCCCACATGGGAGTTGGCACGTTCTGCTAGGTTCCGCTACCAACTATCGACTCTAGTCGTGTCCATGTGTACGTGAACATATAGGGTCGCACACTTAAGGGGCTGCAGCCCATTCGGATTGGATCTCAGTGGAAAATGGATGTGGACTCCTAGTGGGCTCAAGTTTTGAGCCCACCTCAGAGGTCTATATAAAGGGGAGTGGGCGCACCACTTAGGGTTGATCGAATTGAACCCTGGTCAACCACCGCCACTCCCCATGCCCATGCCGCGCGACCGGACCTAGCAGTCCGCCGCTCGACGCTGCTCCCCGTACGTGTAGATACCTTGGAGGCATCGCATCTGCGGTGCTTGGACGGACCGTTTGAGGGAACCACAAGGTGTCATTCATGGGAGATCACCATTCACGGTTCTTCACTGTTCGCGGGAGATCGGCAACGTGAGGAGGAGACGGCCTGGGAGATCGGCTACACGCATCACCAACTCTACTTCCACTGCGGTGACTGCGCGTCTAGTGGTAAACCCGATCCCGTGATCTATTTCCAGCAGCATGATCTTGGGTGCACGGTAGAAAATTTTATTTGGCGCTAGCGTAGCATACCGCGTGTTCCAACAGAGCTGCACAAGGCGGCCGAACAGGCCATGAAGGGCTTTATAGTCCGGATGTGGCCTGGCGACGCCCTTCCCAATAGCTACTTCGGCCTGGTGAGGCGGCTTGTGGATGCCTGCCCATGGCTGGAAGTCATCAAGTGGTCCGTCTGCATCGAAGGTGCACGCCGGGCTTTCGCCCGTGTGAAGGTGCAATGGGCCAAGATGGACGCCATGAAGCTGGTGAAGGAAGGGCCGTCGCAGGGCAAGGAGCATCGCCACCCCAAGATGTACTATGAAGGTGTCCTGAAGGGTGCCCGTCTCATAGCGGACGAGTGTGCAAAAGATGTAATATTTGAACGAACTTGCTCGTGTAATCCTGTATTATGAAAACTTGTTCATATGCGCTATGCAACGCTTGTCTGAATTTAAAATATTACCTTCTGTTCAGTTGTTTATCAAATCTGAGAGATGGCTAGTCGTCGGCTTCTGCCCCCATGCCACGAGTGCTGGGGTGTTCGGGATAAACCTGAGCACTCTTGTTCCCATTGTTGGGTCCTTCGAGGGAGGTGCTCAGCACAACGAACAAGGCAATTGGACCATAATGCGTTATCACTCTCACTTAGCCATAGAATTCTATAATTTTAAATTTCGGCAAAGCCCCTAGTATTCGGAAGGCCGAATTCGGGGCGCGATACACGCCTTAAGCCGGACAGGGCCGACTCCTCGCTCTAAGCGGCATAAGTCTTTAGGGACTTGAAACCTCTCGAACAGCGACCAGTCTCTCGCCTTATCATGACAGTCAGTTTTAGCTTTCTCTACTGAGGTGCTTAGCCCAGCAGAACCGGGGCACAATCGCAGTAGTTCTCCCAGTGCTACCTTAGTCGATAGAGCGGAACGTAAGGTACCAAAACATGGGAGCCGGGCAAACCCAACTATTGACCCAAGACATGATTCGGAGCTGATGCATATAATGCTATAAGTTCGGGGTGCCGCACTATCGAAAGTGTTCGGACTTCTCACGTCGTATTATGGGGTATGCTTAAGCCCCTAGCGTATTGGCCGTACCATAGTGTACAGGTGCTAGATGTCATGAATGAACATATATGTATAGAAAGGAAGAATGCAATAATAGTCATAATGCTATGCATTGTTTTATTCAAAAGGGTGTGTTAAAGCAGAATTATACAAGTAGAGCGATAAGCAAAAAGTAGGACTGTTCGACATGTCCCTTCCAAGGGCAAGCTGAAGAATAGTATTAAAGCAAATATTTAACTCGTTATCGTAATCCACCTGGGAGTTCCGTGGTGTGACGTAGCTTTCTGCCTCCTAGGTTGCTGCATCATATGTTCGGCAATCATGCTTCCGGATAGGGTTTCCAGAGATTAAAGTCCTGGAAGAGAAAAAATAACAAAGCGGGAAGCCCCTAGTGCGGTTTAAGCCGCGTCTTGGGGCGTGCCGTAGTTGTGCCCCCTTCCCCGCCTGTGCCCATGGTATTTCTAATGCGTAATTATGTACGCATGACACGGATTTCGCCGTTTGGCTGGGACTTGAAGTTGATTACTCCGGGCCGCATTGCTATGCGAGCTCGGAATGTGCCAGGCGGTCCAGTTGCCGATTACTCCGGGCGCGCTTGAAGTTGTCCGGGTCCTTAATCGCTGAACTAGTGGATTGCCTTAAGAGGCTGCTTTGTGCTTCTGCTGCGAGGGCCACAGTGTGCTCCTCCGTGCGGAGAGAGCACTTTATGTTTCCATTGACTGTGATGACCCCCCGAGGTCCTGGCATCTTGAGCTTGAGATATGCATAATGTGGTACCGCATTGAATCTTGCGAATGCGGTTCGCCCGAGCAGTGCATGGTAGCCACTGCGGAACGGGACTATGTTGAAGATTAACTCTTCGCTTCGGAAGTTATCCGGGGATCCGAAGACCACTTCCAGTGTGACTGAGCCTGTGCAATGGGCCTCTACACCTGGTATGATGCCTTTAAAGGTCGTTTTGTGGGTTTGATCCTTGAGGGGTCGATACCCATTTTGCGCACTGTGTCCTGATAAAGCAGGTTCAGGCTGCTGCCGCCATCCATAAGGACTCGAGTGAGGTGAAATCCGTCAATGATTGGGTCTAGGACCAGTGCGGCGAATTCGCCATGATGGATACTAGTGGGGTGGTCCCTGCGATCGAATGTGATCGGACAGGAAGACCATGGGTTGAATTTTGGGGCGACTGGCTCCAATGCATATACGTCCCTGAGCGCACACTTCCGCTCCCTCTTTGGGATGTGGGTTGTGTATATCATGTTCACCGTCCGCACTTGTGGGGGGAACCTCTTCTGTCCTCCGGTGTTCAGCTGCCGGGGCTCCTCCTCGTCATTGCTATGTGACCCCTTATCTTTGTTTTTGGCATTTAACTTGCCGGCCTGCTTGAACACCCAACAATCCCTGTTGGTGTGGTTGGCTGGCTTGTCGGGGGTTCCGTGTATTTGACACGAGCGATCGAGTATATGGTCCAAACTGGACGGGCCCGGAGTGCTTATTTTGAATGGCTTTTTCCGCTGACCGGGTTTAGAGCCCTTGAATCCGGCATTAACTGTCGTATCCTCGGTATTGTCGCTGTTAATGTGGCGCTTATGCTTGTTGCGACGTGATCTGCCATTGCTATCCTTGGTATTCGAAGTACCATGGTTTTTTGATATGTTATTGCTGCGAGCCAGCCAGCTGTCTTCTCCCGCACAAAAGCGGGTCATGAGTGTCGTGAGGGCTGCCATAAATTTTGGCTTTTCCTGACCAAGGTGCCGGGCTAGCCACTTGTCGCGGATGTTGTGCTTGAAAGCTGCTAGGGCGTCTGCATCCGGACAGTCGACGATTTGATTTTTCTTTGTTAGGAACCATGTCCAGAATTGCCTGGACGATTCCTCTGGCTGCTGAATTATGTGGCTCAAGTCATCGGCATCTGGTGGTCGCACATAAGTTCCCTGAAAGTTGTCGAGGAATGCGGCTTCTAGATCTTCCCAACAGCCTATGGACTCTGCTGGCAAGCTGTTGAGCCAATGATGCGCTGGTCCTTTGAGTTTTAGTGGGAGGTATTTGATGGCGTGTAGGTCATCACCGTGGGACATGTGGATGTGCAGGAGGAAATCCTATATCCATACCGCAGGATCTGTTGTGCCGTCGTATGATTCTATATTTACGGGTTTGAAACCCTCTGGGATTTGATGATCCATTACTTCGTCTGTGAAGCATAAGGAGTGTGCGGCGCCTCTGTACTGGGCTATATCGCGACGCAGCTCGAATGAGTCTTGCCCGCTGTGTTCGGCCCGTCCGGACTTACTTTTACTGTATCCGGCGTGACGATTATCGTCTCGCATAGTGGTGCGCCCTCATGATCCGTAGATCGATCTTGCAAGTTTTGCTTTCTCCTCCAGTACGTCTCTCGGGTCTGGCGTATTTCCCCATGCCTTTTTATTTGAATGGCATCGGGGTGCGGGCTGAGCTTTTGGCTGGAATGTTTCTCTGTCGCGGCCACGAGGTGGCCGATCAGCCGCGTCGTACGCCGTGGATGTAGGTTTCGGTGCTTCCTCCTCCAGTCGGGGTAGCAACCTGCACTTTGGGTAACTCTTGGAGGGGCGTTCAAGTTTATATTCCTCGGCCGCCAGGACTTCAGTCCATCTGTCGGCTAGCAAATCTTGATCAGCTTGAAGCTGCTGCTGCTTTTCCTTAAGGCTATTTGCCATGGCTATAACCCGGTGCTTGAAGCGCTCTTGTTCGACGGGATCCTCCGGCACGACGAATTCATCATCGTCGAGGCTTGCCTCGTCTTCAGAGGGAGGCATGTAATTATCGTCCTCCGCATCTCCATCTGCCGCTCTCTCAGGAGGGATGGCTCCTCCATCCTCCTTCTCTAAATCTTGCTGGAGGGGATTGTTGTTGTCTTCGGCACTGTCCGGAGTGCTATTATATTTGGTGTCGGTATCACCACTTTTGCCTTGGCGGGACTTAGAGCGGCGCCGCTGACGCCGGCGCTTAGGTTGCTTCTTGGAGGGGTCATCCTCCATTGTCTCATCGCCATTGCCTTCTTTGGGTGTGTCCACCATGTATGTATCGTATGATGAGGTGGCTACCCAGTGCCCTGTGGGCAGTGCTTCCTCTTAGACTCCCGCATCGTCGTCCATACCGTCGATGTCTTCGGAGTCGAAGTCGAGCATGTCGGTTAAGTCATCGACAGTGGTTACTAAGTGGGTGGTGGGTGGGCGGCGAATTTCTTCGTCATCCGCATCCCAATCCTGCCGGACGTAGTTCGGCCAGGCCTCTCCTAACAAGGAGAGAGACCTTAATGAGTTCAGTATGTCTCCAAAGGGTGAGTGCTGAAAAATATCCACAAAGGTAAACTCCATGATCGGCGCCCAATCGGATTCGACAGGAACGGGCGTAGGCGGTTCGGAGTCCGTGGCCGGAGAAGGATCCAGCAGTTTGGCAACATGGCTCTCATGAAGGGTAAGGTCAATATTCGGCTCGATCGCCGCTGAGGATACGGCCTCCATGACGGGGTCCATCCACCCGTCCATGGATGGCGCAACTAGCTCCGAATTGAGGCTCGGAGCGGCTGCCGGTGCGATCTCCTGAATACGGTCCGATGGTAGAGCTAAATCGTACTCATCGTGACCGCACGGCGCACAAGGCAGGGGCTCGAATCCGTCGAAGATCAAGTATCCATGATATCGGTCATGTAGTTTAAGCTTCCAAACCTGACCTGGTGGCCAGGGGCGTAACTTTCGATCTGCTCCAGATGGCCAAGCGAGTTGGCCCGCAGTGCGAAGCCGCCGAACACAAAGATCTGTCCGGGGAGAAAAGTCTCACCCTAGACTGCATCACTATCGATGATAGTAGGAGCCATCAAGCCTAACGGCGACGACACAGAGGAACTCTCAATGAAAGAACCAATGTCGGTGTCAAAACCGGCGGATCTCGGGTAGGGGGTCCCGAACTGTGCGTCTAAGGCGGATGGTAACAGGAGGCAGGGGACATGATGTTTTACCCAGGTTCGGGCCCTCTTGATGGAGGTAAAACCCTACGTCCTGCTTGATTTATTCTTGATGATATGAGTATTACAAGAGTTGATCTACCACGAGATCAGAGAGGCTAAACCCTAGAAGCTAGCCTATGGTATGATTGTATGTTGTCCTATGGACTAAAACCCTCCGGTTTATATAGACACCGAAGGGGGCTAGGGTTACACAAGGTCGGTTACAAAGGAGGAGATATCCATATCCGTACTGCCTAGCTTCCCTTCCACGCCAAGTAGATTCCCATCCGGACACGAGACGAAGTCTTCAATCTTGTATCTTCATAGTCCAACAGTCCGGCTAGAGGATATAGTCCGGCTGTCCGGAGACCCCCTAATCCAGGACTCCCTCGCTTATAGTGATGTGCATTACAGAGAGGGTCGGAGTGACAAATCCTAATATCGATCTATGCCAACTCAACAAGTACCACCGGAGACACCTATAGAGCACCTTTATAATCACCCAATTAGGTTGTGACGTTTGGTAGCACACAAAGTCAGAGGAACATGTATAAGTCATGAAGAAAGCAGTAGCAATAAACTAAACGATCATCGTGCTAAGCTAACGGAATGGTTCAAATCAATTACATCATTCTCTAATGATGTGATCCCGTTAATCAAATGACAACTCATGTCTATGGCTAGGAAACTTAACCATCTTTGATTCAATGAGCTAGTCAAGTAGAGGCATACTAGTGACACTCTGTTTGTCTATGTATTCACACATGTACTAAGTTTCTCGTTAATACAGTTCTAGCATGAATAATAAATATTTATCATGATATAAGGAAATAAATAATAACTTTATTATTTCCTCTAGGGCATATTTCCTTCAGTCTCCGACTTGCACTAGAGTCAATAATCTAGTTCACATCTTTACGTGATTAGTTCACATCTCCATGTGACAAATACCCAAAGGGTTCACTAGAGTCAATAATCTAGTTCACATTGCTATGTGATTAACACCCAAAGAGTGATCATGTTTTGTTTGTGAGAAAAGTTTAGTCTGCGGGTCTGCAACATTCAGATCCGTATGTATTTCGCAAATTTCTATGTCTACAATGCTCTGCACGGAGCTACTCTAGCTAATTGCTCCCACTTTCAATATGTATCCAGATCAAGACTTAGAGTCATCTACATCGAAGTAAAAAGCTTGCATCGACGTAACTCTTTACGATGAACTCTTTTATCACCTCCATAACTGAGAAATATTTCCTTAGTCCTCTAAGGATAATTTTTAACCGCTGTCCAGTGACCTACTCCTAGATCACTATTGTACTCCCTTGCCAGAATCATGCTAAGGTGTACAATAGGACTGGTAAACAACATAACATACTTTATAGAACCTATGACTGAGGCATAGGGAATGACTTTTCATTCTCTTACTATTTTCTGCTGTGGTCGGGTTTTGAGTCTTTACTCAACTTCACACCTTGCAACACAGGCCAGAACTCCTTCTTTGACTGTTTCATTTTGAACTACTTCAAAATCTTGTCAAGGTATGTACTCATTGAAAAAACTTATCAAGCATCTTGTTCTATCTCTATATATCTTGATGATCAATGTGTAAGCAGCTTCATCGAGGTCTTTCTTTGAAAAACTCTTTTCAAACACTCCTTTATGCTTTCCAGAAAATTCTACATTATTTCCGATCAACAATATGTCATTCACATATACTTATCAGAAATGTTGTAGTGCTCCCACTCACTTTCTTGTAAATATAGGCTTCACTGCAAGTCTGTATAAAACTATATGCTTTGATCACTTTATCAAAGCATATATTCCAACTCCGAGATGCTTGCACCAGTCCATAGATGGATCGCTGGAGCTTGCTCACTTTGTTAGCACCTTTAGTATCGACAAAACCTTCGGGTTGCATCATATACAACTCTTCTTTAAGAAATCCATTAAGGAATGCAGTTTTGACATCCATTTGCCAGATTTCATAAAATGCGGCAACTGCTAACATGATTCGGACAGACTTTTGAGCATCGATACGAGTGAGAAAATCTCATCGTAGTCAACACCTTGAACTTGTCGAAAACATTTTGCGACAATTCGAGCGTTGTAGATAGTGACACTACTATCAACGTCCGTCTTCCTATTGAAGATCCATTTATTCTTAATGACTTACCGACCATCGGCAAGTCAATCAAAGTCCATACTTTCTCATACATGGATCCCAACTCAGATTTCATGGCCTCAAGCCATTTTGCAGAATCTGGGCTCATCATTGCTTCCTCATAGTTCGTAGGTTCGTCATGGTCAAGTAACATGACCTCTAGAATAGGATTACCGTACCACTCTAGTGTGGATCTCACTCTGGTTAACCTACGAGGTTCGGTAGTAACTTGATCTGAAGTTACATGATCATCATCATTAGCTTCCTCACTTATTGGTGTAGGAGTCACGGGAACAGATTTTTGAGATGAACTATTTTCCAATAATGGAGCAGGTACAGTTACCTTGTCAAGTTCTACTTTCCTCCCACTCACTTCTTTCGAGAGAAACTCCTTCTCTAGAAAGGATCCATTCTTAGCAATGAAGGTCTTGCCTTCGGATCTGTGATAGAAGGTGTACCCAACAATCTCCTTTGGGTATCCTATGAAGACACATTTCTCCTATTTGGGTTTGAGCTTATCAGGATGAAACTTTTTCACATAAGCATCGCAACCCCAAATTTTAAGAAACGACAACTTTGGTTTCTTGCCAAACCACGGTTCATATGGTGTTGTCTCAACGGATTTAGATGGTGCCCTATTTAACGTGAATGCAGCTGTCTCTAATGCATAACCCCAAAACGATAATGGTAAATCGTTAAGCGACATCATAGGTTGCACTATATCTAATAAAGTACGGCTACGATGTTCGGACACACCATTATGCTGTGGTGTTCCAGGTGGCATGAGTTGCGAAACTATTCCGCATTGTTTCAAATGAAGACCAAACTCGTAACTCAAATATTCTCCTCCACGATCAGATCATAGAAACTTTATTTTCTTGTTACGATGATTTTCCACTTCACTCCGAAATTCTTTGAACTTTTCAAATGTTTTAGATTTATGTTTCATCAAGAAGATATACCCATATCTTACTCAAATCATTTGTGAAGGTCGGAAAATAACGATACCTGCTGCGAGCCTCAACACTCATCAGACTGCATACATCAGTATGTATTATTTCCAACAAGTCTGTTGCTCACTCCATTGTTCCGGAGAACGGAGTCTTAGTCATCTTGCCCATGAGGCATGGTTCGCAATCATCAACTGATTCATAATCAAGTGATTCCAAAAGCCCATCGGCATGGATTTTCTTCATGTGCTTTACACCAATATGACCTAAACAACAGTGCCACAAATAACTTGCACTATCATTATTAACTTTGCATCTTTTGCCTTCAATATTATGAATATGTGTATCACTATGATCGAGATTGAGTAAACTATTCACCTTGGGTGTATGACCATTGAAGGTTTTATTCATGTAAACAGAACAACAATTATTCTCTGACTTTAAATGAATAAGCATATTGCAATAAACATGATCAAATCATATTCATGCTTAACGCAAACACCAAATAACATTTATTTAGGTTCAACACTAATCCCGAAAGTATAGGGAGTGTGTGATGATGATCATATCAATCTTGGAACAATTTCCAACACACATCATCACTTCACCCTTAACTAGTCTCTGTTCATTCTGCAACTCCTGTTTCGAGTTACTAATCCTAGTAACTGAACTAGTATCAAATACTGAGGGGTTGCTATAAACACTAGTAAAGTACACATCAATAACATGTATAACAAATATACCTTTGTTCACTTTGCCATCCTTCTTATCCGCCAAATACTTGGGGCAGTTCTGCTTCCAGTGACCAGTCCCTTTGCAGTAGAAGCACCTAGTCTCAGGCTTAGGTCTGGACTTGGGCTTATTCACTTGAGCAGCAACTTGCTTGCCATTCTTCTTGAAGTTCCCCTTCTTCCCTTTGCCCTTTTCTTGAAACTAGTGGTCTTGTCAACCATCAACACTTGATGCTTTTCTTGATTTCTACCTTCGTCGATTTCAGCATCACGAAGAGCTTGGGAATCGTTTCCGTTATCCCTTGCATATTATAGTTCATCATGAAGTTCTAGTAATTTGGTGATAGTGACTAGAGAACTCTGTCAATCACTATCTTATCTGGAAGATTAACTCCCACTTGATTCAAGTGATTATAGTACTTAGGCATTCTGACCACATGCTCACTAGCTGAGCTATTCTCCTCCATCTCGTAGGCAAAGTGTTTGTCAAAGGTCTCAAACCTTTCGACATGGGCATGAGTCTGAAATACTAATTTCAACTCTTGGAACATCTCATATGCTCTGATTCTAAGCCGTAAAGCATGGTGCACTAAACTATCAAGTAGTCATCATATCAAGCTTGTCAAACGTTCATAACGCTTGCATCTTCTCTTGCAATCAGTCTGTCACCTAGCGGTGCATCAAGGACATAATTCTTATATGCAGCAATGAGGATAATCCTCAGATCACGGATCCAATCCGCATCATTGCTACTAACATCTTTCTAAGTTTTCTCTAGGAACATATCAAAAATAAAACTAGGGGAGCTAAACGCGAGCTATTGATCTACAACATATATATGCTAATACTACCAGGACTAAGTTCATGATAAATTAAAGTTCAATTAATCAAATTACTTAAGAACTCACACTTAGATAGACATCCCTCTAATCATCTAAGTGATCACGTGATCCATATCAACTAAACCATGTCTGATCATCACGTGAGATGGAGTAGTTTTCAATGGTGAACATCACTATGTTGATCATATCTACTATATGATTCACGCTCGACCTTTCGGTCTCAGTGTTCCGAGGCCATATCTTCATATGCTAGGCTCGTTAAGTTTAACCTGAGTATTTCTGCGTGTGCAAAACTGGCTTGCACCCGTTGTATATGAACGTAGAGCTTATCACACCTGATCATCACGTGGTGTCCCGGCACGACGAACTTTGGCAACAGTGCATACTCAGGGAGAACACTTGTACCTTGAAATTTAGTGAGAGATCATCTTATAATGCTACCGTCAATCAAAGCAGAATAAGATGCATAAAAGATAAACATCACATGCAATCAATATAAATGAAATGATATGGCCATCATCATCTTCTGCCTTTGATCTCCATCTCCAAAGCACCGCCATGATCACCATCGTCACCAGCGCGACACCTTGATGTCCATCGTAGCATCGTTGTCGTCTCACCAACTATTGCTTCTACGACTATCGCTACCGCTTAGTGATAAAGTAAAGCAATTACAGGGCGATTGCATTGCATACAATAAAGCGACAACCATATGGCTCCTGCCAGTTGCCGATAACACTGTTACAAAACATGATCATCTCATACAATAAAATATAGCATCATGCTTTGACCATATCGTATCATAACATGCCCTGCAAATACAAGTTAGACGTCCTCTACTTTGTTGTTACAAGTTTTACGTGGCTTCTACGGGATGAGCAAGAACCGTTCTTACCTACGCATCAAAACCACAACGATATTTCGTCAAGTTAGTGATGTTTTAACCTTCAACAAGGACCGGCCGTAGTCACACTCGGTTCAACTAAAGTTGAAGAAACTGACACCCGCTAGCCACCTGTGTGCGAAGCACGTCGGTAGAACCAGTCTCGCGTAAGCGTACGCGTAATGTCGGTCCGGGCCGCTTCATCCAACAATACCGTCGAACCAAAGTATGACATGCTAGTAAGCAGTATGACTTGTATCGCCCACAACTCACTTGTGTTCTACTCGTGCATATAACATCTACGCATAAAACTGGCTCGGATGCCACTGTTGGGGAACGTAGTAATTTCAAAATTTTCCTACGCACACGCAAGATCATGGTGATGAATAGCAACAAGAGGGGAGAGTATCGTCTATGTACCCTTGTAGACCATAAGCGGAAGCGTTATGAGAATGCGATTGATGTAGTCGTACGTCTTCACGATCCGACCGATCCAAGTACCGAACGTACGACACCTCCGAGCTCAGCACACGTTCTGCTCGGTGACGTCCCACGAACTCCGATCCAGTAGAGCTTCGAGGGAGAGTTCTGTCAGCACGACGGCGTGATGACGGTGATGATGATGCTACCGACGCAGGGCTTCGCCTAAGCACCGATACGATACGACCGAGGTGGATTATGGTGGAGGGGGCACCGCACACGGCTAAAAGATCAACTGATCAACTTGTGTGTCTATGGGGTGCCCCCTGGCCACGTATATAAAGGAGTGGAGAAGGGGGAGAGGCCAGCCCTCCTAGGCGCACCCAAAGGGGAGTCCTACTCCCATTGGGAGTAGGATTCCCCCCCCCCTTCCATGTAGTAGGAGTAGGAGAGAAGGAAAGGGAAAAGAGAAGAGCAGGAAAGAGGGGGGCCGCCCCTCCCCCTAGTCCAATTCGGACTAAGCCTTGGGGGCGCGCGCGGCCTCCCCTCTCTCTTTCCCCTGAAGCCCAATAAGGCCCATATAGTCCCTGGTGAATTCCCGTAACTCTCTGGTAATCCGAAAAATACCCGAATCACTCGGAACCTTTCCGATGTCTGAATATAGTCGTCTAATATATCCATCTCTACGTCTCGACCATTTTGAGATTCCTCGTCATGTCCCCGATCTCATCCGGGACTCCGAACTACCTTCGGTATATCAAAACACATGAGCTCATATTAACGATCGTCACCGAACGTTAAGCATGCGGACCCTATGGGTTCGAGAACTATGTAGACATGACCGAGACTCGTCTCTGGTCAATAACCAATAGCGCAACCTAGATGCTCATATTGGTTCCTACATATTCTACGAAGATCTTTATCGGTCAAACCGCATAACAACATATGTTGTTCCCTTTGTCATCGATATGTTACTTGCCCGAGATTCGATCGTCGGTATCTCAATAACTAGTTCAATCTCGTTATCGGCAAGTCTCTTTACTCGTTCCGTAATACATCATCCCGCAACTAACTCATTAGTTGCATTGCTTGCAAGGCTTATAGTGATGTGCATTACCGAGAGGGCCCAGAGATACCTCTCCGACAATCGGAGTGACAAATCCTAATCTCGATCTATGCCAACTCAACAAGTACCATCAAAGAAACCTGTAGAGCACCTTTACAATCACCCAGTTATGTTGTGATGTTTGGTAGCACACAAAGTGTTCCTCTGGTATTCAGGAGTTGCATAATCTCATAGTCAGAGGAACATGTCTAAGTCATGAAGAAAGCAGTAGTAACAAACTAAACGATCATCGTGCTAAGCTAATGGAATGGGTCGAGTCAATCACATCATTCTCTAATGATGTGATCCCGTTAATCAAATGACAACTCATGTCTATGGCTAGGAAACTTAACCATCTTTGATTCAACGAGCTAGTCAAGTAGAGGCATACAAGTGACACTCTGTTTGTCTATGTATTCACACATGTACTAAGTTTCCAGTTAAAACAATTCTAGCATGAATAATAAACATTTATCATGATATAAGGAAATAAATAATAACTTTATTATTGCCTCTAGGGCATATTTCCTTCAGTCTACATAGTTCTCGAACCCGTAGGGTCCGCACGCTTAACGTTCATTTACGATATAGTATTATATGAGTTATGTGATTTGGTGACCGAATGTTGTTCTAAGTCTCGGATGAGACCAAGAACATGATGAGGAGTCTCGAAATGGTCGAGAGGTAAAGATTTATATATATATATATATATATATATATATATATATATATATATATATATATATAGGACGATGGTATTCGGACACCAGAAGTGTTCCGGAGGGTACCGGGTAGTTGCACCCCTACAAAGGCCAGCCCTATGAGGAGGAGAAGGAAAGAGGGGAGGGCAAGGAAAGTGTGGATTAGGATTCCGACTTCCTTCCCTCCCCCCCCTCTTTTCTTCCCGCTCGGTTATATATGGCAGGGGACACGCGCGGCTTGGGAGGGACTCCAAGTAGGATTCCTCCTACTTGGGCACCTCCTATGGCTGCTCCTCCCTCCCTCCCGCCTATATATATGTGGAGAGGGGGCGCCTAGCACAGACCAGACAATTGCCTAGCCGTGTGCGGCGCCCCCCTCATAGTTTACACCCCCGGTCATATTTTCGCGGTGCTTAGGTGAAGCCCTGCGAGGATCACTTCACCATCACTGTCACCACACCGTCGTGCTGACGGTACTCATCTACTACCTCCATGTCTTGCTGGATCAAGAAGGCGAGGGACGTCACCGAGCTGAAGGTGTGCAGAACTCGGAGATGTCGTACGTTCGGTACTCGAACGGTGGAGCGCGAAGAAAGTTCTACTACATCAACCGCGTTGTGAAACGCTTCCGCTTACGGTCTACTAGGGTACGTAGACACACTCTTCCCCCTCGTTGCTATGCATCTCCATGGATAGATCATTGCATGTGCGTAGAAAATTTTTGTTTTCCATGCAACGTTCCCCAACACTCTATCATCTCGGCCGGCCATGAGGAGCTTTGTGCACATGCCAGCCACGGTAGAGGCGCTGCTAGGCCACCCGGTGGCAGCCCTGTCGGAGAGGCCAGTGTCGCATCTAACACGGCTACTGGTGAACGTGACGGTGGAGCAGAGCCTATGGCAGGTGCATGTGCTGATGGCCACCGACGCCACCGTTGCCGACATCCCTTGTGTCGCCGTCATTGTTAGCCCAAACTACTGTGATAGTGGTGTACTATGGGTGGTAGAGGTTCTACCTTATATGTGGTAGGGGTCCTGGTTTGGACTACAGGGGTATTTTATGAGTGGTAGATTACAACGAAGGGATTACAAGTCCTTTTATAGGAAAAATGAAGCCGCAGTTCATACTGTAATGATATGTGCTCTTAATTACCAGATGACTTGCATTTGTTTGTGATGTTTTGTTTCTTCCGATTCTAATGAGGTAAGGTCACACACGGTAGGTTTACAACATTCAGCATGACAGATAGGAATGCAATCTCTGTACCTGTCATGGTACTAGTGACAGAAGCTATCATTTCAATTTCAGTACTAGCTGGGCAGATGATGTTGTGTACCGCCGTGTGCGTGGACTGTCTAGCCGTGCACAAAAAAAGGTTGTTTCCAAACGGCAGCCACTCTGCTCAAAATGGATTACAAAATAGGAGAAGAATCGACACTGCACTTGAACCAACAAAGCTACTCAAAGCCTAACGTTGGAGACGCCTCACGGTATGCTGCAAACTGAAGGCAAGGAGCACAATTCTGGACAAGGGGAGTGGTCAAACCAGAAGAAATATTTTCTTTAAGCTAGGTAATGATAGAAACATGTGTTTCAATAGTACAATACCACCTTTTTCTAAGAAGTATTATTGTAATTCTTTATTAATATTACTTTGAATGTAGTTTCAAATAAAATTATGCAACAGAGCTCATATCAGACAAGGCTCAGAACAAAAAACATGGGTGATATGTAGACTTATAGACTATCACAGAATTTCTTGAAACCGGCCATGTAGCTCATATTCCACGGAAAACTGAGATACTTCCCAAGATGACCTCGTGTTATCATAGGGAAAGTACCAAACAATATGGTGATTAGTTTCTTCTTACTTCTCTTTGGGTATTTTGAGGAGAATTTTTATGGTGAGTGCAACAAAATAGGTTGTCTTTAAATAAATCCACTCTTATGAGTTACTAGTTTGTTGTTTCTTGTTATGTGTGGTTGGTACTAGTTCCTCTAGAGGTTAATAAGCTTCGTCAAACAACATTATTAAGATTTTGCATATATTTGAATCAACACAGAACAAATCTCTGAAGACATTTGAATTAGTGAACACATGTCAACATGATAGCAGCCCCACACAAGAAGTTGGCATAATAAAAGTACAATACAATACTTCAAGCATAATACATTACTGCGTCCCTTTCAATAAAATCAACTTCACCCAAATAAACACTTAACAACAAACCAAGCTATGACATTTTCAAAGATCATTTTTCAAGATGAATGATCTAGAAAATGTGATGAAGTACTAGGAGAGCCTAATTAAAATATGCCATTTCCATGTTGGCATGGATGTCACTTGCAACGATATTGGCATCATGTGCAATACCGGCCAATCCCCTCCTTCCAAATCCGATGCAATAGAGTCCATTTGCACCTTTCCAATGGTTGGGGAAGTCATTTCTGGGTATGCCATCACTACTTAGCATACTCATGTCGTTCTACATTTATAAAAATATTTTATAAGATTATTTTTAAAAATGTTATACAATGTTTGGAGAAAATTTCTATACTACTATATATAGTGTACAAGTTTAAAACGTTTGAATCTCACCACAAAAAAGCATTGACGGAGTCCATGGTATGGCTCAAAATGATGGGATTTGCAGCTACAGTACGGGCTACAATTCCAGCAAAGGTACTACTGATTTCTAGAATCATCACTATATGCCAATGTAGGTAAAGTTCACTCGTCAATTGTAATCCATTCATGCATGTAGCTGGTCATGGCACACACACTGGTAGACAGAGTTGGAAGTTCTGGTGGAGTTTCTTTAAGCTGGTTGTAGTGTAAGATACTAATTCTAAGAATCTAAAGCTTTACATACAAAACTGAACGGCTACAACAATGGACTTGATGAAGCTTTACATGCCAAGGTGCAGTGCTTGAAGCAAGCAAGCTTTGTATCCATGAACCGAAATGTGCACGTGTTGTGCACATACCCGTGTACTAGCATAACTATAAGTTGAAACCGATTGTTCCTTTATGCAAGGAATTTGGTTGACTTCTACAATCATATGATATTCATATTACTATGATGTTATATATAAATAATAATAAATGTCTATATACCTTGAGCCACATATTAGCAGTGCTTTTGTAACCTGTGGCAAACACAATGGCGTAATAGTATCTCTCATTCCCATCCGCAAACTCTACGAGATTTGCTTGAATGCAAGATATTGGACCGAATACCTACCATAAAAAATATTTTTAAATCAGTCTATCACATTCGCCATATGGTATGTATATATTTATATTTATAGGCATGATTTTGCTCTCACCTTGATATCACCATTTTTTATTAGCTCAGTGGTGCCGGTGTCTATGACAGCGGACCGATCAGTTTTTTGCTTTTAGCGTGAGTGGGCCAATATTAGGCCTCACAATTCCTTACTTTGATAAATCACCAAATAATACATATGCGAGGATCATGAGAATAAAATCTACAAGCTTCAGTGGAAGGTGCCACGTTGAGAGTACCATGCCCACATGGATCAACTCCTTTGTCATAACATGCAACTTCACAATTACCAATGTAAGAACATCTTTAATAGAATGTCAACCAGGATTTTTCTCAGAAAAACAAAGAAAATAGTAGAAGTGGGATCGTTAAATGTATGTACGTACCGGACTACGGATAATGATGGAAGTGTTAGCTCCGTGCACTGCAAGATCATGGGCAATCTCCAAGCCAGAGTTCCCACATCCAACAATAAGCACGCTTTTCCCAACATAATCATTTCCGGACTTGTAACTTGATGAGTGGATTGTTTCACCAGGAAAGCTTTGTAGGCCAACGATCTCTGGAACATATCCCACAACATTTTCACTTGTTGCTAAAACTAAGAACTTGGATGCATAAATAATTGGGACATCCACTTTGTTATGCGTCATCACAACCCAACATTTCCTCACCTCACCATACATGCATGACTCAGCTGATGTGTTAAACTTTGGGGATATATTTAAGTGCTTGACATAATCCTCCATATACCTTTAAAACTGATCTCTGGAAAGGTAGGTAGGCAAATCATTTGGGTATGCCATGTGGGTAGCTCACAAAACTCTTTGGGGATGTGGAGCTGGAGGCAATCATATGTGTGTCTGTGCCACAATGACACAATACAATCTTCACGCTCAGCGATGGTATATGGTATAGAGAGTTTGCTTAGGCATGCTGTCGTGGCAAGCCTAGATGGACCTGCTCCGACGATGAAAACTTGTACCTTCTCCATGGAAAGACTTGAATATAGGTGTGCAATCAATTTAGTGACACTATTGTGTTGAAGTTGTCCTTGTTGGTATGTGTTGGGGTAACACCTATAGCTATTTATATATACAAATATCAGTCATTACTATATATTACTTTTAGTGGTTTATTTTGTTCTTCCTTAGATGGCTCTTGTTTCTTGCTTCTTTCACTGGCTTGTCTCTTTCTTTTACCGTTATTTGTCTAGTTGTCACTATGTGAGGCATTGGCATTGTTCTACACATGTGAGCAAACTGCGCCTCTCATGGATAGTGGTATAGTTCCCTAAAATTGATAAATATACATTGTTGTTAATATAAGCGTACGTTCAAACATCCGATTAGTAAGTGCTTTCAAACAAAGATTTTTTTTATGTTAATAAGATAATTAACCACCGCCTTAAAGTTATTCCATGAATTAATGAGTAGTGTTGAACTGTTGATACATGATATCGAACAATATTTTCCATGTTTTTCTAATTAATTGTCAAGTATTTAATGTGAAGAATAGAAAGCATTGAATCATGAGTAAACAAAAGAACTGGAATTTCACAAAATGGGATGATATATAATGTTTTTATAGATCAATTCATGCACTAGATGTGCCTATGCTGTTATCTCAAATATAAAATTCTTGACTTTATTGGCATGCGTACATGCTACTATATAATTAAAATGGTACTTTTGTTGTATGTTGCTCAATACATTTTTCTAAAAAGTGATCACTTTATGAAGAGATTGTCTTTCTTGCAAGTTAACGTAAATTAAACTTTTGGGCTTCCATGTATAAACAATTTTAGCTTTTGTTGTTGCTATTTGCACGCATGTATTAATTCCTTCATCAACTTATGAAGTACAAGTAAGAAACTGAAACGAGGTTGTAAAGTATGAAACTGAAGTAGCAAGATGTAAAGTATGAAACTGAAATCGCAAGATGTAAAGTATGAAGTTGAACCTGTAAATATGGACTATCTAATGAGTACATGGACAGGTGTTTACGCAGCCTATAGTGTGCAAATATTTGTTGGTATGCTAGTTTTAAGATGTCTTTTTTTGCGAGAAAAACTTCCAATCTATTCATCTTCAATCATGGTAGTATAACGAACACTAGAAATAATAAAAATTACATCAAGATCCGTAGACCACCTAGCGACGACTACAAGCACTGAAGCGAGCCAAAGGCGCACCGCTGTCACCGCCCCTCCCTCGCCAGAGCTGGGCAAACCTTGTTGTAGTACACAGTCAGGAAGTCGTCGTGTTAAGGTCCCATAAAACCAACGTACCAGAACAGCAACCGCCGCGGATGAAGAGTGTAGATCAAAAGGATCCAACCTGAAAACATACGAACAAAGACGAAAGATGAACAGATCCGAGCAAATCCACCAAAGAAAGATCTGCCGGAGACACATCTTCACATGCCCACCGATGATGCTAGATGCATCACCAGAATGGGGGCTAGGCAGGAAGACCTTTATTCTATCTTCAGGGAGCCGCCGCCGTCTCGCCTTCCTGAGCAGAACACAAACCTTAACAAAGCTCGAAAAAAGATCTAAAAACGGAGCCCTCCCACCGGCAGGGGCCGAGATCCACTCCGCCTCCATGGCCCTAAGGCCACGGAGACGGGACGGACCGGCGCCGGCGCCGGCGGGAGGTAGAGAACGCTGGCTTTTTTTAGAGGCGGCGGCTAGCTAGGTCGTAGCCACACTATTCATTGGTTAGTTTTAAGATGTCAACTATTACTATTTACTATCAACAC
This sequence comes from Triticum dicoccoides, assembly GCF_002162155.2. Taxonomy (NCBI): domain Eukaryota; kingdom Viridiplantae; phylum Streptophyta; class Magnoliopsida; order Poales; family Poaceae; genus Triticum; species Triticum dicoccoides. The sequence continues at coordinate 42,430,926 of NC_041392.1, forward strand.
ACGTGTATGGTTACCCACAAAAATGTGTATATAATAGTAACTAGGTGAGTCGTGCTTGTGTGTGTGTGCGTGCGGCTGCGCACGCGTGTTTGTGTGTAGTAGGGTTTTTTTCTATAAAGGGTGGATTTTACTTTCAAGAGATGGGATAGACGAGGAGGGCACCTACCTACACTTTGGATGGCTAGTTAAGTGATTGGCCTTCCATCACAGGAACGAAGATCGGTCTAAACATGTTTTAAGCTTTTTAGGCCTTTGGTGACTTATGTCACTATTGTACTTCTGCTGTCACTATTATTGTAAATATTGTGTACACTTATTTATTTATATAATACATAATAGAACATTTTTTCTACAGTTCATGGTTAAAAAAACATCGGTCTAAACGCATCCAAATGGCTCTTCCATTCTGCTCCTATTCCTTTCCCGAACCGACAGGAGCACTGCCTTTTTGTATAGAAGAAGAAATAGACGGTTTATTTACAGGGGTGACATGTTTTTGGAGGGAACTTGGCGAAAACCCCTGACACACACTCATTCAAATTAATCAATACCCTTGCTGGCTTGTGGCTTAGGAAAAGCTGCCCTCTCGTTGATATCCTCAAAAGTCAGGGCCGCCACCTTGGTGTGGTTCATGCACGTGCCACAGAAAATGCGACGGTTCCAATCTTTCTAGATGTTCCAAAGGGTATATAGACTCATCCCACTCCGCCGCCGCTTAGATTCTTCGAGTCTGGCACATTGTATCTGACAGCCCGGTTCCACACACACAAAATTCCGGACCCCTCCCTGTCCCACACTCCACCCCTCCACTCTCTTTTCCTGCTCCTAGACCCCGATGTTGCCATCACACCCACCTCATGCCCCGCCGCCGCTACAACAGATCTTCCTAGACCCACAGAATAGTCCATGTTGGACACCTTTGAGTTATCGCTACGGCCAACGACTACCGCCGCCACCGGGCCGAACCCGCAGAGCATGGAACCGCCAAAAGTGCCGCACCAACAAGAAGGCCTTAGAATGTCGGGGTATGAACTTTCCTTGATTTGCTAACATGTTGAATGGTTTGTCATGCACAATTCATCTTCCCATCATTTGGAAGTGCTATATGTATCATCGATTTGCTTTTGGTTGTTGGAAATTGATGAAATTCGAGGCTTAGCGGAAAAAGTAGGCAAATTTGGGAACGGGGCTAGCGTTAGGTACGCGGATAAATGGGCTTGTCTGTTTGGGGTTGGAGATACCCTAACAGGAGGGAAGTCAAGGTGGTGTGACATTGTCGCCATGGATTCACATGCAGATTAGAAACCACTAGTGACAAGAAGGTGCTAAATATCAGCTAGTTATGATTTGGTGGAATCGTGAGAGGAGGGACGAGAGTCATTGGGTTGGTTACACGCAGGTGTTGAGGTGGTGGATTATTTACTATGAGCGGCACCTTGAGTTGATGCCAAATCCAGGTTTTCACTAAGGTAAAAAATGAGCATGTTACATATAATCCACACGACACCTACCCTTTTTTGTTGCTAATATAAATAGAATAGTTTAGTTAATAAGAATTTATAGAATGGAATGATTCATTATACTTGTCTGCGCAAACCTGATACATTTTGTTGTCACTGTTTATTGGAGAAAGCACATCTCACTTCCGGGCTCTAGAGATACATCGTTGATGATCTTGTGATTGTGTTGCAATGGCGTAGGATTCAATACCGATTACCCTTTTATATAGAGGTGCATTCTTCATCGATAAGTTTACAATCTTAAATACAATAAAATACCATACCATACTATCTGATCTCGCTACCAAACTAGGTGTATCTTCTAGGTATGAATATGATAGGAATATGAAGTAGTGTACACCATTAACTCCTCCGAGTACATACCTTGCTATGACTATGTGCCAGGCCGAGAGATCCTAGGCACGCATAGGTTCGTAAGGTACGTTCATGCCCATATGGCACTTCTAACAAAAAAATACCTACATTAAAATGAATATCAAATTTGTACAATACAAATACAGGACATGATGATGTATGTGTGTGGGTAAGAGACTATGGTTACTACCCGCATTGTGGGCCTAAACACTGGTACATCACTCTTGCGTATTTTAAATCTCATTTGGTATCATGGGTGTGTTCCTTATATCACCCAGATTACCTCGTACTACCACATATAGCCATTAATACATGATCAGTGTAAATTATGAATCTATAGCTGGCACCCACAATGGCGCTATATTGAGCTCATCTAGGCAAAAAAATCTGAAATCAATCTCGCCTAGGAAAATGCCTTCCGCGGGATTCTCAATGAGGTCCTTCACTATAGCAGCCTTAGATATATTCTTTTGAAACCGGCCATCCCAGATTTCTTTTGAAACCGGCCATGTAGTTCATGTTCTACGGAAAAGTAACATGCCTCTCAAGACGACCTCATCTTATCATAGAGAAAGTACCAAACAATATGGTGATTGGTTTCTTCTTACTTCTCCTTGGGTATTTTGAAGAGAACTTTTGTGGCAAATACAACAAAATAGTTTATCTCTAAATAAATCCACTCTTATGACTTATGAGTTTGTTGTTTCTCATTACATGCGGTTGGTACTAGTTCCTGTAGAGGTTAATAAGGTTTCTCAAACAACATTAAAAAGATTTGTATATATTTCAACACAAAACAAATATCTGGAGACATTTGAATTATTGAACACATGTCAACATGATAGAACCCCCACACAAAAAGTTGGCATAATAAAAGTGCAATACAATACTGTTGGGTTTCGTAGTAATTTCAAAAAATTTCCTACGCACACGCAAGACCATGGTGATGCATAGCAACGAGAGGGGAGAGTATGATCTACGTACCCTTGTAGATCGACAACGGAAGCGTTTGGTTGATGTAGTCGTACGTCTCCACGGCCCGACTGATCAAGCACCGAAACTACGGCACCTCCGAGTTCTAGCACACGTTCAGCTCGATGACGATCCCCGGACTCCGATCCAGCAAAGTGTCGGGGAAGAGTTCCGTCAGCACGATGGCGTGGTGACGATCTTGATGTACTACCGTCGCAGGGCTTCGCCTAAGCACCGCTACAATATTATCGAGGACTATGGTGGAAGGGGGCACCGCACACGGCTAAGAATATGATCACCTGGATCAACTTGTGTCTCTAGGGGGTGCCCCTGCCTCCGTATATAAAGGTTCAAGGGAGGGGGGCCGGCCGGCCAGGAGAGGCGCGCCAGGAGGAGTCCAACTCCTTCTGGGAGTAGGACTCCCTCCCTTTCCTAGTTGGAATAGGATTCATGGAGGGGGGGAAAGAGGAGAGAGAGGAGGAAGGGGGCCGGCCCCCTCTCCTTGTCCAATTTGGACCAAGGGGGGAGGGGCGCGCGGCCCAGCCCTGGCTGCCTCTTCTCTTCTTCCACTAAGGCCCACTAAGGCCCATATACCTCCCGGGGGGTTCCGGTAACCTCCCGGTACTCCGGTAAAATCCCGATTTCACCCGGAACACTTCCGATATCCAAACATAGGCTTCCAATATATCAATCTTTATGTCTCGACCATTTTGAGACTCCTCGTCATGTCCGTGATCACATCCAGGACTCCAAACAACCTTCGGTACATCAAAATGCATAAACTCATAATATAACTGTCATCGTAACCTTAAGCGTGCGGACCCTATGGGTTCGAGAACAATGTAGACATGACCGAGACACGTCTCCGGTCAATAACCAATAGAGGAACCTGGATGCTCATATTGGCTCCTACATATTCTACGAAGATCTTTTATCGGTCAGACCGCATAACAACATACGTTGTTCCCTTTGTCATCGGTATGTTACTTGCCCGAGATTCGATCGTCGGTATCCCATACCTAGTTCAATCTCATTACCGGCAAGTCTCTTTACTCGTTCTGTAATACATCATCCCGCAACTAACTCATTAGTTGCAATGCTTGCAAGGCTTAAGTGATGTGCATTACCGAGAGGGCCCAGAGATACCTCTCCGACAATCGGAGTGACAAATCCTAATCTCAAAATACGCCAACCCAACATGTATCTTTGGAGACACCTCTAGAGCTCCTTTATAATCACCCAGTTACGTTGTGACGTTTGGTAGCACACAAAGTGCTCCTCTGGCAAACGGGAGTTGCATAATCTCATAGTCATAGGAACATGTATAAGTCATGAAGAAAGCAATAGCAACATACTAAACGATCGGGTGCTAAGCTAATGGAATGGGTCATGTCAATCAGATCATTCAACTAATGATGTGATCCCGTTAATCAAATGAAAACTCTTTGTCCATGGTTAGGAAACATAACCATATTTGATTAACAAGCTAGTCTAGTAGAGGCATACTAGTGACACTTTGTTTGTCTATGTATTCACACATGTATTATGTTTCCGGTTAATACAATTCAAGCATGAATAATAAACATTTATCATGATTATAAGGAAATAAATAATAACTTTATTATTGCCTCTAGGGCATATTTTAGTGACACTCTGTTTGTCTATGTATTCACACATGTATTATGTTTCCGGTTAATACAATTCTAGCATGAATAATAAACATTTATCATGATTATAAGGAAATAAATAATAACTTTATTATTGCCTCTAGGGCATGCCATAGAGGCAATAATAAAGTTATTATTTATTTCCTTATAATCATGATAAATGTTTATTATTCATGCTAGAATTGTATTAACCGGAAACATAATACATGTGTGAATACATAGACAAACAAAGTGTCACTAGTATGCCTCTACTTGACTAGCTCGTTAATCAAAGATGGTTATGTTTCCTAACCATGAACAATGAGTTGTTATTTGATTAACGAGATCACATCATTGAGAGAATGATCTGATTGACATGACCCATTCCATTAGCTTAGCACCCGATCGTTTAGTATGTTACTATTGCTTTCTTCATGACTTATACATGTTCCTATAACTATGAGATTATGCAACTCCCGTTTACCAGAGGAACACTTTGGGTACTACCAACCGTCACAACGTAACTGGGTGATTATAAAGGAGTACTACAGGTGTCTCCAAAGGTACATGTTGGGTTGGCATATTTCGAGATTAGGTTTTGTCACTCCGATTGTCGGAGAGGTATCTCTGGGCCCTCTCAGTAATGCACATCATTTAAGACTTGCAAGCATTGCAACTAAATGAGTTAGTTGCGGGATGATGTATTACAGAACGAGTAAAGAGACTTGCCGGCAACTAGATTGAACTAGGTATTGGAATACCGACGATCGAATCTCGGGCAAGTAACATACCGATGACAAAGGGAACGACGTATGTTGTTATGCGGTCTGACCGATAAAGATCTTCGTAGAATATGTAGGAGCCAATATGGGCATCCAGGTCCCGCTATTGGTTATTGACCGGAGATGTGTCTCGGTCATGTCTACATTGTTCTCGAACCCGTAGGGTCCGCACGCTTAAGGTTACGATGGCAGTTATATTATGAGTTTATGCATTTTGATGTACCGAAGGTTGTTCGGAGTCCCGGATGTGATCACGGACATGACGAGGAGTCTCGAAATGGTCGAGACATAAAGATTGATATATTGGAAGCCTATGTTTGGATATCGAAAGTGTTCCGGGTGAAATCGGGATTTTACCGGAGTACCGGGAGGTTACCGGAACCCCCCGGGGAGCTAGATGGTCCTTATTGGGCCTTAGTGGAAATGAGAAGAGGCAGCCCATAGTGGACCGCGCGCCCCTCCCCTCCCTTGGTCCGAATTGGACAAGGAGAGGGGGCCAGCCCCTCTCTCTCTTTTCCCCCCTCCGCGAGTCCTATTCCAACTAGGATTGGGGGGGAATCCTACTCCCAGAGGGAGTAGGACTCTCCTGGCGCGCCCCTCATGGCCGGCCAGCCTTCCCCCCTTTAGTCCTTTATATACGGAGGCAGGGGCACCCCAGAAACACAGAAGTTGATCCACGTGATCTTTTCCTTAGCCGTGTGCGGCGCCCCAGCCACCATAGTCCTCGATAATATTGTAGCGGAGTTTAGGCGAAGCCCTGCTACTGTAGTACATCAAGATCGTCACCACGCCGTCGTGCTGACGGAACTCTTCCCCGACACTTTGCTGGATCGGAGTCCGGGGATCGTCATCGAGCTGAACGTGTGCTAGAACTCGGAGGTGTCGTAGTTTCGGTGCTTGATCGATCGGATCGTGAAGACGTACGACTACATCAACCAAACGCTTCCGTTGTCGATCTACTAGGTATGTAGATCACACTCCCCCCTTCTCGTTGCTAGGCATCACATGATCTTGCGTGTGCGTAGGAAAAATTTTGAAATTACTACGAAACCCAACAGTGGTATTAGAGCCTAGGTTTTATATGTTGATGTTATATGCACGAGTAGAACACAAGTGAATTGTGGGCGATATAAGTCATACTGCCTACCAGCATGTCAAACTTTGGTTCGGCGGTATTGTTGGATGAAGCGGCCCAGACCGACATTATGCGTACGCTTACGCAAGACCGGTTCTCCCGACGCGCTTTGCACAGAGGTGGCTTGTGGGTGACAGTTTCTCCAACTTTAGTTGAACCAAGTGTGGCTACGCCCGGTCCTTGCGATGGTTAAAACAGAGTCAAATTGACAAACTATCGTTGTGGTTTTGATGCGTAGGTGAGATTTGTTCTTACTTAAGCCCGTAGCAGCCACGTAATACTTGCAACAACAAAGTAGAGGACGTCTAACTTGTTTTTGCAGGGCATGTTGTGATGTGATATGGTCAAGACATGATACTGAATTTTATTGTATGAGATGATCATGTTTTGTAACCGAGTTATCGGCAACCGGCAGGAGCCATATGGTTGTCGCTTTATTGTATGCAATGCAATCGCGATGTAATGCTTTACTTTATCACTAAACGGTAGCGATAGTCGTGGAAGCACAAGCTTGGCGAGACGACAATGATGCTACGATGGAGATGAAGGTGTCACGCCGATGACGATGGTGATCACGACGGTGCTTCGGAGATGGAGATCACAAGCACAAGGTGATGATGGCCATATCATATCACTTATATTGATTGCATGTGATGTTTATCTTTTTATGCATCTTATCTTGCTTTGATTGACGGTAGCATTATAAGATGATCTCTCACTAAATTATCAAGAAGTGTTCTCCCTGAGTATGCACCGTTGCCAAAGTTCGTCGTGCCCAGACACCACGTGATGATCGGGTGTGATAAGCTCTACGTCCATCTACAATGGGTGCAAGCCAGTTTTGCACACGCAGAATACTCGGGTTATACTTGACGAGCCTAGCATATGCAGATATGGCCTTGGAACACGGAGACTGAAAGGTCGAGCGTGAATCATATAGTAGATATGATCAACATAACGATGTTCACCATTGAAAACTACTCCATATCACATGATGATCGGTTATGGTTTAGTTGATTTGGATCACGTGATCACTTAGAGGATTAGAGGGATGTCCGTCTAAGTGGGAGTTCTTTAAGTAATTTGACTAATTGAACTTAAATTTATCATGAACTTAGTACCTGATAGTATCTTGCTTATGTATGTTTGATTGTAGATAGATGGCCCATGCTGTTGTTCCGTTGAATTTTAATGCGTTCCTTGAGAAAGCAAAGTTGAAAGATGATGGTAGCAATTACATGGATTGGGTCCGTAACTTGAGGATTATCCTCATTGCTGCACAGAAGAATTACGTCCTGGAAGCACCGCTGGGTGCCAGGCCTGCTGCAGGAGCAACACCAGATGTTATGAATGTCTGGCAGAGCAAAGCTGATGACTACTCGATAGTTCAGTGTGCCATGCTTTACGGCTTAGAATCGGGACTTCAACGACGTTTTGAACGTCATGGAGCATATGAGATGTTCCAGGAGTTGAAGTTAATATTTCAAGCAAATGCCCGAATTGAGAGATATGAAGTCTCCAATAAGTTCTATAGCTGCAAGATGGAGGAGAACAGTTCTGTCAGTGAGCATATACTCAAAATGTCTGGGTATAATAATCACTTGATTCAATTGGGAGTTAATATTCTAGATGATTGCGTCATTGACAGAATTCTCCAATCACTGCCACCAAGCTACAAGAGCTTCGTGATGAACTATAATATGCAAGGGATGAATAAGACTATTCCTGAGCTCTTCTCAATGCTGAAAGCCGCGGAGGTAGAAATCAAGAAGGAGCATCAAGTGTTGATGGTCAACAAGACCACTAGTTTCAAGAAAAAGGGCAAAGGAAAGAAGAAGGGGAACTTCAAAAAGAACGGCAAGCAAGTTGCTACTCAAGAGAAGAAACCCAAGTCTGGACCTAAGCCTGAAACTGAGTGCTTCTACTGCAAGCAGACTGGTCACTGGAAGCGGAACTGCCCCAAGTATTTGGCGAATAAGAAGGATGGCAAGGTGAACAAAGGTATATGTGATATACATGTTATTGATGTGTACCTTACTAGAGCTCGCAGTAGCACCTGGGTATTTGATACTGGTTCTGTTGCTAATATTTGCAACTCGAAACAGGGACTACGGATTAAGCGAACACTGGCAAAGGACGAGGTGACGATGCGCGTGGGAAACGGTTCCAAAGTCGATGTGATCACGGTCGGCACGCTACCTCTACATCTACCTTCGGGATTAGTATTAGACCTAAATAATTGTTATTTGGTGCCAGCGTTGAGCATGAACATTATATCTGGATCTTGTTTGATGCGAGAAGGTTATTCATTTAAATCAGAGAATAATGGTTGTTCTATTTATATGAGTAATATCTTTTATGGTCATGCACCTTTGAAGAGTGGTCTATTTTTGATGAATCTCGATAGTAGTAACACACATATTCATAATGTTGAAGCCAAAAGATGCAGAGTTGATAATGAGAGTGCAACTTATTTGTGGCACTGCCGTTTAGGTCATATCGGTGTAAAGCGCATGAAGAAACTCCATACTGATGGACTTTTGGAGCCACTTGATTATGAATCACTTGGTACTTGCGAACCGTGCCTCATGGGCAAGATGACTAAAACGCCGTTCTCCGGTACTATGGAGAGAGCAACAGATTTGTTGGAAATCATACATACAGATGTATGTGGTCCGATGAATATTGAGGCTCATGGCGGATATCGTTATTTTCTCACCTTCACAGATGATTTAAGCAGATATGGGTATATCTACTTAATGAAACATAAGTCTGAAACATTTAAAAAGTTCAAAGAATTTTAGAGTGAAGTTGAAAATCATCGTAACAAGAAAATAAAGTTTCTACAATCTGATCGTGGAGGAGAATATTTGAGTTACGAGTTTGGTGTACATTTGAAACAATGCGGAATAGTTTCGCAACTCACGCCACCCGGAACACCACAGCGTAATGGTGTGTCCGAACGTCGTAATCGTACTTTACTAGATATGGTGCGATCTATGATGTCTCTTACTGATTTACCGCTATCGTTTTGGGGTTATGCTTTAGAGACGGCCGCATTCACGTTAAATAGGGCACCATCAAAATCCGTTGAGACGACGCCTTATGAACTATGGTTTGGCAAGAAACCAAAGTTGTCATTTCTTAAAATTTGGGGCTGCGATGCTTATGTGAAAAAACTTCAACCTGATAAGCTCGAACCCAAATCGGAGAAATGTATCTTCATAGGATACCCAAAGGAGAGTGTTGGGTACACCTTCTATCACAGATCCAAAGGCAAGACATTCGTTGCTAAGAATGGATCCTTTCTAGAGAAGGAGTTTCTCTCAAAAGAAGTGAGTAAGAGGAAAGTAGAACTTGACAAGGTAACTGTACCTGCTCCCTTATTGGAAAGTAGTACATCACAGAAACCTGTTTCTACGACACCTACACCGATTAGTGAGGAAGCTAATGATAATGATCATGAAACTTTAGAACAAGATACTACTGAACCTCGTAGATCAACCAGAGTAAGATCCGCACCAGAGTGGTACGGTAATCCTGTTCTGGAAGTCATGCTACTAGATCATGATGAACCTACGAACTATGAAGAAGCAATGGTGAGCCCAGATTCCGCAAAGTGGCTTGAAGCCATGAAATCTGAGATGGGATCCATGTATGAAAACAAAGTATGGACTTTGGTTGACTTGCCCGATGATCGGCAACCAATTGAGAATAAATGGATCTTCAAGAAGAAGACTGACGCCGACGGTAATATTATTGTCTACAAAGCTCAACTTGTCGCAAAAGGTTTTTGGCAAGTTCAAGGGATTGACTACGATGAGACCATCTCACCTGTAGTGATGCTTAAGTCTGTCCGAATCATGTTAGCAATTGCCGCATTTTATGATTATGAAATTTGGCAGATGGATGTCAAAACTGCATTCCTGAATGGATTTCTGGAAGAAGAGTTGTATATGATGCAACCAGAGGGTTTTGTCGATCCAAAGGGAGCTAACAAAGTGTGCAAGCTCCAGCGATCCATTTATGGACTGGTGCAAGCCTCTCGGAGTTGGAATAAACGTTTTGATAGTGTGATCAAAGCATTTGGTTTTATACAGACTTTTGGAGAAGCCTGTATTTACAAGAAAGTGAGTGGGAGCTCTGTAGCATTTCTGATATTATATGTGGATGACATATTACTAATTGGAAATGATGTAGAATTTCTGGATAGCATAAAGGGATACTTGAATAAAAGTTTTTCAATGAAAGACCTCGGTGAAGCTGCTTACATATTAGGCATTAAGATCTATAGAGATAGAACAAGATGCTTAATTGGACTTTCACAAACCACATACCTTGACAAAGTTTTGAAAAAGTTCAAAATGGATCAAGCAAAGAAAGGATTCTTGCCTGTGTTACAAGGTGTGAAGTTGAGTAAGACTCAATGCCCGACCACTGCAGAAGATAGAGAGAATATGAAAGATGTTCCCTATGCATCCTCCATAGGATCTATCATGTATGCAATGCTGTGTACTAGACCTGATGTGTGCCTTGCTATAAGTCTAGCAGGGAGGTACCAAAGTAGTCCAGGAGTGGATCACTGGACAGCGGTCAAGAACATCCTGAAATACCTGAAAAGGACTAAGGATATGTTTCTCGTATATGGAGGTGACAAAGAGCTCATCGTAAACGGTTACGTTGATGCAAGCTTTGACACTGATCCGGACGATTCTAAATCGCAAACCGGATATTTGTTTACATTAAACGGTGGAGCTGTCAGTTGGTGCAGTTCTAAACAAAGCGTTGGGGCGGGATCTACATGTGAAGCGGAGTACATAGCTGCTTCGGAAGCAGCAAACGAGGGAGACTAGATGAAGGAGTTCATATCCGATCTACGTGTCATACCTAGTGCATCGGGTCCAATGAAAATCTTTTGTGACAATACTGGTGCAATTGCCTTGGCAAAGGAATCCAAATTTCACAAGAGAACCAAGCACATCAAGAGACGCTTCAATTCCATCCGGGATCTAGTCCAGGTGGAAGACATAGAGATTTGCAAGATACATACGGATCTGAATATTGCAAACCCGTTGACTAAGCCTCTTCCACGGGCAAAACATGATCAGCACCAAGGCTCCATGGGTGTTAGAATCATTACTGTATAATCTAGATTATTGACTCTAGTGCAAGTGGGAGACTGAAGGAAATATGCCCTAGAGGCAATAATAATGTTATTATTTATTTCCTTGTAATTATGATAAATGTTTATTATTCATGCTAGAATTGTATTAACCGGAAACATAATACATGTGTGAATACATAGAGAAACAAAGTGTCACTAGTATGCCTCTACTTGACTAGCTCGTTAATCAAAGATGGTTATGTTTCCTAACCATGAACAATGAGTTGTTATTTGATTAACGAGATCACATCATTGAGAGAATGATCTGATTGACATGACCCATTCCATTAGCTTAGCACCCGATCGTTTAGTATGTTGCTATTGCTTTCTTCATGACTTATACATGTTCCTATAACTATGAGATTATGCAACTCCCGTTTACCAAAGGAACACTTTGGGTACTACCAAACGTCACAACGTAACTGGGTGATTATAAAGGAGTACTACAGGTGTCTCCAAAGGTACATGTTGGGTTGGCGTATTTCGACATTAGGTTTTGTCACTCCGATTGTCGGAGAGGTATCTCTGGGCCCTCTCGGTAATGCACATCATTTAAGCCTTGCAAGCATTACAACTAAATGAGTTAGTTGCGGGATGATGTATTACAGAGCGAGTAAAGAGACTTGCCGGCAACGAGATTGAACTAGGTATTGGAATACCGACGATCGAATCTCGGGCAAGTAACATACCGATGACAAAGGGAACGACGTATGTTGTTATGCGGTATGACCGATAAAGATCTTCGTAGAATATGTTGGAGCCAATATGGGCATCCAGGTCCCGCTATTGGTTATTGACCGGAGACGTGTCTCGGTCATGTCTACATTGTTCTCGAACCCGTAGGGTCCGCACGCTTAAGGTTACGATGACAGTTATATTATGAGTTTATGCATTTTGATGTACCGAAGGTTGTTCGGAGTCCCGGATGTGATCACAGACATGACGAGGAGTCTCGAAATGGTCGAGACATAAAGATTGATATATTGGAAGCCTATGTTTGGATATCGGAAGTGTTCCGGGTGAAATCGGGATTTTACCGGAGTACCGGGAGGTTACCGGAACCCCCCGGGGAGCTAGATGGGCCTTATTGGGCCTTAGTGGAAAAGAGAAGCGGCAGCCCATAGTGGGCCGCGCGCCCCTCCCCTCCCTTGGTCCGAATTGGACAAGGAGAGGGGGCCGGCCCCTCTCTCTCTCTTTTCCCCCCTCCGCGAGTCCTATTCCAACTAGGATTGGAGGGGGAATCCTACTCCCAGAGGGAGTAGGACTCTCCTGGCGCGCCCCTCATGGCCGGCCAGCCTTCCCCCCTTTAGTCCTTTATATACGGAGGCAGGGGCACCCCAGAAACACAGAAGTTGATCCACGTGATCTTTTCCTTAGCTGTGTGCGGCGCCCCAGTCACCATAGTCCTCGATAATATTGTAGCAGAGTTTAGGCGAAGCCCTGCTGCTGTAGTACATCAAGATCGTCACCATGCCGTCGTGCTGACGGAACTCTTCCCCGACACTTTGCTGGATCGGAGTCCGGGGATCGTCATCGAGCTAAACGTGTGCTAGAACTCGGAGGTGCCGTAGTTTCGGTGCTTGATCGGTCGGATCGTGAAGACGTACGACTACATCAACCAAACGCTTCCGTTGCCGATCTACTAGGTATGTAGATCACACTCCCCCCTTCTCGTTGCTATGCATCACATGATCTTGCGTGTGCGTAGGAAAATTTTTGAAATTACTACGAAACCCAACAATATTTCCTTCAGTCTCCCACTTGCACTAGAGTCAATAATCTAGATTACACAGTAATGATTCTAACACCCATGGAGCCTTGGTGCTGATCATTTTTTGCTCGTGGAAGAGGCGTAGTCAACGGGTCTGCAACATTCAGATCCGTATGTATCTTGCAAATCTCTATGTCTCCCACCTGGACTAGATCCTGGATGGAATTGAAGCGTCTCTTGATGTGCTTGGTTCTCTTGTGAAATCTGGATTCCTTCGCCAAGGCAATTGCACCAGTATTGTCACAAAAGATTTTCATTGGACCCGATGCACTAGGTATGACACCTAGATCGGATATGAACTCCTTCATTCGTTGCTTCCAAAGCAGCTATGTATTCCGCTTCACACGTAGATCCCGCCACGATGCTTTGTTTAGAACTGCACCAACTGACAGCTCCACCGTTTAATGTAAACACGTATCCGGTTTGCGATTTAGAATCGTCCGGATCAGTGTCAAAGCTTGCATCAACGTAACCGTTTAGGATGAGCTCTTTGTCACCTCCATATACGAGAAACATATCCTTAGTCCTTTTCAGGTACTTCAGGATGTTCTTGACCGCTGTCCAGTGATCCACTCCTGGATTACTTTGGTACCTCCCTGCTAGACTTATAGCAAGGCACACATCAGGTCTGGTACACAGCATTGCATACATGATAGAGCCTATGGCTGAAGCATAGGGAACATCTTTCATCTTCTCTCTATCTTCTGCAGTGGTCGGGCATTGAGTCCGACTCAGCTTCACACCTTGTAACACAGGCAAGAACCCTTTCTTTGCTTGATCCATTTTGAACTTCTTCAAAATCTTGTCAAGGTATGTGCTTTGTGAAAGTCCAATTAAACGTCTTGATCTATCTCTATAGATCTTTATGCCTAATATGTAAGCAGCTTCACCGAGGTCTTTCATTGAAAAACTCTTATTCAAGTATCCCTTTATGCTATCCAGAAATTCTATATCATTTCCGATCAGTAATATGTCATCCACATATAATATCAGAAATGCTACATAGCTCCCACTCACTTTCTTGTAAATACAGGCTTCTCCAAAAGTCTGTATAAAACCAAATGCTTTGATCACACTATCAAAGCGTTTATTCCAACTCCGAGAGGCTTGCACCAGTCCATAAATGGATCGCTGGAGCTTGCACACTTTGTTAGCTCCCTTTGGATCGACAAAACCTTCCGGTTGCATCATATACAACTCTTCTTCCAGAAATCCATTCAGGAATGCAGCTTTGACATCCATCTGCCAAATTTCATAATCATAAAATGCGGCAATTGCTAACATGATTCGGACAGACTTAAGCATCGCTACGGGTGAGAAGGTCTCATCGTAGTCAATCCCTTGAACTTGCCGAAACCCTTTTGCGACAAGTCGAGCTTTGTAGACAATAATATTACCGTCGGCGTCAGTCTTCTTCTTGAAGATCCATTTATTCTCGATTGCTTGCCGATCATTGGGCAAGTCAACCAAAGTCCACACTTTGTTCTCATACATGGATCCCATCTCAGATTTCATGGCTTCAAGCCATTTTGCGGAATCTGGGCTCACCATCGCTTCTTCATAGTTCATAGGTTCATCATGATCTAGTAGCATGACTTTCAGAACAGGATTACTGTACCACTCTGGTGCGGATCTTACTCTGGTTGATCTACGAGGTTCAGTAGTATCTTGTTCTGAAGTTTCATGATCATTATGATTAGCTTCCTCACTAATTGGTGTAGGTGCCACAGAAACAGTTTTCTGTGATGCACTACTTTCCAATAAGGGAGCAGGTATAGTTACCTCGTCAAGTTCTACTTTCCTCCCACTCACTTCTTTCGAGAGAAACTCCTTCTCTAGAAAGTTTCCGAACTTAGCTACAAAAGTCTTGCCTTCGGATCTGTGATAGAAGGTGTATCCTATAGTCTCCTTTGGATATCCTATGAAGACACATTTCTCCGATTTGGGTTCGAGCTTATCAGGTTGAAGCTTTTTCACATAAGCATCGCAGCCCCAAACTTTCAGAAACGACAACTTTGGTTTCTTGCCAAACCATAGTTCATAAGGCGTCGTCTCAACGGATTTTGATGGTGCCCTATTTAACGTGAATGCGGCCGTCTCCAAAGCATAACCCCAAAACGATAGCGGTAAATCAGTAAGAGACATCATAGATCGCACCATATCTAGTAAAGTACGATTACGACGTTCGGACACACCATTACACTGTGGTGTTCCGGGTGGCGTGAGTTGCGAAACTATTCCGCATTGTTTCAAATGTACACCAAACTCGTAACTCAAATATTCTCCTCCACGATCAGATCGTAGAAACTTTATTTTCTTGTTACGATGATTTTCAACTTCACTCTGAAATTTTTTGAACTTTTCAAATGTCTCAGACTTATGTTTCATTAAGTAGATATACCCATATCTGCTTAAGTCATCTGTGAAGGTGAGAAAATAACGATATCCGCCACGAGCCTCAATATTCATCGGACCACATACATCTGTATTTATGATTTCCAACAAATCTGTTGCTCTCTCTATAGTACCGGAGAACGGCGTTTTAGTCATCTTGCCCATGAGGCACGGTTCGCAAGTACCAAGTGATTCATAATCAAGTGGTTCCAAAAGTCCATCAGTATGGAGTTTCTTCATGCGCTTTAAACCGATATGACCTAAATGGCAGTGCCACAAATAAGTTGCACTATCATTATCAACTCTGCATCTTTTGGCTTCAACATTATGAATATGTGTGTTACTACTATCGAGATTCAATAAGAATAGACCACTCTTCAAGGGTGCATGACCATAAAAAATATTACTCATATAAATAGAACAACCATTATTCTCTGATTTAAATGAATAACCGTCTCGCATCAAACAAGATCCAGATATAATGTTCATGCTTAACGCTGGCACCAAATAACATTTATTTAGGTCTAATATTAATCCCGAAGGTAGATGTAGAGGTAGCGTGCCGACTGCGATCACATCGACTTTGGAACCGTTTCCCACGCGCATCGTCACCTCGTCCTTAGCCAATCTTCGCTTAATCCGTAGTTCCTGTTTCGAGTTGCAAATATTAGCAACAGAAGCAGTATCAAATACCCAGGTGCTACTACGAGCATTAATAAGGTACACATCAATAACATGTATATCACATATACCTTTGTTCACCTTGCCATCCTTCTTATCCACCAAATACTTGGGGCAGTTCTGCTTCCAGTGACCAGTTTGCTTGCAGTAGAAGCACTCAGTTTCAGGATTAGGTCCGGACTTGGGTTTCTTCTCTTGAGCAGCAACTTGCTTGCTGTTCTTCTTGAAGTTCCCCTTCTTCTTCCCTTTGCCCTTTTTCTTGAAACTAGTGGTCTTGTTGACCATCAACACTTGATGCTCCTTTTTGATTTCTACCTCCGCAGCTTTCAGCATTGCGAAGAGCTCAGGAATAGTTTTATTCATTCCTTGCATATTATAGTTCATCACGAAGCTCTTGTAGCTTGGTGGCAGTGATTGGAGAATTCTGTCAATGATGCAATCATCTGGAAGATTAACTCCCATTTGAATCAAGTGATTATTATACCCAGACATTTTGAGTATATGCTCACTGACAGAACTGTTCTCCTCCATCTTGCAGCTATAGAACTTATTGGAGACTTCATATCTCTCAATCCGGGCATTTGCTTGAAATATTAACTTCAACTCCTGGAACATCTCATATGCTCCATGACGTTCAAAACGTCGTTGAAGTCCCGGTTCTAAGCCGTAAAGCATGGCACACTAAACTATCGAGTAGTCATCAGCTTTGCTCTGCCAGACGTTCACAACATCTGGTGTTGCTCCAGCAGCAGGCCTGGCACCCAGCGGTGCTTCCAGGACGTAATTCTTCTGTGCAGCAATGAGGATAATCCTCAAGTTACGGACCCAGTCCGTGTAATTGCTACCATCATCTTTCAACTTTGCTTTCTCAAGGAACGCATTAAAATTCAACGGAACAACAGCACGGGCCATTTATCTACAATCATACATAAACAAGCAAGATACTATCAGGTACTAAGTTCATGATAAATTTAGGTTCAGTTAATCACATTACTTAAAGAACTCCCACTTAGATAGACATCCCTCTAATCATCTAAGTGATTACGTGATCCAAATCAACTAAACCATGTCCGATCATCACGTGAGATGGAGTAGTTTCATTGGTGAACATCACTATGTTGATCATATCCACTATATGATTCACGCTCGACCTTTCGGTCTCCGTGTTCCGAGGCCTTATCTGTATATGCTTGGCTCGTAAAGTATAACCTGAGTATTCCGCGTGTGCAACTGTTTTGCACCCGTTATATTTGAACGTAGAGCCTATCACACCCGATCATCATGTGGTGTCTCAGCACGAAGAACTTTCGCAACGGTGCATACTCAGGGAGAACACTTCTTGATAATTTAGTGAGAGATCATCTTATAATGCTACCGTCAATCAAAGCAAGATAAGATGCATAAAAGATAAACATCACATGCAATCAATATAAGTGATATGATATGGCCATCATCATCTTGTGCTTGTGATCTCCATCTCCGAAGCACCGTCATCATCACCATCATCACCGGCGCGACACCTTGATCTCCATCGTAGCATCGTTGTCGTCTCGCCAATCTTATGCTTCCACGACTATCGCTACCGCTTAGTGATAAAGTAAAGCATTACAGCGCGATTGCATTGCATACAATAAAGCGACAACCATATGGCTCCTGCCAGTTGCCGATAACTCGGTTACAAAACATGATCATCTCATACAATAAAATTTAGCATCATGTCTTGACCATATCACATCACAACATGCCCTGCAAAAACAAGTTAGACGTCCTCTACTTTGTTGTTGCATGTTTTACGTGGCTGCTACGGGCTTAAGCAAGAACCAATCTTACCTACACATCAAAACCACAACGATAGTTTGTCAAGTTGGTGCTGTTTTAACCTTCGCAAGGACCGGGCGTAGCCACACTCGGTTCAACTAAAGTTGGAGAAACTGTCACCCGCAAGCCACCTATGTGCAAAGCACGTCGGGAGAACCGGTCTCGCGTAAGCGTACGCGTAATGTCGGTCCAGGCCGCTTCGTCCAACAATACTGCCGAACCAAAGTATGACATGCTGGTAAGCAATATGACTTATATCGCCCACAACTCACTTGTGTTCTACTCGTGCATATAACATCAACATATAAAACCTAGGCTCGGATGCCACTGTTGGGTTTTGTAGTAATTTCAAAAAAATTCCTACGCACACGCAAGATCATGGTGATGCATAGCAACGAGAGGGGAGAGTATGATCTACGTACCCTTGTAGATCGACAACGGAAGCGTTTGGTTGATGTAATCGTACGTCTCCACGGCCCGACCGATCAAGCACCGAAACTATGGCACCTCCGAGTTCTAGCACACGTTCAGCTCGATGACGATCCCCGGACTCCGATCCAGCAAAGTGTCGGGGAAGAGTTCCGTCAGCACGACAGCGTGGTGACGATCTTGATGTACTACCGTCGTAGGGCTTCACCTAAGCACCGCTACAATATTATCGAGGACTATGGTGGAAGGGGGCACCGCACATGGCTAAGAATATGATCACCTGGATCAACTTGTGTCTCTAGGGGGTGCCCCTGCCTCCGTATATAAAGGTTCAAGGGAGGGGGGCCGGCCGGCCAGGAGAGGCGCGCCAGGAGGAGTCCTACTCCTTCTGGGAGTAGGACTCCCCCCCTTTCCTAGTTGGAATAGGATTCATGGAGGGGGGGAAAGAGGAGAGAGAGGAGGAAGGGGGGCCGGCCCCCTCTCCTTGTACAATTCGGACCAAGGGGGGGAGGGGCGCGCGGCCCAGCCCTGGCTGCCTCTTCTCTTCTTCCACTAAGGCCCACTAAGGCCCATATACCTCCCGGGGGGTTCCGGTAACCTCCCGGTACTCCGGTAAAATTCCGATTTCACCCGGAACACTTCCGATATCCAAACATAGGCTTCCAATATATCAATCTTTATGTCTCGACCATTTCGAGACTCCTCGTCATGTCCGTGATCACATCCGGGACTTCGAACAACCTTCGGTACATCAAAATGCATAAAGTCATAATATAACTGTCATCGTAACCTTAAGCGTGCGGACCCTATGGGTTCGAGAATAATGTAGACATGACCGAGACACGTCTCCGGTCAATAACCAATAGCGGAACCTGGATGCTCATATTGGCTCCTACATATTCTACGAAGATCTTTTATCGGTCAGACCGCATAACAACATATGTTGTTCCCTTTGTCATCGGTATGTTACTTGCCCGAGATTCGATCGTCGATATCCCATACCTAGTTCAATCTCGTTACCGGCAAGTCTCTTTACTCGTTCTGTAATACATCATCCCGCAACTAACTCATTAGTTGCAATGCTTGCAAGGCTTAAGTGATGTGCATTACCGAGAGGGCCCAGAGATACCTCTCCGACAATCGGAGTGACAAATCCTAATCTCGAAATACGCCAACCCAACATGTACCTTTGGAGACACCTGTAGAGCTCCTTTATAATCACCCAGTTACGTTGTGAATTTTGGTAGCACACAAAGTGTTCCTCTGGCAAACGGGAGTTGCATAATCTCATAGTCATAGGAACATGTATAAGTCATGAAGAAAGCAATAGCAACATACTAAACGATCGGGTGCTAAGCTAATGGAATGGGTCATGTCAATCAGATCATTCAACTAATGATGTGATCCCGTTAATCAAATGACAACTCTTTGTCCATGGTTAGGAAACATAACCATCTTTGATTAACAAGCTAGTCTAGTAGAGGCATACTAGTGACACTATGTTTGTCTATGTATTCACACATGTATCATATTTCCGGTTTAATACAATTCTAGCATGAATAATAAACTTTTATCATGATATATAAGGAAATAAATAATAACTTTATTATTGCCTCAAGGGCATATTTCCTTCAAATACTTCAAGTACAATACATTATTGCATCCCTTTCAATAAAATCAACTTCACAAAAATAAACACTTAACAACAAACCAAGCTATGACATTTTCGGAGATCATTTTTTAGGATGAATGATCTAGAAAATGTGATGAAGTACTAGGAGAGTCTAATTAAAATATGTCATTTCTATGTTGGTATGGATGTCACTTGCAACAATATTGGCATCATGTGCAATACCAGCCAACCCCCTCCTTGCAAATCCGACATTGTAGAGTCCATTTGCACCTTTCCAGTGGTTGGGGAAGTCTTTTTTGGGTATGCCATCACTATTTAGCATACTCATGTCGTTCTGCATTTATTAAAATATTTTTATAAGAATATTTCAAAAAATATGATACAATGTTTGGAGAAAATTTCTATACTACTATATATAGTGTATGAGTTTTAAACTTTTGAATCTCAACACCAAAAAGCAGCGTGTCATTCATAAAGTCCATGGTATGGCTCAAAATGTTGGGATTTGAAGCTACAGTACAGGATACAGTATAGCGAAGATACTGCTGATTTCTAGAACCATCGCTATATTTTTAGTGTAGATAAAGTTCACTTGTCAGCTATAATAAATATATGCATGCTGGTCATGGCACACGTATTGGTAGCTGGATCGTGAGAATTTGTAGTGTGCATACTAATCGTGTCAACGAGAATTGAAAGTTCTGATGAAGTTTCTTTAAGCTAGTTGTAGTATAAGATACTAATTCTAAGCATGTAAAGCTTTACATCCAAAACCGAACGGCTACAACAATTGACTCGATGAAGCTTTCCATGCCAAGGTGCAGTGCTTGAAGCAAGCAAGCTTTGTATCCGTGAATTGAGATTTGACGTGTTGTGCACATACCTGTGTACTAGTATGACTATAAGTTGAAACCGATTGTCCTTTTAAGCTAGAAATTTTGTTTGACTTATTTACCATCATACGTTATTCATATTACTATGATGTTATATATAAATAATATTAATAATAATAATAATGGTGTTCTTTGAGATAAATTGAAATGAATGTCTATATACCTTGAGCCATATATTAGTGGTGCTTTTGTAACCTGTGGCAAACACAATAGCGTCATAGTACCTCTCATTCCCATCTGCAAACTCTATGAGATTTCCTCGAATGCATGATATTGGACCGAATACCTGCCACACAAAATATTTTTAAATTAGTCTGTTAGATTCCCCATATAGTATGTATATATTTATACTTATAAGCATGATTTTCCTCTCACCTTGATATCACCTTTTTTTATTAGCTTAGTGGTTCCAGTGTCTATGACAGCAGACCGACCAGTTTTTGCTTTTAGGGTGAGTGGACCAATATTAGGCCTCACAATTCCATACTTTGATAAATCACCTAATAAGATATATGCGAGGATCATAAGAATAAGATCTACAAGCTTCAGTGGAAGGTGCCACGTTGAGAGTACCATGCCCAGGTGGATCAACTCCTTTGTCATAACATGCAACTTCACAATTACCCATGTAAGAACTTGTTTAGTACAACGTCAACCATGATTTTTCTGAGAAACTAAGAAAACAATAGAAGTGGGATCGTGAAATCTACGTACCGGACTACGGATAATGATGGAAGTGTTAGCTCCATGCACTGCAAGATCATGGGCGATCTCAAAGCCAGAGTTCCCACATCCAACAACAAGCACGCTTTTCCCAACATAATCATTTCCGGACTTGTAACTTGATGAGTGGATTGTTTCACCAGGAAAGCTTTGTAGGCCAACGATCTCTGGAACATATCCCATACTATTTTCACCTGTTGCTACAACCAAGAACTTGGATGCATACATAGTTGGGCCATCCACCTTGTTATGTGTCATGACAACCCAACATTTCCTCACCTCGTCATACATGCATGACTCAACTAAAGTGTTAAACTTTGGGGATATATTGAAGTGCTTGACATAATCCTCCATATACCTTAGAAATTGATCTTTGGGAAGGTAGGTCGGCCAATCAGTTGGGTATGCCATGTGGGGTAGCTCACAAAACTCTTTGGCGATGTGGAGCTTGAGGCGATCATATGTGTATTTCTGCCATAACGACATAATACAATCTTCACGCTCAGCGATGATATATGGTATAGAGAGTTTGCGTAGGCATGCTGCTGTGGCAAGCCCAGAAGGACCCGCTCCGACGATGAAAACTTGGACCTTCTCCATGGAAAGACTTGAATATAGGTGCGCAATCAATTTAGTGACACTATTGTATTAAAGTTGTCCTTGTTGATATGTGTTTGGGTAACACCTATAGCTATTTATATATACTAATATCAACCGTTACTCATATTACTTTTAGTGGCTTGTTTCTTTATTCCTTAGATGGCTTCTTTCACTTGCTTTTCTCTTTCTTTTATAGTTATTGGTCTAGTTGTCTCTATGTGAGGCATTGACATTGTTTTGCACATGTTAGCAAACTGCACCTCTCACAGACAATAGTATAGTTTTGTAAAATTGAAAATTATATGTTGTTGTTGTTGATATAAGCATACATTCAAACATCTGATTAGTAAGTGCTTTCAAACAAAGATTTTTATGTTAATAAGATAATTAGCCATCACCTTAAAGTTATTCCATGAATTAATGAAAAGTGCTGGTACATGATATCGAACAATATTTTCCATGTTTTCTAATTAATTGTCAAGCGTTTGATGTGAAGAATAGTGAAAGCATTGAAGCGTAAGTAAACAAAATAACTAAATTTTTTGAAAGGGGTGATATATAATATTTTTAAAATATAAAATTATTGACTTTATTGGCATATATACATGCTACTGTATAATTAAGTTTCAAGTGAGATGCTTCTTTTTGTATCTTGCACTTTGGAATAGCTAAGTCGATTGATAAAAGAAATGCAAATCAAAATATATAAGAAACACACATGTCACAAATACTTGGTGGATGAGAATATCTCCTCATTTTGCATGTTCAGCACAACCAAGAAAGTATGTTGATTTAGATAATTGTACTTTTGTTGTATGTTGCTCAATACACTTTTCTAAAAAGTGATCACTTTAAAAGATTGTCTTTCTTGAAAGTTAACGTAAACTAAAGTTTTGGGCTTCCATGTATACACAATTTTAGTTGTTGTTGTTGCTATTTGCATGCATGTATTAATTCCTTTATCAACTTATGAAGTACAAGTAAGAAACTGAAACCAGGTTGTAAAGTACGAAACTGAAATAGCAAGATGTAAAGTATGAAACTGAAATAGAAAGATGTAAAGTATGAAATTGAACCTGTAAATACAGACTATCTAACGAGTACATGAACATGTGTATACGTAACCAATAGTGTGCAAATATTTGGTTTGTTTGCTGGTTTTAAGATGTCTAATATTACTGTTTACTATCAACACACGTGTATGGCTACCCACAAAATGTGTATCAAACAGTAACCAGGTGCATCGTGCTTTTGTTTGTGTGTGTGCGGCTCCAAGCACATGTTTGTGTATAGTAGGTAAGGTTATGGCTTTACTCTCAAGAGATAGGGTAGATGATGAGGGCACCGACCTACACTTTGGATGGCTTGCTGAGTGATTGGCCTTCCATCGCAAGAACGAAGATCGATCTAAACATGTTTAAACTTTTTTAGGCCTTTGGTGACTTCTGTACCTATTGTAAATACTTTGTACACTTATTTATTTATATAATACACCGTAGAAAAATTGTTCTACAGTTCATGGTTCAAAGAAAGATCTAAATGCATCGGCTCTTCCATTCTGCTCCTATCTGTCTAGACTAGCTGGCCTTACAAGCGAATTTTTTTTGTTTCCCGAACCGGTGAGAGCACTGCCTTTTCATATAGAAGAAGAAAATAGATGGTTTATTTACATGGTTGATATGGTTTTGGAAGGAACTTGATGAAAACTCCCCGACACACACTCATGCAATTAACCAATACCCTTGCTGGCTTGTGGCATAGGAAAAGCCATCGCCCTCTAGTTGATATCCTGAGAAGTCAGGGTCGGCACCTCGATGTGGTTCATGCACCTGCCACAAAAGATGCGATGGTTCTGCTCTTTCCAGATGTTCCAAAGGGTGTATAGAAGCATCTCAGCACTCCTCCTCCACTCTATTTTCTCACTCCTAGACCCCCATGTTGCCATCACACCATCTCAGAAAGACGGCCATATAGAGTGTGTAAACCAATGTATAGAGATTTTCTTGCGATGTTTCACTCATGCATGTCCTCGCCGCTGGAGCTTCTGGGTCCCTCTCACATAGTTCTGGTATAACTCCTCACACCAATTTGCTATTGAAATGACTCCTTTCAAAGCTGGTCATAAGCCTAAGCACTGGGGAATTACAACAGATATAACATGTTCGGTGTCATTGTTGCACACATGGCTCGAAGAGCGTTCGGTCGTCCAAGACTTGCTCCAGCAGCATCTCCACCATGCTTGCCAATACATGAAGCTCAATGCTTAGAAGAAACGCTCATTCCACAAGTTTTCGTTGGCTGACAGTGTCTTCCTGAAGCTGTAACCCTATGTGCAGACATCGGTTGCCCCCGCGCCAACTATAAGCTCTTTTCCAAGTTCTAGGGGCATTATCCCATCATCGAGAAGATCAACAATGTAGCCTATAAACTACAGCTGCCGCTACAAGCTTTAGTCCATCATGTTTTTCATGTCCCACAACTCTGACAAGCACTTCTCCCTGGTACGGTTGTTGCTCCTGAACTTCATATACGTTCCAACGAACTAGAAATTCCCGTGGAAGAACTATAGTTGATGTGGCACCAGAAGGATGGTTCGATGGTGGAACAAGTCAAGGTGTAGTGGTCTGGCAATGCAGCAATGGGCACTATCTTGGAAGATCGCGCGATGCTCCAAGACCGTTTCCCAAATTTTGCGACCTAGGATCATGCCGCAACTCAATAAGGGCGATGCTAATGCCCTTGACCAGGAGGCCCCACTGGCCTCTCCCGCTGAACCCGTGGGATCAACGATGCCTCCTACGCCGCCCAATCCAATGCCTGATCTGGCTCCAACGAATGACCCGTTAGGAACAGACGGTCGACAAACAACTGCGCTTCCCGTTGCTATCCATGGTCGTTTCGCCACGGGTTCAAAGTCAAATATTTCTCCCAAAACAACCTCGAGCCCCACACCGTAGGGCTCAACATATGTCGACAAGCAGATGGGCATGAGGGACATAGAGCGGCGGCGCATCTCAATGGATCCAGGGTGGGTGATGGGTGGTGGGCGGCGAATGGGGGCGAGGGCTGGCTGCTGGGGTCATGAGAGCCCAACTTGCTCAAACAATAAGGCTCCAATCATCACATCACATAATTTCATGTCAGACAATTACACATAGACAAAGAAAGACAAACATCAAAATGTTTTTTAGGTCAACATGCTTATATTAATAAAACAACAAGGTTACAACTAATCCACGCAGAAATAACAGGAGAGCATGAGAGAATACAACCTTGTTGAAACTCTGCAGAAAACACCTCCAACAAGAAATAACTAAGTATCTGAAAGTCCCTGCATATGGAACCAAAACTGCCTACCACCGAAAAACCAGCGACGACCAGACGTCCACCGGAGATCCATTGGAACCGGAATGCACCATCACCTATGGGCTTTCTGGCTCGATGAAGAGGGCCAGCACGAACACCCAAGCCCATGTCTTTGTGGCGCGTGGAACATGAATATTTTCTGTGCTTCCCCGATCCCGAATCCGCCAGAACAAACTGATCTTATCGGTGAACGGCACCGGATCCGCCTTCCAACAACCACTTGTCCAGTTCCAGCACGGTCGGAACCTTGCACGAGCCAACGTTGCCATCAACTAGTAGGACAATCGCCAGCCATGCTTCTGAAACGAACTTCACTAACTCCACCATTACGACGGAGGAGATGCCGCAACAACAGGGTCGGAGACGAAGGAAACATACCCTGATGCAGCTGTCGTCGTCGCCTCACCGGGCTACTGTAGCGAGCCTGTGTGGGCCGGGCCGGGAAAACGGCCTGCAGGCCCACCTTCTGCCCACAGCCCGGGACGGCGACCTTGAAATACCTAGCTTTGGCGCCCAGCGTAACCGCCTCAACCAACAGCTTTCGCCTCGCCGTCGCCGGAGCCCCAGCAAACCAAGAACCTCTCATCCCCACCGCCCTCCACCGCCGGAGACCGACAGATGGACCAGTTCCCAGACTGGCACCACGTGCGGCTGCGGAACCGCGCGCTCGGCGGGTACCTCCACGCCGCCGACGACGGGGAGAGCGTCGTCCTCCGCCGTGGGCGCGCCTCGCTGAACGCGGTGTGGGCGGTGCACCTCCGCCCCGACGGAGGCCGCGGCGTGCACCTGCTCCTTCACAGCGCCGCCTACGGCCGCTACCTCGCCAGCACGGCCGCGCCGGCGCCGCCCGGCCACCGCGGCTCCCGCGCCGGGCAGCGCGACTACGACCATCCGGTGGTTCCGGACATCATGTGGGAGGTCGTCAGGGCGGGCTCCCAGGGCGACGTCCTGCTCCGCACCGTCGGTGGCCGCTACCTCCGCGCCAACGGCAGGTACCGCCGCTGGAACACCGGCGTCAGCGTCGACGGCGACTACATCAGCACCATGGCGCGCTGGGCCGTCGAGCGCATTCCCCGCAGAGAGGCCGCTCCCGACCTTCCACCCCCGATTCCGGTGAGCTCGCTCGCTCGCCATGACTCTTCTCGCCTCTCGATTGCAATTCCTGGTCGCATTTGGGCTTCTTTGATCTCCTCAAATGCCGCAGATCCGCGTGCTGGGACGCTTCTCCGGGATCATCTTCGGGCCGCCAGAGCGAGAGGCATGGCGGACGATCCGGTTCTTCACCGAGAACGGCTTTTCCCAGGGGTTGTACCCGGAGAACGGCTGGAACGTGTTCCCGTTCCTCGGGAGGTCCGTCTTCCACCTGAACGAGGAACTGGACATACGCGTCGGCGTCCTCAACGGGAGACCTGCCCCGCGGCTTCGTCATGTGGTGCCTTCTTTCGGAGAGGCGGACCTGCCCGACGGCTTCATCATGTGCGTCCGAGCCGGCCGCCACGGGAGGCTCACCCCGCTCGTCATCGACCTGCCCCGCGGCGGCGACGGCGAGACCCTCGGGATTATCGTGGCGCTCTCCGGGACCCAAGGTGCAGAGCCTCCCTCTCTCTCTCTCTCTCTCCATGGCACAACTTCTGTCCTTGATTCAGATGTTCAAAGTGTTCGTTTCTGCACATGAGCTGTATTGTTTTCAGGTTTTGTATCTTAGGTTCTTAGCTGTATTATTGGTCTTGCCTTTTATTTTAGAAAACTCTGAGATTTAGATTGTTGATCTGCTTCCTACACTGATCTTCTTTGGCAAGAAATGCACTGGTGGTCTCGAATCTGTTGTGCACAATGCACAGATGTAGGTGTAGATACTGCTAACTACATGAACATGACATTCAGAGTCTTTACTTTAGTGGAGTTCTAATCTGATCATGATATTATCTTCTGTTAGGATTGCGGACTTGTATGAAACTGATATAGTCTTGTAGAATGGTAAAAGTACCTGAATGGGAATAGTAGTAGGTGTCGATGTCATGTGGATTTATCAGTATGACAGTCTGTAGTGTACACCTGGTAAATGATAGTCTGAACTCTGAACCTAGTAGCATGGTTCCACGCTCCTTTTCTCGATTCAGATAATTCAGTTTGTCTCAACTTTGAAGGTGGTAGAAATTATTATGGAACCTAAAATGCCAAACCAAGTTTAGTCATCTCATTCCTTCTTTGCAGAGAATATACCAAGGTTCTATCCTGTGAACAAAATTCAGTTTGTATCCTACTACAATAGATAGTGCATAGAAGCTTAGTTACTTGCATTTCTTGATGTTCTCATTATATTGTTATATCGATTATTGGCCTGCCGCCTAACTGCCTCATTATTTCTGCTGATCCAGTCTATCATGAGCTGCGACACCCGGATGTTGACGCAGCGTAGAGAAAGATCAAAACAGGACTCCTGAAAGTTCACCTGTTCACAAGTTTCGCCGCCTCGGATACAATGACAGCAGAACTGGACACCTACTTTTGCCTATAGGTAGATAATATAGGCTGAGAAAACTCGGCAATACTCGTGTTTCTTCTGCCTGTTAAATTTTCTCTGTTCCTCAGGCAGGGCAGGGGTAACCCCTGTCATTTTGACCTCCGGTGGCTGAACAATTTTGTAGTGATGCTCGTCGTAGTAGTCGCTGCTGTAGTGTCGCTCTTCTGACATTCATCCCTGTGATGTGATTGCCACTGCTTAGTAGACGATGCATTTCACTGAAGGGTTTCCTGCAATGAGTTGATGATCCTGCAACTTTTTGTAGATCATGCATTTTATCATAACTGGAAAAGGTAGTGGTTTCCTGCAATGAGTGGATGATCCTGCAACTTTCCTGCATTCCTTTTAGACTATGCATTTCGCGTGTAAATGAAAACCGTGGTCTGTTCTTCCTGTGAGCTATTGATGGTGTTTTTAGCTATGCTGTTTTGTGTGTCGGCCAAGGGGGCAGGAAAGGGATTTCTAATGTGTTAACAAGATTCAGATGTTATCAAGGAGTTCTCCATGAAAGCTAGTTTATACTGTACACATTACACCTGTTTTCAGGTTTTGTACATCAGCTGCATCCTTTGTCTTTTATTAATGTCTTGTTTTAGCAACAGATTGTTGAGAATTCAGAACAACGCCTGAAAACCCAGCAGCTCGTGTGTTTCAGACTTTCAGCTATCTAAACTTGATTCATTCTCCGGACAGGAGGAACCTATCTGTTCTGCACTTGCGGTTCTAAACTTGAGAGCCTGTGTGAACAATTATACAGTGGCATTGGTTTGTAATAGTTGCCATCTTATCCGCTTAATCGTCGCTTAGATGAAGCATCTTTTAATATCAACACCGATCTGGTGGTTCTTGCTGTGAGTTGAGCACCTGAGTTCAGATGTTTGCTGCTGTCATTTGGTTGTTCTTGCTGTGTTCTCTTTAGCAATTCACTCTTTCGTTTGAGATCCGTCGTACTTGATAGGGGTTTCCTGAAAAAGAAACGTTCGCAAGTTTTCTAAACAAAATTCACCAAACTGAATTTGCTCCTCTCTTCCTACTATTGGGACAATTACCCACTCAGGCTTAAGAAATGTCTGTGAGGCTCACACAGGCAACTAAGTGTGTAACTGGTACTGTAATATGT
Source organism: Triticum dicoccoides (assembly GCF_002162155.2). Lineage (NCBI taxonomy): Eukaryota > Viridiplantae > Streptophyta > Magnoliopsida > Poales > Poaceae > Triticum > Triticum dicoccoides. The sequence goes on from NC_041392.1 coordinate 42,460,451, forward strand.
GCTGTTAATTACCAGATGGCAGCATTTGTCAGTGATGTTTTTTCCTCTTCCGAATTCTGATGGCAGTATGGTCACACAGTCGGTAGCACCACATCATTCAGCATAACTACGGCCTGTGGCAGATAGGGATGTAAGCTATGTTCAAGTTCATACTAGTTGGGTACAGCAAGACGAGAAGAGAAGAGCTTAATTTTTAGTCGCAGGGGCCAAACTGTTACAAAGATGATACACTGCGTGTTGTTGTGTGAATTGAATGCAGTTGTTTCTATGAGATCCTGCAGTAGGAAAGTACAATACTTGTATTAGCAATATGAGAATGAAACCAAAGTACATATATTTTTTTATATTGGATTACTATATACTTCCTCCGTTCCTAAATATAAGTCTTTCTAGAGATTCCAACAAGTGACTACATACGGAACAAAATAAGTGAATCTACACTCTAAAATATGTCTACATACATCCGTATGTTGTAGTCCATTTGAAATGTCTAAAAGACTTATATTTAGGAATACTCCCTCCGTTTCTAAATATTTGTCTTTTTAGAGATTTCGAATGGACTACCACATACAGATGTATACAGACATATTTTAGAGTGTAGATTCACTTATTTTGCTCCGTATTGTAGTCATTTATTGAAATCTCTAGAAAGACAAATATTTAAGAACGGAGGGAGTATTAATTAAATATGAGCAGCATGCACCGGCTTGTTAGGGCATGCACCGGCTTGTTAGGGTGGATATTTTCCATGGACGATGACATGGCGAAGTGGCATAGTTGCATGATAAGAGGATTAAATTTAGTGGGGTATGCATGATAGCATGTTAAGATAATGGGTGAAGTGCATTGTAGGCCTCTAAACTATTTCAAGTTATCATATAAGTCATCAAACTATGAAAATTGGCATTTAGGTCATCAAAGTGCAGTAGATGTGTCATTCTGGTCTAAAATCCATCTGACCCCACCTGACCAGCCAGCTAGCACCGTTGCCCGTGACATGACGGACAGGGGCCCCCGCAAGGTAACGGCTGGTGACGAAAAATATGCAAATAAATTCCAGGGCATGATAAGCCAAATAAATTCAAATTCATGGTTTCAGAAAATGTCCACGGATATCGAAAAAATGTTCACGGCTTTAAAAAATGTACGGGGATGATAAATTTGAAAATGTGTTTGTGAACCAACATTTAAAGTCACGACCTGTAAATTTGAAAATGTTAACAATATTTTTAAAGTTGTGAACATTTTTCCATATTCGTGAACATCTTTTGTGGTTCCTGAACATATTTTCCAATTTATCCTTCGCGAACATATTTTATTTTCTTTGAAAATTTATTGTCTGAATTTTTTTTCCAAATTCATTGTTCTCGAAATTTTCTCAAATTCATCGTTCGAGCATTTTTTTTAAAGCCGCGGGCATTTTTTCCATATTCACAAACAATATTTGTGGTTCACAAACATATTTCCAAATTTATTGTTTGTGAATACTTTTCAAAGTTGCGAACACTTATCTCATATTCGCGTTTTTTTTGTTCGTGAACATATTTCCAAATTTATCATTCGTGAACATATTTTCTTTTCCAATAAAATTTATTGTTCGCAAACATTTTCTTAAAGGTGCGAACATTTTTTCTAAATTCATCGTTTGCGAACTTTTTTTCAAATTCATTGTCGCAAACTTTTTTTAAGTCGCCAACTTTTTTTAAGTCGCCAACTTTTTTCCATATTCGCGAAATTTGAGGAGTAACTTCTTAAAATTTTGAGTTGCTAAAGATTTGAGGTATGGGCTAGCAGAGGCTTAAGTCCTGTTAGCAAAAAAAACAGCCATGGAGGCGGCGGCAATATGCAAGCAATGTGGAGGAAGCCAAGCGGTTGCGCAACGAGCGTTAGGTGGCAGCCAATCAGGACTATCGCGACCCCTATCAGTTCCGCCGCTGGATGGACCATGGCGCCAATGACTCTGACGGGGACAACGATGGAGTGGGTGACAATGGAGGTCCCGCTGGCCAGGCTGGGCATGCTTACGAGGTTATCGTTTGGTACCTCGCTTAGTTTTTTCTAGGTTTTTAAATTTTCAGTTGAATTTGTCCAATTTCTCTACTTTTAATGGACGAATTGGTTGAATAGTCCCCCCACTTTCAACCGGTTTATTTTCAACCGGTTTTTTTTCAACCGGTTTTTCTTCGTCCCACCTCCCACCACCCCCCTTCCACCGGTTTTTCTCTTTCTCGTCTGGCCGACAATACCCAATGTATTTATGGTAATCAATCACAATTAATCCACGTATGGTAAGGCTATAAACTTAGAAATCTCAAATATGATAATTATAGTAATAAATCAATCCATGTATGGTAAGGCTATAACTAAGGAAATTTCGAATATGGTAATTATCACCAGAATCAAAGTTTTCCAAAAAAGTTCTTCTTGCCATACCCTAATCGTGACCTCCTCATCCTGAGGCATTATCTCTATTCTTAATGGAGCAGTTGCTAGGATTGCGTCCACTATTATTATTCGTCTGGTTTATTTTTGTCCGGTTTATTTTCGTCTTTCCTTCCATCATCCCATGTACCGAAAGCCAAACGGATCAGAACTTTCCATGTGGACACAAATTATTTAGTAATGTCTTTATGGGAGAGAATCAATCACGGTTAATCTCTAATCAATATTTAAAAATCAAATCTAAATTAATTAACTTACCATAAGTCGGTCAATCACTGATTAATCTTTCCATACGTAGTCAAATTACATCAAAGGAAATGTTTCGATTATAGCAATACCCTGCTACAAACCGAGCGAGTCGGGCTTTCACCCCGCACCGCACGACTCTTCTCTCCCCCTCGCCGCCTCCCGCCTCGGGCCGCTCGCCGTTCGTCTTCCCGAGGGACGCAGCCGCACCACGCGCTCAGCTGCTCCCTCACCTCCCCCGCCGTCCTCACCCGTAGGACGCCGCCGCACCTCTCCTCTGCATCACCCTGTTGGCGGGATCCAGGTCACGGGGCTGATGACCTCATCATCTCTGACGGCGGATCTGGTCATCGGCGAGGAGGCCGAGCCTCATGCTTCGGCCACAGCCACCCCGACCTCGTTGTATGTTCGCCTCCTCATCCACCCCCTTCCCTGTCCAATTTTGCTTTATTTTGGTTCGTCTTTCATCCCGTCCAAACCGGACTTTTTACCTTACGATGCCCGCCTCCTATGTTTCTGCATTAACTAACACGGCGTCGCGTGATCGTGGAGCAGCAGGGTTGAGAGGATGGGTCTCAGTGACGGGCGGATGGCGTTCGTCGTGTGAGCGAAAATAGTATGTAACTCATGGAGTGCAAGCTGTTGTGCGGCTACATGGCGACGCTCGACTGTAGCGTTGAGACGTAGGGCACGTGCGCCATGATGTCGTGCTTCACCATCGCCTCGCTTAGCTTTCTCTCAAGGCATCGTGGTCTCGATGGGTTGGGGCTCGCCTCCCGCACTCCTCTTTGTCATGTACAAAAACCAAGGTGACCCCTAGGTACTCTCAACGCTTGGTCTAGAAATCCCTCGAATTCGTTGCCCAAGCCGAGTGTTGTGATCTGACGGTCGGTCATCGTGCAGGTGTCGAATTATTGAGGGAGGCTTCAGATCGTCCTGGGCATGGAGATGAGGCTGGCCATTAAGGATGTGGGTGAAGGTCACGTCGTTTCTTCTCCTGGCTCCAATATCCACTGCTGATATTTTGAGTTCTTTGATCTGAGAAAGAACCATGGGAACGTAAGGTTTTTAACCCAACATGATTTAATTACCCTTTTCACTTTTGTATTTTATAAGTACATAAGCATTCAGTTCTTCTATCCTTTGTACGAGGATGCAATTCACTCCAAACATGTAAACAGTGTCACATCTTACAGAAGCTTCTAATTTCTTACAATGAGTATGGTACATAAATCAATGTGCTTGGGTTGTGCTTTGTGTTTCAGTCATGCCTTGTCTTTAGAAGGCACCGTGATGAATGCTAATTTAATAGAGGAGAATCAAGCAAGCGATGTGCAATGATTTTAATGATTTTAATGACCATATTCTACACTTAATGATGATTGATAGTCGATTTATGGTTTCTCCCACTTTAGTAAGAAAGATGTGGTGTACAGAATCTTGCAAAAATGGAGGATATGGATTTGGGGCGCGAACTGTCCCGACCACGGCGGTGCTGCCTACCAACACCATGTGCAAGACTGCCTGACTTGTCCTCTATCTTAATGGTAAGTTTCTCTCTTTTTCTATCTCATGGTCTCCTTGATTTGTCTTTCGAGAAAGGATTGAAAGTAGTTTGGGTGGTTCAATTAATTCAATGCCCAACAATATCATCAGTTGTCAGCAAGAAGTTACTCCAAATTCCATCGCCTAACAATATCATCAGTTGTAAGAAGTTAGGAGTTTGGTACGTACCCCGGTGCAAGAGACCATGGATGCAAAAGGTACTTCTGCTAGAGTAAGATTAGATAGTCAAATTGTAGACAAACAGCAGTGTGCATTGGCATTGCAACTTCTGACATGGGATATTTGTGTAGTCAGATAATTAGGAACCTGGACTACAAGGGCAAATGGGAGGCACCTTTCATCGACATTCAGCCCAGGGAACCTCAACTTTCCCACTGTTGTACATTCATACTACTGTCCATGTATCGCTTCTGCTCAACTATAATACACGGAAACATGAAAGCTCATGTTTTCCCCTTGTTTGTGCAGAGTACAAGGATGATTCCTACATCTATGCATTGATATGCTGAACCACATTGGCATTGAGCCAAGCCAGGTTAGTGCTCAAAAATTCTAAAAAAATCTGTGAAATGTTGTTGACACTTTGTTAAGTATTTGGTTTAACTATGTATGTTTGATTCTTATCCTATGAAGCATAATTAAAGTGTTGACTCTGTTTGACATTTTGATGTATTATGTCTAATTAGTAGCATTTGACTTTTGTTTCATTTCAGATGTCTGATGTAGACAACTAAGGCAATGGCTATTGCATTGTAGGACGAGAAGGTCCAACGCGGTGGCGGTGGGTACATACCCAACGCGGCGACCCGTGGGCGCACCGGTTCTAGGGCCTTGAGAGCTGGGGCCGGCATCCAGGCGGTGAACATGGATGGTGGCGTGTGGAAGTGGGCGGTGGTGGGCAGGGAACAATGTGGCCCTGTCGGCGTCCTCTTCGTTTAGCTTGACATGATCGTCGTTCAGCTGAAAACAAGATTACCTAAGGGATATTAAGACTAGAACATGAATGCACAATACTTTTCCAATGTGATTTTTGTAAATGGAATTAACTTTGTAGAGTTGGCATGACATGCGCCTTCACTAGCGTTAATAATAGACCCTCCCTCCTTCCAAATTCCTGACCAATCATTGTTTTTGTAAGGATCCTTCTCGACTTTTGTTAGTTGTTCATCTATTGTTCATCTATGAATGAATTTAACCATGTGGTCTAACTGATTGGTCATATGAACTTATGAAGTAGTTGTCGTGTGTACTAATTGCGACAAATGGAATCCTTTGCTTTTTGCATTGTTCACTAATATCATTAATAGATATGCATGTGTTACCGATATTTCTTAATTTGGCTGACTGAGCATTATTAGGCTATAATTCTTTGTGACTTTTGATTTTGTTTGTTGTTCTGATCCTATGTCGAATCAATCCCGATCCATGGGGAAGAAGATACAAGGGGACCGACCACTGAGTCGATGATGCCGATGATCGAGGACGGCAAACATAATCATTTTGGTGTCATAGGTTCATTGGAGCTGATGCCGCCACCTCCTCGCCCCTTGGTCTCGGAGGTTGTGATGGCCAGGTCAGCGACATGGCCACGTAGTATGCCTCATTTTCTCCTATTGCGTTGTTTCTTTTTTATCATGTGATTTCTATTTTGTTTCTGTTAGCAATAATTACAGCTCCATGAAGCAAAAGAAAGCTTGAGAAATCATTTTTGTTTATACTCAAAGGCTTGGCTACCTAGGGGTGTTATTGACTCCCTACCGAAAGTTGTGTTTATACTCAAAGGCTTATGCATGCTTTCTAAAAAATATGTTGCACAATCACTGTAATTATGGTGTTATGTGAGTTAGAAGATTTCAGAAGTGCATCAATTGAGAATTACACATATTTATACATCGGACAGGGAAGCATGTATTTGATATTTCCTGCTGAAATTCAGCGTTTTCTATCGGAGGTCTAAATTTTCATATGCCAGACTTTTAAGTTAGATGGTGTGTTATAATGATTTTTTATTGGATGTTGTGCTGTATATTTGGGTCTATGTAATATTTGTTAGGAAATTCCATAATGTATTAAGGTTCTGGTTACAGCATCTTGGAATATTTGTTTAAAGGTAACAAAATGTTCCATCTGTTGTCTTTAATTAATGGTTAATAACAATGGAAATGCTTCGTGAGATGATTGGTCTTAAGCATAAAAGTCATGTAGGGTGCTATCTACCTTGTGTAATATAGTGCACAATAAAGAGTACTATGTTTCTGTACCACTTTCTTTATTTTGTGCATCGCGTGTCTTTCTATGTATACATTATCGAATTACATTTTGTATCGAAGAATATTTTGTGTGATATGGATTTCAATTATGTTTACACGTAAAACTTGATATGCATTATGTTTATATATGCACACGGTAAAAAAAATTAAAAGCCCGTGGCAACGCACGGGCCTTCTACTAGTAGTTGTAGTATGTCGAAGTTTATCCAATTTTAAGTGAAAATCGTCAGGCTTGCACGTTTGAAATGCATATGGGTGTTTATAACATGTGGTCGGATGGACGGGTCTGTATCGGTGTCTAGCGATTCTGCTTTTGCGGCACCGCGCTAAAGAGGTACTCCACCAATATTTTGCAATACAGAAAGAGTGGTGGTAGTACACGTAGTACTACAAGCGAAGTAGTATTACGGCTAAACCTCCACTTGGTAGAACTAGGCACTACAGAAGGATGCTCCAAAGGCTAGGAAGGGTATGTGGGTGCATTTGGTTTGTGTACTTGTTGATTCCATCGAAACCTTTCAATGTGGACCCCCCCCC
>NC_041392.1:42467762-42484217 GCF_002162155.2 Triticum dicoccoides
AGTACAGTTTTCCTACGACTCAAATCAGCGAAAAGAAACATAAAAACTAAACCGTCTTTGCTCTTTCTTGTACCGTGGGAAAATAAACCGTTTTATGTCATATATAAGAATACCTGAAATGCTCAATGCACATGGTTAGTCCGCAAAGCGCATTGTCATCAACACCAAAACCAACTAGAGAGAGATATGCCCTAACATCGTGTGAGGAAGGTGTAGAGGAAACCATCATCCACGGCCAACGGTTTGGCCATTTCTCCATTCTTAGCACTGCATGGAGCAGGGATGGGAAACGAGAGAGGCGAAGCATCTAGTGCCTCTGGTGAAGGTTGGCGCGACTGGTGGACACTGCAACATGCGGCGACAAGACCAAGGTGGTGCTCGGAGAAGATTGATTGCAGAGGAGAGGGCAATGGGAGGAGGGAGAGCTCAGAAAGAATGCATTTTTTGCTTAAAATTAAGCATGGAGGGGCATGTTTGAGCAGTCACTTCTTAAATTTTTGAGTAGTTGAAGATTTGATGTATGGGTGAGCAGTGACTTATCTACTGCTAGCCAAAGCGGACATGCAGGCGGCGAAGGAGGAAGCCAAGCGGCTGCGCCGCGAGCGGTAGGTGGCGGCCAATCAGGCCTACAGAAGCCCTTTCGCCCCTGGAAGGACCCTGACGACAACGACGATGAAGGCGGCAGCGACGGAGGTCCTGTTGGCCAGGCTGAGCATGCGTATGACGTTACCGTCCGTTATCTCGCTTAGTTTTTTCTAGGTTTTTAAAATTTTAGTCAATTTGTCCAATTTAGTTGTAAATGTCAAACTTTATTTGGTTTAAATGAGAATCGTCCGGCTAGCACAAAATTCATCTTATTTTTTAATTCAAGTTCAAAATGCGCTGAAATGTTTATGACATGCGCTTGGATTGACAGTTCCCATATCCGTGTTTGTGGACGGACTGTGATTTCGTTTTGCGGCGTGTTGTAAATGCCCCAAGATGACAATGGAGATGGAGGAGGGGGTGTCACCTATTTAAGAGCATCTCTAGCAGATAAATACGCTTTTTCGGCCGTTTTACGGGACAGCCACCGGCCCGAGTAGATACCGCAAAAACGGCCCAACTCGTATAAAGTTTATGGGAGGCCTGTAAACCGTCCGCGATTTCGGTATATATGCCGGATCCGGGGCGATTAGCGTATCGATCCTCTTTCTCCCCTTTCTATCTCCGCCACGAATCATCCACTCCGGCGACAAATCGATCCCCATCCGACAACGTTTTGCCACGGTTTGTTCAAGCGGATCTTCACGAGATGGCGACGACGGGTGCGGGGCTTGGCAGCAGTAGGGGTTTCAGCGCCCGCGGGGACTTCGGTTGCCGCGATGGAGGCGACGCCCGTGGCGACTTCGTCGCCGCAAGCGGAGGAAGGGCGATGAGGCAGGCGGCTCCGGCCTCCGCCCTCCCGTGTTGGACAGGCAGTGGGAGGTGGCGCGCAAGCGCGACGCCAAGTTCCACAGTGTCGACGCTCCGGCTTGAGCCAACTTCCGTCGCCTCGGCGACATCTTCGACCCGACGCTGCAGCGTCGTAGGGAGGCGGAGGTCGCGTGGTTCAACACGAACGAGGCCGCCACAAATCGGAGATGTAGTTGCGGCCGCACGTGTGCCGGCGCTCCTCGAGGAGTTCCAGCTGCAGGCGACCCTCCGCTCCACGCTGATCTACAACACTTTCCACTGCAACGAGCCGGCGCCCAGCCACGGCAGTGACAGCGGCTCTGGCGAAGAGTAGATCTTAAGCTATGCGATTTTAAACTTCGGTTATGTTTAATTATGATTTGTACTAAAAACTCTCCTATTCCATGCGTGTGAACTCCCGTGTGCCGGGCTATGCTATGTTGGTCCGATGAACTCCGGTGAGATGTTTTTAGCGCGAAGTAGTCTGCTTAAATTTGTATCATATGTAGGATCAGTTCTTGCAGCGCGCGCCGACATACTGCAAAAAACGTTTACGGGATACCATAAACGATTTTTCAGGAACGGTGGTTTGCAGGGTCTGCTAGAGATGCTCTTAGAGCATCTCCGGCCGTTGCCCCTCTCCTCCCCCCCCCTCCCCGGACGCATAAAAATCGCCCCCTGGGGGCGAGCCGGCAATACAATCGGCGTTGGGGGCGGTTTTGCGCCCAGTCGTCGCCCCAGCTCGCCCCCAGGCGCCGAAATTAGCCCACTTTGCAGCTCAATTTTAGCGAATAAAGGGCCCATATGGGCGAGAATAGGCCCATATTCGGCGTGGTTTCGCGTTCAATTATCAACACAATTATTTTTTATCACATATTTCATCACAGAAAAATCAAATACTTCAACAAAATAGTACAACAACAAATAGTTCAATACAAATTATATAGTTCAACAAATAAAAACTCGTATTTCATCACACGGCGTCCCCCTTGAGCCTCCATAGGTGCTCAATCAGATCTTTCTGCAGTTGATGATGCACCTGTGGGTCTCGGATCTCCTGACGCATACTGAGATAGGCAGTCCAAGTTGCCGGTAGCTGGTGATCAACTTCGGCTAGAGGACCCTGCCTGTAGTATGGTTCAGTGTCAAACACTGGGTCTTCTTGCTCGTTCTCAATGATCATGTTGTGCAAGATGACACAGCAAGTCATAATCTTCCACATTTGATCTTTGGACCAGGTCTAAGCGGGGTACCGAACAACAGCAAATCGAGATTGGAGCACACCAAATGCCCGCTCGACATCCTTCCTGCAAGCCTTCTGAAGCTTCGCAAACCAGACGTTCTTGCCTCCTGCCACAGGGTTTGAGATCGTTTTCACAAATGTCAACCATCTCGGATAGATATCGTCAGCTAGATAGTACTCCTTGTTGTATTGGTGCCCATTGATCTCGAAGTTCACCGGAGGAGAATGGCCCTCAACGAGCTTGGCAAAAACAGGAGAGCACTGCAGCATGTTGATGTCATTGTGAGTTCCTGGCATATCAAAGGAGTGCCAAATCCAGAGGTCCTGTGTGGCTACCGCCTTAAGCACCACACTGCAACCGCCTTTGGCGCCTTTGTACATCTCCTGTCAACCAAATGGGCAATTCTTCCATTTCCAATACATGCAGTCGATGCTTCCAAGCATCCCAGGAAATCCTCTTGCTGCATTCTGGGCTAGGATCCGAGCAGTGTCTTCCGCATTGGGTGTTCTCAAGTATTGTGGCCCAAACACTGCCACCACTGCCCGACAGAACTTGTAGAAACACTATATGCTGGTGGACTCGGCCATGCGCCCATAGTCGTCGAGTGAATCACTGGGAGCTCCATATGCAAGCATCCTCATCGCTGTCGTGCACTTCTGGATGGAGGTGAATCCAAGAGCGCCAGTGCAATCCATCTTGCACTTGAAGTAGTTTTCGAACTCCCGGATGGAATTCACAATCCTGAGGAAGAGCTTTCGGCTCATCCGATAACGGTGCCGAAATGTTCTCTCGCCATGAAGTGGAGCATCGGCGAAGTAGTCGGAGTAGAGCATGCAGTAGCCTTGGAGACGATGCCGGTTCTTTGCTTTCACCCGCCCTGGCGCCGAGCCACCTCGCCGCGGCTTTTCATTGCTCGCCAGCAGCTGAATATGCCACCACCACGACCATCCGGATCCTCCTGCGCTGGACGCCGATCTGGTCGAGGACTCATCTATGAGATGCTCTTCTTACTGGACGTCGGCCGTGGCTTCCTCCTCCAGCAGCGCGGCGAGCTCTTCCTCCTCATCCGAGTCCATCACCGAGACAGGCAAAACGCCGAACACCTTGCGCTCGGTGGGCGTGTACCCGCCGTTAACCGCGCCTCCGCGGCCGGAAACGGCGGCCGGAAACGCCCAGCTGCTGTGAGAGGGGCTGCCGCGGCGAAGCGCTGCTATTTTCCGGCAGAGAATGGCTATCTAGCGGAGTAGGGTGGCGGCCGTCGCCGGGATATAGCTAGTAGTGGCCGAGGGCGCGGGGGTGCGAGGCGAGTCGGGGGAAGAAAACCTTGACTTTTTCCCTGTCGGTGTGGGCCAGGCGTGCTTTTCCCTAGCGCCGGAGCCCCCAACTGCTCCCCAGCGCGCCGGGTTCGGCCTGTGACCGCCGGGCGGAAAAAAGATCCGAACCGGCGATTTTCGGCGTTCTGGGGGCGCGACTAGGCCGTTTTTTTGGCGCCGGCGCCGAAAAAGTGGCCTGAGGAGTCCTGTTGGTGGCGCGGCTGGAGATGCCCTTAGTAGTCTTGGAAAGTAAATCCAGGTGTAAAACACGCTTTCACCCAAAAGAGCGAGATCTGCCCTCGAGAGGAAGCGACGCGGATTCCCTGCGGTGAAAATGTTCTTCTCGGCGCATGCACGCACGGCGTGAGCTCAGCTCAGCCCCATCTCATCTCGCCCCTTTCCACCGTTTGCAGTAAGTTTCGGCCTCGCTTTCCCGACCCAGCTCGCAAGCCACGCGCATCGGGTCTCTCAGCGATCTCCCCCCACTCTCCCCCCCATCCCCCCCGCGTCGCAGCTCACCCCGCCGGCGGCCGCGCGACGGCCCCGCCCCCGACCCCCGACCAGGCGGAGCGCGGCCAGGGCAGGCAAGATGGTCTTCGTCTGGCTCGCCGCCTTCTTCCTAGTCGTCGCGCTCATCGTGCTCGTCATCTTCCAGGTGAGAGAGACCCCCCGCCCCGCCCCGTCTCGTCTCCGCTCGCAGCCGCCTCGGGCTGTACGGAGCCCCTGGGCCCGACGCGATCTCCGCCCTGGCGTCTGTTAACCCCCTGGCGATTTTGGCGAGATTTTGGGAAGGGGAGGGCGGCGGATTTGTGCCTTCTCCGAGCCGAATTCTCCGGCGATCCGGGGTTTGGGGAGGCGCGGATTGCGGATTTGGAGCTTCTGGCTGGCGGAGGAGCGCCAGGGGATTGGGTGCCGCTGCGTCTTCTGCTGCTGGCGCTGGTTCGTGCGCGGTTTCTGCGTCCAGATCTCCACATGTTCGTCCTGCGTTAGCCTGTAGTAACCCAGAATTAACGCCCGGCAACCGTCGTTTTTAGTCTTGCAGCTCTGAAAATCAGTTTCAGTGCTTAAAATCGATTTCATTTGTTTTGTTGGTAGACGCATTAGGTGCTCTGTTAGGTACTTAGCACACAGTATGTTCAGTAAATGAATCTCTTTTTGTAAGGTCGTACTGAAGGTTTTGTTGTGGTGCTGTTTGTTCACCAAATGTGCAATCAATGCTCTTGTCCCAGTTTGGTAGGGCTATACGAGTTCCACCCTCTGTCCTGCTACTTGTTGGTCTATCATGATACCTCTAGAGATCAGAATCAGCTAGTGGATGGTTATAAACTTAGAATATCTTTGCAGCTTGCTTGATGTCAAACATCCCATGTTTAAGTCTCGGGTAATGGTTTCTGATCTTTGCCCTTAATTGGGTGAAGTATCTTAGCTTTTGTACTACTTTGATTCATCCTCTGGAATGAATAAACAGAGTACTACCTTTGCCCAACTCTTCTTTCTTTTGCTACTGTATACTTTTCCCAACTCCATTTTCTGTCTTCCATTATCTAGCTTTTGCTACTGTATTGTTGGTTCTAGCTGCAACTTCCTCAGTGCTTAGATGCGCCATTCATGGGAGATGAACATTTCAGCAAACTAGTTTTGATTTTCTTGTAGGACAGAGGGAAAGTCATTGATATATACTACCTCTGTATCAAAATATAAGATGTTTTTGCAGTTCAAATTATATTGCAAAAACGTCTTATATTTTGATATGCAGTTCAAATTATATTGCAAAAACGTCTTATATTTTGATACGGAAGGAGTATTTCCATTGATTTTGATTGCCGAATTGCTTTGGCATTTAGTATTTCCTAATGTTCCTCATTAAACGTAGAATCTGACTGTTTTTGTTTCATTTGAAGTGGATCGTTCATCCTTGCTCATATTGCTTTAGGTGGAATCTGCATGGCTCGTTACTCATGTTTAATGTTAATCAACAACATCCATAAGTAAGATTAGCCAGAAAGTTATTCTTATTCCTGACGGTTTATGTTTCTTTTACAGTTGATGTGCTTGGCAGATCTGGAGTTCGATTATATCAACCCGTTTGATTCATCCTCTCGAATCAATAAAGTGGTTATGCCAGAATTTATAGTGCAAGCACTTCTAAGTGCATTATTCCTCTTATCTGGGCATTGGGCGATGTTCTTGCTTTCTGCCCCAATGGTGTACTATAACTATACATTGTAAGTGACTCTTGTCTTCTGTTTGCCTTACATTTTTTAAACGACTGATATGGTTACTCTAAGCTGTGGTCAGTATATTGTTTATTGAACATTAGCTGCTACATAACGTACCATGCATAGTTTAACAGATTAACTGAAAGTTCGAAATAGTAATATGCTTCATTTCTTATTGTACATGAGAATTGAGAACCAGAAGAAAGTGGGGAAATGGGTGCTGAAGACTGATACATCTATTTTTATGTTCTGTTAGACTGTTAGTTTTGATAGAAATATTTAGAGATAAGGACCCAAGTCTTCTCCTGCTCCAGTCTTTGTACTTTACACATAATGTTCTGAAGGTGTTTTCATGATCTAAGTTCTTGGAAATTATTTTATTTTACTACGATATTTGGATGCACCTAAGTACTGTGCTACAATATCGTCATGTAAGTTGGTGTGAAAATCTCTGAAAGGTAGATTTATTTAATGGGCTTGCAAATATGGCGTCACTGGTCGGAATCACAAGCTGCTAGGCATATACAGCTGTAAATTATACCTAACCTAAAATTGGCCATACATGCTCTGCAGAGATGCTAAGAATAGGAGTTGCACCTTTAAAATTCTGCTTTTGTCTCCATATATTGACTTTGGGACTTCAGGACACTGACCTGCTGTCAGATTATTCGCGCACTTACTGTTTGTGCTACCTGAATATCTTTTTTACCACAACACATGGTGTCACATATAACCTTACTATATCCATTTTTGAACTCATGATTAGCTCTACTTGGTTAGGAGGTTCTCACTGCAATTTTTTGCATGTGCCATTCTTGGTCTTATATGTTGCGTATAAGTGTAACCTTTTGTCTTTGCAGGTACCACCGGCGGCAGCATCTTGTAGATGTGACAGAGATATTTAACCATCTTTCACGGGAGAAGAAGCGCCGTCTTTTTAAGATAGCTGCTCTTATCGTCCTCCTATTCTTGTCCTTGTTCTGGTAAACATAACAGACATCATTTGCTATAATCACTGCAAGTGTGCAACCAGCAAAGAAGGAACATAATTGCCTCTTGTTTCTGTGCTTGTCTGCAGGATGATTTGGAGTGTACTGGAGGAGCACGAGTAGAATGAGAGAAACACTGTGATAGCTCAACCTGGTCCTGCAGCCATTAGTTAGGTATTACGACGGTGTCCTCGTGGCCTGCTGAACACCTACTCCGATGCCGTTATTATTCATATGAAAGCCTTTTGGATAACTTTAGGGTGTCTAGAGAAACGATGCAAGCAGAAGGGCGAAGACTACGTGTCCAGGGTGCTTCTTGTTGCTCGCGCCTAGTGCGAAATCTCCTGCTGTTGTAGCGTGTAACATAACATGTAAGTTAGGAGCCACTCCGTATTTATTTGATCGTGCATCCGTTCATATGGGGCGAAGGAATTGCTGCACCCAACTGTGCATGGTTTTGTTGGAACTGACATTTTCATGTCTTGTGTTGCCTTGCACCTTTATAATGCGGTTGATTATGTTGATGTCGTGGTCGATATGTATTGTTGATTGATGGGTATGCAAGCAGAGTAGGCACTGTCGGTTCATGTTTCAGTTGATTGATAAGTACCAAGCGGTATAGATTTTCATTTATGGATGCAGTTTGTTTCAGTTTATTGATAAATAATTATCGAAACTCGTCAGAAGAGCATAAACTGTTTTATTTCAGATGAACAGAAACACACCACTAATCGGCCAACAGCAAAAGCGTACGAGTAATCACAACTATTAGCTCTCGGGTAGAGAACGCTTGGATCAAAATACAGCAGTAATAATAGTATAACTAGCAGCACCATAAGAACTCGTGGACCATCTCCCTTCAGACCTATGCAGCAAGCAGGCTCCTTCTTTTCAGTAGGGCTCCACCGGCGCCCTGAAGTTTGCTCCGGCGTACACCGCCGCGTCGCCGAGCTCCTCCTCGATCCTCAGCAGCTGCAGCGAGCACAAGCAAGAAGCCTCAGAACACAGAACATGCAGCATGTGGAAAGATGACTATGGTGTCGCTCGCCACTGTATATACCTGGTTGTATTTGGCCAGACGCTCAGACCTGCAGGGAGCTCCAGTCTTGATCTGGCCCTGCAACAAGCAAGTGGAGAAAGATATGACCATCACCACTGAACCATGAATTCATGCACTAAAAAGTGAAAGGATTTCAAGCTCTGGTCCAGCCGAAGGCGGTGCTGTACCGTGGCCAGGCCGACCGAGAGGTCGGCGATAAAGGTGTCCTCTGTCTCACCACTGCAAATGACAGAAAGAATGTTCAGTGCAAACAGATCATATGGCAAATGCAAATTGAAAAGCATTCCAAATTTGCAGTGCTTATTACCTCCTGTGGCTCGCCATCACTCCCCACCCGGCGCGCTTGGACATGCTGACGGCCTCGATGCTCTCTGTCACCGAGCCTATCTGGTTCACCTGTTTACCATAAACAACTAGTATTATTAGCATTATTATTATTCCTTGGAAAAAAGAATCAGCAGATTCAGGCAGAGATTGATGGTGCTACCTTCAGGAGAAGGGCATTGCAGGTCTTCTCACTGATCGCCTTGGCAACCCTCTGCAGAATCCAAACAGGCATCGGTCAAGCTCGTAGAAATATTTTTCTCTGGTAAACCCAGTGATATACTGATAATATGTAGCTTACCGTGGGGTTAGTGACAAGAAGGTCGTCTCCGACAATCTGCACCTGCTGCCCAACCTCGCCGGTCATCTTGGCGTAGGTGGCCCAGTCATCCTGATCGAACGGGTCTTCGATCGACACGATGGGGTACTCCGAGACGAAGGACTTGTACAGATCTTTCAGGCTGTCGCCTGAGATTTTGTGGGAACCGTCGTTGTTCTGTTCAGTTCAGTCATATGATGTTAAGACAATATGCTAAGCCTGCTCTGATTTTTACTTGAACAAACTTATAGGTATCTACAGTTGCACAAAGGGCAGTTGAGCATTATGAGAACAGGGGAGCAAGTTGGAAATCTTACATCCTCCTTGAAATTAAGGTCATAGGTCTGGTCCTTCTCACTGTAGAATTCAGAAGCAGCAACATCCATTCCAATGACAACCTGCCACACGTAGATAAATTTAATGTTATGCAACAATAAATAAATCAAATGGCTGAACCATGACCTAAGCAAAGAGATTTTTTTTTACCTTTCCAGTGTAGCCAGCCTTAGCTATAGCTGCCTTCAGCAGTTCCAGGCCCTCCTTGTTTTCCTGAATAATTATTTGACATAAAAAAAAAGTTTGTCGGCACTTGGATTCATCGTATTCGACATAAGTTGAGACAACTTGTTATACTTGCAGCAGGGAAACGTATGTGCTTTACCTGAATGTTAGGCGCAAAGCCACCTTCATCCCCAACATTTGTGGCATCCTGACCATACTTCTTCTTGATTATGCTCTGCATACAAAATGTGTCAGCATTCATTCCAACTGCATATTTTCTGAAGTTCAGAGACATCATCAAAAGGGTTAGATGTTGTGTTCACCTTGAGGTGGTGGTACACCTCAACTCCCATCTTCATGGCCTCCTTGAACGAGGAGGCGCCGGTTGGGAGGATCATGAACTCCTGAACGTACACCAATTATATGAGAATCATCACATTTATCTGAAACATGTTATGAAAATTTCATTCATGACCTGCAACTGCAAGCAGTATTCTTACCTGCATGGCCAGCTTGTTCCCAGCGTGAGAGCCTCCATTGATCACATTGAAAGCAGGCACGGGCAGCACGAGGGTCTTGTTCCCTGCAAGATTCGCAATGTGCTGCAAGCAAACGATACTACCTTCAGTACTACATCCTCTAGCAATTCAACCGATGACCTGTGTAGGTGGTTTAGTTTTTGCTGACCTGGTAAAGAGGGATCTTCTTGACCATGGCGCCGGCCTTGCACACGGCGAGCGACACCGCAAGGATCGCGTTTGCCCCGAGCTTTTTATCGCATCCAAAGAAAGGAAATTATTATCAGTATGAAGAGTGGAAGTAGCCAAGGTGAGGTATAAATAGTCGTTGGATGATGGTATGTACCTTCTGTTTGCACCAGCCCCACTCGTTGGAGGTCCCGTCGAGCTGCTGGACCATGAAGTTGTCGATGTCAGTCTGCTCGGTCGGATCCTTCCCGATCAGCGCCGGCCCGATGATGGCGTTTACATTGTTCACCGCCTGAAATTCAGAGATGGCACGGTCCGGTCCGATCAGTGTCGCTCCAGTATATATATGCAGTTGATCTTAGTTAATTCCTCATCTATACAGTACTCGCAGATTAGAAGGATTGGTAGGTGGTGAAGTAGGGACCTTGAGGACGCCTTTGCCGAGGTAATCAGAGCCTCCATCCCTCAGCTCCAAGGCCTCGTAGATTCCTGATTAGTTGAAGAAAGCGAGCAAAGTTACAACACCCCGAAGAAGCCATGGCGGAACGGAGGCAGG
Organism: Triticum dicoccoides; assembly: GCF_002162155.2. Lineage (NCBI taxonomy): Eukaryota > Viridiplantae > Streptophyta > Magnoliopsida > Poales > Poaceae > Triticum > Triticum dicoccoides. The sequence continues at coordinate 42,478,429 of NC_041392.1, forward strand.
GTGCGTACCGGTGGAAGCGCCGCTGGGCACGGCGCCCCTGGCGAAGCTTCCGTCGCTGAGGCCAATGTCCACCTGAGATTCAGAGAAACAGGGGTACGTATTCAGAACAGATCAACAGAACAGAACAAATAGGGGGTGGTAGATCCACCGCTGGATCGGTCTGGGTACCTCGACGGTGGGGTTTCCGCGGCTGTCGAAGATCTGCCGCGCCTTCACCGACTGGATCGTCGTCGTCGTCGTCGCCGCCGCCATGGATGCTAGGCTGAGTAGCTAATCTCAAAACCTTGGACTCGCGTACGTGTTTGCTCGTTGGTTCCTGGCTGTATGTATGCGGTTGCAGCTTGAGGCAGCCGGTCTGGCCTGGCTACTTGTAGGCGCGGGCGGAGGGGCGGCGTGGGGCCCACCTGTCAGCGTCTCGCCGGACCCGTGGTCCGTACACGTGCCTTGCCGGGGTTTGCTTTGCTTGGAGGAGGGGGCAATGTACAATGGACTTGGGAATTAAGTTAGGCATGTCTGCTTGATTCCCAAGCCCGCCCGCGGTTATTTTTTCTTTCCCCGGCAGGTTTGGCATGCACGCCGGGATTCTTTTCTTTCGTGTTCAACAAGTCTATGATGATGATTCTGCTACCACTTTAGTTTGACAGGTAATTCTGCTGCTACTTTGCAAGAGTGCCTGACGGAAAAGCAGCAGCCCCGAAAATGGCGAGGTCACTTTTGTAAGACGTTTTAGACATTTACTTCTTACAAAAGTGGATGCAATGGACTTCAATTTTGACTTCAATTTGCTTTCCCGACGCGGCGCAGAAGGATGGAAGAAAATGTCGTCTTCAGATGCGTGGACTTTTCAGCGAGGTGGGGCCACTGTGGTTAGGTTAGGCAGATCACTCCTCTTGGAAGCTAATCGAAGCGAGGCCAATGGAAACTTCGACTCGTCTGCCGCGGTGAGCCAATGAGGAGTGCAACTCTGTCGACGAAGTACGTACGAGTAGTAATAATCAACCGCTCCTCTCATCGCAGGGCCGGAATATCGACCCTTGGTCCGGACAGACATGCATCGGCTGACTACGACTTCCTCTATTTTCTACTGCCGTCGAAAATTTGTTTCCCGTTCATCTCTCCTGGCTAAAGGAGCTATATACAGAACGAACGAAAATTCAATCAACGAGCATGCACGAATATAATAGATGCCGACTTCAGTCCGTTTGTCAAACCTGCTGGCCAGCTACTGTTGGCTAGCCAACAGTTTTGGAATTCTAGTAATTATAATCTGCATGTTTAGCTCGTGTCAACTTCCTTCCTCTGATTTCCGCAAAAAAAAAAAACTTCCATTCTCTGGACAGGTTTTGCAGCTATACTTAATTATAACTCCCACTTAAACCCTAGCAAATACGAGGGGCTAGCTGAGGGCGACAGCGAATATGACTATTGCCTGCCTATGCAATTATACAACACCACTGGTTCAACGATGCAATAGGGATCGGAGGTCTCTGCCTTAATTTAGAAAATACTGGCTGGCTTCAATTTGTAAGTGCTTGCAAACAAAACAAAGCTATATATATATATATATATATATATATATATATATATATATATATATATATATATATATATATATATATATATATATATATATATAGGTTCGTTGTTCTGTCCATCGCAGCGCTGCATTTCGTTTTCTATTACCAAATATACTTCTTGCAGCATGCTCTGTTACGCGAAGCTGTCATCATCCTCAGGCTGACTCCTCAGGTCCAAGCTTAACTATCATTATTTTTCAGCAATAATGGATTCGACTTCCTTGCAAATATATAAGAGGGCGGTAGCGAGTTCGACTACGCCTGTCTTTGCAATTATTGTGCAGACACTACACTATTAGTTCAACGATGCAAGAAGCTGTCTGTGCTTTTGTACTGATTTATTCATAGAGATATTAGGTTACGTTCCACTATGATGACGTGTCACTTCACCTTCATGGTCATGCGCATTTTTTATCCTTTTGCTTGGTGGATTATACTCTGATTTACGCTGACGTTCAGAACAATCCATCACTTTTTTTTAATGAAGGTGTTGGTGCAACTGCGGCAGTGCTTCGAGATGCAAGAGGTAACTTTTTAGCTGTGCAATGCAAATATATCTCCTATGCACCGTACGTGGTAAATGTTGAAGCTCCGGCAATGCGCGATGGACTGGCCTTAGCAAGTTCTCTAGGTATCCCTCGTGTGGAAGCAGAATCAAATTCCTTGATAGTCATCGATTCTTGTACAAGACAGACAAGATGGTGGGATGCAAGTGCAACAATCTTCGCAGAATGTGTGGACATTGGATCTCTTATTGGGAAGGTCGTATTTAAACATTGCTATCGTTCTTGCAATGAAGCGGCACATGTGCTAGCTGATTACACTTATTGTAATAAAATTACCTATAGTTGGACGGATGAGCCTCCCGGCTGTCTTATTTTCAAACTGATGGGTGATGTATTTCCTATTCAAATTTAAGTAAAGCTAGCCATGATGGCTTTCCCTAAAAAAAAGAATAATCTTTAACCTGCTTCTCCTCCGGCATGAGGATGGTTAGGTGATGACGGCGATGATAAGAACAGAAATGGGCTGGACATTCAAAACGAGAAAAAAAAGAAGAATGGGCTGGAGCTATTTGGCGGTGGAAGGATTTGTACAAGAGCAAACTGCCCATATTCTCCGACATGCATGGGCCTCTTCTGGGTTATTTTGGCCCATGGTCGCGCTGTTTTCCTTCTCTTTTCGGTTTCTTTTCTGTTTTTGTTTCTGTCTTATTTCTTTCCGTTTCTTTTCTTTCACGTTTTTCCATTTTACTTCTTTTTTCTTTTTTCGTGTATTATACAAGTTCATTGTGTGTTTATATACAAAAATCTTCATTGTATATTTAAGGAAATGTTCGCCCTATATTAAGAAACAGGTTCATTTGTGTGTTTTTTTTTAAAATTCAGCATATATAAAAAATTGTTCAATGTGTATTTAAATATTGTTCAGCTTGTATCACAAAAATGTTCATCGTGTATCTTAAAATTGTTCAGCGTATATCACAAAAAAAATTAGTTTGTATTTAAAAATGGTCGGGGTATATTAAGTTTTTTTAATATATATTAAAATTGTTCATGTTTTGAAATTTTGTTCTCCATTCCAAACATTTTTCCTTTTTTAAAAAAGTGTTCACTAAGTTTTCAAAAAATGGTTGAAATTTTCGGATTTTTTATCTACCACTGCATTTAATTCATAGATGTTTGCTCTACCTAAAAATCGCTTAAACTTGGGAGCTCAAGTGGTAAGGAACATCAAGTCTTCTGCGAGTTTGATTGCCGGGAGCACATTCTTTGGGGTTTTTTCTGGTCGCTTTTATGGCGCTTGATGCTCACAGGCATCGTACATGTGGTCTCAATTTGACTAACTGGATTTGGACGATGCCGCAACTCCAACGCCGAGTCCCTCTGGAACTGTATCGTGCACCATGTTTCGTGGCGAGGTTACCGTCTCAACCTCTCTTTTTTAGCCTCAACTGAGTATACAGGATGTAGCATCTATTCGGATGCGCGCGCGCGCACACACACACACCACAACTCACGCCCCGACTATGCACCTAAACTAGACCTACAACCTATATCTCTAATACGTCTAGTGAGACCAGGAACAAGGGGCATGTTGTCCTCACCTGTGGCTCGTAGACGTCGTGAGGCACTTGCGAAATTTATTACACTATTTATCATGAACAGTGAACAATGACGCTACAGTGTAGCACAATGAGACACCCGAAAATTCGTCACCGCCGGGGATCAAACTCGGGCGGGTGGGGTGGCCACTGCCAACCCTCACCACCGGGCTAGAGCACCTGTCTCACGGGCAGTGGAGTAAGAAAGATGCCTTGGTATTCCAGAGTGATGGCCCTAGGCAGACTGGACGGGAAACGAAAAGAGCTACCCCTATTGGAGGAGGAGGGTCCAGCCAGTTCCCGTCCTGAGGCGGTTTTCCCCTAGGGTTCGCTAGGTTCAACTATCTCCTCTACTGATCACGCTAGAGTCTACGTCAACTCATGCCGGCTGCATGATCCCTCCGGGCGCACGGGAGATCTACCCAGATTCGATGCATGGTATCTCTCGGATGGCTGAACCATGGCTGTTGGTACCTATGGCGAAGGATGGGACGAGCGAGGCGGCAGGTGGGGAGGCGACGGAAGTAGGGGCAGAGCAGGTTGATCCTGCGGTGCTGGATGAAAAGGAGGACGTGATTGAGGAGACAAACGGAGAGGCAGCGGCCTACGAGACAAATCCTGCTCGCCTGGACCGACCTAAGGCGGATGAATATGAGTTTGGATACTATGTTGGGCCCGAGACGGTACTTGCAGACCGGTTTGCAAGGATGACGCTGCATGGGGGGAAGAGGAAGAGTTGGATTTTTCAAAGGAGTTTGGATACTATGAGCCATTGGTGGGCCAGGAGGAGAGCCAAACATGACAATCGATTCCAAAGTCCAGTGACAACTTGGTTCTTCATCAACATATATCTTGAAGACCTTGGGATCGCTAGTGCTCGACAACCTAATGCTCTCAATGCCCGACCAGCTCAACGTGCTTGCAAATGGTTTCCTCCAGCAGGAACAATGGCGAAATTTCATGTGGATGGTGGTCTTTCTCGCCATGGGGATCGTGGTGCAGCAGCAGTAATATGTAGAGACAGCTCCGGTTGTTTCTTGGGAGCCTCGGCTGTTGTGTTTGATGGCCTCATTGTTGCAGCATCTCTGGAGGCGCATGCTTGTAATGAAGCACTGGCTCTAGCTAAGGATCTGAATATCCACCGGTTAGTAATAGCGTCGGACTGCCTTGAGGTCGTGACGAACATCAACAGAGGAGCAGCGTCAGCTTATGCAAACTGTACTAGCTGAAATCAAGCACAGGCGAAGTGAATTCTTAGATGTCTCTTTCTTGTTTGAGCATAGAGAATGTAACTATGAAGCTAATTCTTTAGTTAAGGCCGCAGTTTCGCTCCCAGTTGGTCGCCATCTGTGACTAGGGTTATTACCAGACGTTATTTGTATTCTGAACATTGTTGAGTTTGAATGAAGACCCTACTAGTTCGCTTAAAAAAAAAATCGGAGCAGGTAATTACGACCTAAATGCCACTGGCATCTCCACGCCTCGCACGACTCGTCGTTCTGTCGGCGCTCGTTCCACATCCAGCGCTAGGGTTGCGGGAGGCAACCGCGCCGCCGCCGCCGGAACCGCCTCGACGGCCCCGTCGTCGCCTTCCTGCCGCGGCCTCTCTTCCTCCTTTTCCTCTGTGCCGCCCGCGCCCTTCTGGCCCCTCTGCCGAAGCCGCCCACCTGGGCCCTCTGCCGACGCCAACCCCCCGTCCATCACCGGTGGACTGCTTCGAGCAGTTCACAAGCGAGCATTACCTCCTCTCTTTTCGTCTCTCCTCTGTGTGATGCATGTTGTTTGATGCGTGTAAGAAATTTGTGCTGCTTACTGTGAATGGATGGATGGATGTATGCTGCTTCTTACTATGGAAGTATGGATGGATGAATTCTTGCTGCTTACTGTGAATGGATGGATGTTATTAGTATGTTGCCACTTTCATCTCTGTGTTCGAACCAACCATGATTCTGCTGTTTGCTATTAGCTTGTTTGATGGATGGATGGATGCATGGTATTAGTATATGAACAACTTTTTTTGTACTGTCGATGGTGTTGTGTATGTTAGAATTTCTTTATCATTTTTTGTACTGGTGATGCTGCTGCTTGCAGTGGCGGAGCCAGGATTC